>NW_012267259.1:5339916-5341158 GCF_000151885.1 Dipodomys ordii | reverse complement strand
AAAAAGCTGGAAGTGGTGCTGTGGCTCAAGTGGTAGAGCACTAGCCTTGAGCTGAAGAGCTGAAGGACAGAGTTCAGGCCCCACGACCGGACCCAAAAAAAAAAAAAAAAAAGAACCTGATCATTATTATTCAAGTTGGTTTTTCAGTCTTATACCAAATTTAGTAATAAGCTCTTTAAACTTTGGTTTCTCTGAAAGTATGAAACTTTACATTAAGGAGTTTAAAGAAAAGCAGCACTTTTAAGAAGACAGCTATTGAAATATTATAAAATCTGTAGAGAAATTAATTTTTAAATAAATGATTGCAGTGAATATTTAAGTATTTGTTACTTCTCAATAAAAATCAGTGTGTTGAATTTACTGATAAAAGGTTGAGCGCCATAATTCAAGGCTAGAATCCACGATGAATCCAAAATGCTACAAAATCTGAAACTATTTGAGTACCACCATGATCCCCAAGTAGGACTTCAACATCATGAAAACTTAACGCATAAAATTATTTTTAAAATTATATAAAAATTGATATAGAGATATAGATATCTCTGTCTACATAGGTGTAGATATAGAGATAGATGAATGCATAGTTCCATATGGAATCTAAATGCATATTGTTTAGACTTGAGTCCTATCTCCAAGATCACTTATTATGCATATGCAAATGTACACGCAAGCACACGCATATTTGACATACACACACTCCAAAAATTCAAAATCTAAAACATCCCTACTCCCAAGCCTTTCAGACAAGGAATACTCTATATTACCTTCCAATTTTCTTCACTATAATTTGATAAATTAACCTAACCTTAATTTTAATAGTGGTATACTTTTAATTTAAACTAAAGTTTTAAATTTCCTTTGCCTAATTATAGATACCGTGTTGAAGGGGTAATTCCAGAACCATCAAATAAACTATCTGATTTCCTCTACCAACCTGGAAACAGAGTTAAATGGGATAAATCTTTGCAAGTGCACAGCATGGTACACAGGATTGATTCGGTAATTTGCCGTTTAATACTACAATGTTCCTGTATTAATAGAGTTTTACTTTTATATCTTGGTAAAAGCATGTGTGTATACACATTATCTTTTATAGACTTAAACTTAGTTGAAGTTTATTATTGTTTGCTGGCTGAGACCTTTGCTTTTTTTTTTTTGTTGTTGGTCATGGGGCTTGAACTCTGGGCCTGGGCGCTGTCCCTCAGCTCTTCAGCTCAAGGCAAGCGCTCTACCACTTGAGCT
>NW_012267259.1:5329497-5339695 GCF_000151885.1 Dipodomys ordii | reverse complement strand
AGAAAACCGGAAGTGGCACTGTAGCTCAAGTGGTAGAGCGCTCGCCTTGAGCTGAAGAGCTGAGGGACAGCGACTAGGCCCAGAGTTCAAGCCCCACGACCGACAAAAAAAAAAAAAAGATCTGGTGGAATGGCTCAAGTGGTAGAATGCTTTCAAGCCCTGAGTGTTGAAACTCCACCACAAAAAAAAATTAAGTTCCAAGAACACATGATCAACAGATTATGATGCCTTATAAGGGAAAGGAAGCATGTTAGAAATAGTACTTATTCAGTGACTAATATGTGCCAGGTCTTAACAGCTCGACAAGGTAGATATCCCAAGTTTACATCAAGAGGGAAATTAGAAATCAGAAATACTAAGTAACATGTCTCACACATTAAGTGGCAGAGACAGAATTTAAGCCAAGTCTTGCATGCCAAAGCCTCGCTTTTCCACTATACCACATTTTCTCATTTGAAAGGATGGGTAGAGAGAAAGGAACGGTTTGTTCATACATGTAATTAACAAGCATTTCTAGATGAAAGCATTGTAGAAATACTATTAAAATGTAATATAACAGTTTATTTTTTATATGAGCTGAATATCTATAGTATCAGCGATAGAGGTTAAAGAGGTCGAAGCAGGAGGTTGCTTTGGTACCTAACATAATTTAAGACCAACCTAGGCAAAGTAATGACACTGTCTCAAAAAATGTTTATATGATTAGATTCTTATCCATCATTTACTTTTGAAACTTTACAGGTAGATGGACTACAAGGCAATTGCCCAACAAGCTAACCAAGAAGTTTTAAGTTACAACCAAGACACATCTGGCTGGAAATTGGTTAAAGCTTCAGTAAGGAAAATAAGTTAAATATGTTTTAAGGGTTTGTTTTTAATGATAATTCATAGTAAGAACATTTTTTTTTTTTGCCTGACACTGGGGTTTGAACTCAGAGTCTAGCTCTACCATTTGAATCACGCCCTTAGCCCTTTTACCTTCAGGGTTTTTTTTACCAGATAGGTTCTTGCCTTTTTTGCCAGGATTGGCCTTGGGCTACAGTCCTTCTATTTATGCCTCCCGAATAGCTGCGATTTATAGACATGAGCCACTACATCTGACTTGTTAATTGAGAATGGGGTCTTTCTAACTTTTTGCCTGGACTGCCCTTGAACTTTGATTCTCTATGTCCCAAGTAGCTGGGACTACAGATGTGAGCCTCTGTACCCAGCACTCATTGTAAAGCAACTTTTTAAAAATATATTTCTTTTAGAAACCAGAAGAAAAGGTGTCTTTACTTCTTTTTTGTTTTCATTTTTTTTTCTGTATCTGACAGTTAACTTATTTCTGGATTTTTATTCCCCTTTGAGAAAAAGATAACTGTGTTCAGCAAGGCTTCTAGAAGATTCCTTGGAAGTCTGTGAGTATAATTTTCTATTTACAGTCATTGTGTTAAGTTTAGTGGCATTACCATAAAGCAGCATTCAATGCTTCATATTAACTATAACAGATTATTTAATATTGATCAGGAAATAGGGGTTATGAAGTCACTGGACTAAAATATGAGGCTAAGAAAAGTTAATGCTAATAAAATAGAAAATGTGCATGTACACAAAAGTATTCCTTCTAGGCTAAGCATATAGTTTCTTGGTAGAGAACTTGCCTAGATTATCTGGGTTCTAGCTCCTGGGTTCTATCTATCTATGCACATGCATGCACACACAGGTGCATGCACGTGTACACATACACACACACCCCTCGTGAATTGTTCCCTAAGAGAAAATTTTGACTCCAAGAAATAATTACTAGAAAAACACTTTGGTATTTTCTTGCTAATCATAGTATTTTATGGTTTTTAAAACCTTCCATCTTTCCCTTAAGCACTAAAGAGTAAGGGTTTGTTTCATTTTATTTCTCTATTAGCAACTTTTAAGACTATTTTTGAGGATCCTACTACTTCAAGTATGCTAAAATGTCATTACTGCCAACAAATTCGATACCATACCCATCAAAATCCCAATGATATTCATTGCGCAGATTGAGAAATCAATTTAAAAAGTCATCTGGAAGCAAAAAAAAAAAAAAAATGGCCACAAAAAAAAAAAAGCCCTAAGTAGCTAAGCAGTCCTGAGCATACTAAAAGTATCACAGACTTTAGGCTATGCTACAGAGCCACAGTAACAAAAGAAGCTTGGTGCTGGCACATACACTATGGAAATCAGTACTAACATTGCTCAAAAACCTAAAACTAGAACTGCCCTTTGATCAAGCTATACCGTTCCTTGGCATTTATCTGAAGACTGGAAGACAGGATACAATAAAGACACTCGCACACCCACACTCAGTACAGCACCTCTCACAATCATCAAATAGCTCAGAAGCCTACACCCATGAATGAAGATCTACATCATTTGCAGTGAAAAGGATACGTCTTGAAAAGAAATAATAGTGAAATAAGCCAGGAGAGGGAAAATGTTTTCTTTCATATGTGGATCTTAGATGCAGAATTCAATCTATCATCTAAACACACGCAGGGGCATAAGCATATATACATAGTCAAGCTGATTATAGTATATCCAGGAGTGAAACTCCATGGAGTAATCATTAGAAGCAATTAACAATTTAACCAAATGAATATGAGGAAGCTGAAGCATGCTTTGAAAGAGGGGAATGTAGTAGAGAGGAGGGAAGGTGATAAAGGTAATAGTAAATGAATACAGTCATCATCATGTGTACATGTGAAAAGACAAGTGGGAAACATGACTGGTGAGGGAAAGGGCAGGTAGAAGGGTAGTATTGTGCTGGCATTTAAAATCGGGCCTTGTACTTGCTCGGCAGGATCTCTACTATGTGAGCCATGCCACCAGCATGGCTTGTGTACAGGAAAACAGTATGAATGATTATATATTTATACATGTATATATACAATATGCACATAGATCATCACTACATATTTATTATAAGTTTATATTCCCCAGCCTGGAGTGAAAAGAAAGTGAGATTGTAATTACATTTGGGAAATCTAGAGGATCTTAAATTTTCCAGTGCTTCAAAACCTTATGGTTTTCACATCTGTTGTACGGCTAGTGAAGATCTTCTCCCAATCTGTGGGCTTTGTATTTACCTTGCTAGCTATGTTATATTTGATTTTGGTACCTTAGGTATTTTATATATACATATCTGAATTAACGGAAGGGGAACAACAAAATGATGAGACAAAGGACAAAGGACAAACCAATGCAACAGCAATACTCACAAGACAATATGTTAGAAATAAACTGTACAACTTGGGGGGAAATCGGGGGGGGGGGAGAAGGCCAATGAGAGAAAAATGAAGGAGGTAAAAAGTTTAACAAGAAATGTACTCACTACCTTATGTATGTAACTGTAACTCCTCTATACATCACCTTGACAATAAAATTAAAATTTAGATAAAATGGAAAAAAAAACTTCATAGTTTTAAAGACTTGTAACTAATCAAAGAAACAAGAATTTTAATTTAGGAAGAGTAATTATGTGCTCTTAGACTGTAGAGTATGCTCCAATACAAGTTGCCATACCAGAGTTTGGGGAAAGTGTAACCTCTGAAACTACTTGTGGGAGGGTCAACGCATGTTTTAAAAACACTACATACCACACTTTCTTTTTAGAGATTGATTCTATGGCTTAGGAATTTCTAAAGAAACTGATTTATGGGGCTGGGAAGGTGGCTCAGTGGTAGAGTGCTTGCCTTGCATGCCTGAAGCCCTGGGTTCGATTCCTCAGCACCACATAAGCAGAAAGAAAAAAAGCCCGGAAGTGGCACTGTGGCTCAAGTGGTAGAGCGCTAGCCTTGAGCTGAGGAGCTGAGGGACAGTGCCCAGGCCCAGAGTTCAGGCCCCACGACCAAAAAAAAAAAAAAAAAAAAACTTTACTTAAAAATTAGTAGCAGAAAGTAAAATTAAAATTTAACTTCACCCACCTGATTATCATTATTTAGAAAGTCTTCAAGAAAATCTTTAGCACTCTTTGCCTTTGAAGTTTCTTGAGGACTATCATCAGAATTAACAGGAACAGGAGATTTGCTAAACAGGATTTAAAGAATACAAAACAAGTGGGTTTTCAAAAAAAAAAAGTAGGGCAATACAAATGTAAGGATTCCCATTTAAATACAAGTGATTCATTTTAATGTTTATGGTAATTCTGCCATCTTCTCCCTAAACTGACATCAGGAGCCAACCTATCCTTATCCCTTTACTTTTCCTTTCAATGGCTAAGAAAATACTACATAGAAGGGACTATCTATTAACTTAGGTATAGAAGAAACTATCTAAATCTGCCTTCTCCTTTGAAAAGGTAAAAATCTAGGGGCTCTAGAAACAAAGAGTGAAAAGCATGTCTGTGATAGAAAGTCCTGAAGATTCCCTGGGTTTGAGGTAAACCTCACACATTTTACCTCACACAAAATAACTGTCTATGAAGTAGGAGTTTCTAGACTGACAACCAGCTCAGAGAGTTATATATAAGCTATCGATTCTGAGTCTTTAACTCCCATTTCCTGTACATAGAGCAGGAAATGTTTCGACTTATCCCTACTTTCACTGTTATACTGAAATAAACCCTTGCCAATAAAGAAAGACCCAGGCACCAAAGGACCTATAGCTACTCAGGAGGCTAAGATTTTGGTTCAAAGCCAGCCTGGGCAGGAATTCTATGATTCTTATCTCCAATTTATCATAGGTTAATTACACAAACAAAAACAATCTTAGGAACTATAACAATCTATACAATAAACTCTATTTTTAATGGACCATCATGTAAAAAAAAAACCTGAAAGTAAAATGTAAATGAAAACAGGTAACACTAATAGGATGGGATGAAGATTATGTTTTAAATAAAAATAAGAATTTCAAAACTCGTCTGCAAAGTAATTGAGTGAAGATACATAACAGTAGTGAAGCAATTAACCTGTAACAAGGCTAAATTTTCTATAATGTACCTGTATATGACACATTACACCACCTTGTGGTATCAAACAAAAATTACAATTTAAACCTAGCAACACAAAGCTACAAGATATAAAAGTACAATGTTAATACAATTGCTAATGATCACTACGTTATTTTAAAATAAGTGATATTCAAATGACATTTTTTTCATTTGTTAAACACTGTCACTTGCTTACAAAGTAATAGGAACATTGTCCCAGGATCTTTCTGCTTCAAGTTTATCCAATGAACAGGGACTGTTGTCCTTTTTCATAGGCGTGGGTGACTCTTCAGAACACTGCTCTAGATTTCTCTTGGCCTTCAGGATAAGCAATTCAATTTTGTCACCTAATTTTAAAAAATTAAAAAAAGAAAGCAAAACAAATCTCATAAAGTCAACAATTAGGATATGCATATATTAGCTAGGTCACACAAAATGGTTCAATCTATTTCAGCTAGTTGGGAGACATCCAGGGGTTTGATGAGGCCAGTCCAAGCATCTCAACCAATGTCTGGACTCAGTGGTGTGAGTCTGTTATCCCAGTTAAAGGGAAAACACAAGGGTTGGGTGTAGTAGCATGCACCCACAAATTCAGGGAAGCTTATTGTTAAAGTATAAGGATCACAGTCCAGGCCAGTCTGGAAAAAAAGTGAAACTGTACCCCCAAAATAAACAAGGTAAACACCTGTAATCCTACCTACTCAGGAAGCTGAGACCTACAGGATTTCTGTTCAAAGCCAGCCCTGACAGAGAAGTCTGTAGCCTCCATTTCAATATAACCAGCAAAAAGCCAGACTGTTTAAGTGTGGCTCAAGTGGTACTGTAGTAACTTGCAAAAAAAGCTGAGTTCAGGGCTCAATACTGGCAAATAAAACAAAGGAAAGAGAAGCACCAACACAAAATAGGGGCTGGTAGTATGGCTCAGAACTGCTACTAACCAAGAGGCCTTAAATTCAATCTCTACTACTGCCAAAACAAAAAAGCCTTTCTATAACAACTAACGTTTTAAACTATCCCAAATATCGCAAATATGAACTACTATATGAAAGAACTTCGGTATCCTAAAAAGTTAATTATTGGCATAAAAATTCCACAAAACTTTTAATTATGAAGTCAAATGCGCAGCAATTCCCTTGGTTTAAAAGAAACGAAAACAAAGTATTACCACTGAATGGCTTTTCGGATTGTTCTGGGAGAAGTGGATTCTCACACTGAGCCTGGTTGGGTTCAGAATCACATTTGTATTTGTTATGCAATCCTTTAGCATCACTCAAGGAATTTGAAAAGTTTGAGGGCTCAAAAGAATATTCACAACAATCCATTTTAAGCCGAGAAGTTCTTTGTGCTTGGTAGCTATGTCTGGGGGAACACTGATCTTCTTTCAATATTCTATAAACTTCTTGACTATCTGCATCAGGTAGCAAGTCTTGATTGTGGAGCCAGACTGGATATTTGGAATCAGGTATGCTAGTTATCCCAGAAACATTAAGGTCAGATTTCTGGCTAGTGAGCCATCTCGGATAATTCTTTTCAGGATTGTGCTCTGAACTGTCCTTGAAAGATGATTCTTTGGGAAAAGATGGCTCTGAAATTAAAACTTTATTAGTCCTATTCAAAATTTTGGGATTTTTTGGCCTACCACATTGCTTTCCATTCACATTTGTGTTTACAACAGAACTGTCTAAGTTATTCTTGCCCATGGGAGTGGAGGATTCTTGAAAATTTGGATTCCTTTCCAATGAACCTGGTCTTCCCATGTATTTCTTGCTTTTCTTGCTTGGTCGATGACCTGGTCTAACGTAAGTGAGAGAAAAAGATCCATCTGCTGGAAGTCTTAACAGGTCATCAGTTGTAAGGCTAACAGAGTCTACATCATTAATAGTCTCTCTTCTATAAGATAATGAATTTGAGTGCTGTTTGTGATCAGGATTTTCAAAAGCTGAAAAACAAAGCACAGTTCTAATTATCTTCTTCTATTACATGTAATATATTAAACAATGATAATTAATCATTTAAGAATACTTCTTGCAGCTTTCCCCCATTCTCATTCAAGTTTTGATGGAAGTATGAAACATGCATATTGGAAAATAAAATGTACTTCCTCTCTTACATATCTTCAATGTTTAATTGCTATTGTCTCTAGTCACATGAATTTTCTTATGTTCTAACTTCATTTTTTCAACTTTTTCCATGTAGACATGCCTGATACATGAATACAATCATGTTAATATCTGTCACTGCATACTGGTTTTAACAGAAAAATGTACTTTTAGGAAGAAAATAATTTGTTTCCTCTCACCTCACCCTGGATTTGCCTACACAGAACACTGTTTTAATTCTTCTTGTAGAATATATTGTCCACGTTTTTGTAAGAGCTGAATGTAAACTTTTTCTTTTCTAGGTCCAGTCTATCATTGCTTAACAGACCATTAATCAGCTTATCTACACCTATATCTTCCAGGCTCTTTGGAAGCCTGATAAAGGACAAAACTCAATATGTTCTAATTATTGCCCCATAGAATATAGACAAAAAGACTAATATTAGCCCTATCCCATCAATTAAAAGTTAGCAAATATAAACTCAGAAAAACTTGAATTTGCTTGAAGTCACTAAGCTATTTAATATGAATCATCATATAAACACTCATTCTATCATGCTACAGTAAAATAAGGATCTAATATTACCTTCTCTAGCTTATGCTCAAAAATCAAGAGGATCTTAGGTAGAAAATCCTGGGAAAGGTTTAACTTATAAGGATACGGCATTCTCAGATGCTTCAAATAACTGCCCATAAGAAACAAAAATTAAAGTATACCTTTGTTTGTTTTATAACTATAATTTGAGAATCCTGACATATTAGCAGAACGTTCAATGCTAATTTTTCCAGTGCTTGCATCAGGATTTAGTTGGCTCAGATCAAAATCATCTATATAAGCCTGTAGAGCCTGAGAAGCAGAACTGTATAGTTTATTCTTATAGTGAAAAGAGCCATCAGAGTTGGAGGAATTACTGCTACCCAGACCACAGCTTGCCAGGAGAGATGATACTGAAGATTCCTGAGAATAAATTCTGTGTTTCGTGTTTGATTTTGCCATCGCTGTTTCAAAATGAGTGGTTTTACTCATTTTTCTTAAAAATAACTGTAATATAAAAATAATAGGTTAGAGTTGCCAGTTAATAGGAGTAATGATTGTTTAGAGAAAAAAATATTAACATGTAAGATTTAAAATTTTTTATTTAGCAATAAAGTCAGTTATCTCTAATAAATACTTCTATTTAAGTACTTAAAGTTTACTCTCATGTTTATTACAAATTATTTCATCAATATTAGAGAAATCACTTATTAAGCATCTACTATATGCTTGGATGTATGTAAACAACTTACGTTCAAAATAGAAACGGAAATATCAAGGAAAGAACACTCACTATTTTTAAAGTCAAAAAACTTCTGGTAGACTGTCTCTTATGGACATATTCTATGACATCACAATACCCTACATTCTTCTACACATATTTTTGAAATCATAAGCTTAATCCTAGAGTTAGACAATTAATGTTTCTAAAACCATCAAATAAGGCATCAGAAACAAGAACAATGGACATTCTCTTCTTTCAGTACTGTAATGGCTAATATCAAACTGTAGCCAACCATTTCCCCTCAGAAAAGACTGAATGCAAAATAACCTATGATAAAACAGCACAAAACTCAACAGCTACTGTAGGGTCTTTTTCTAAAATAACACTGCTAATAATCACTTCCTGATCTTCAATTTTGGTACCCACCTCACCATTTTCAATTCTTCTGTTAAACAGATTTAGTTCACCTCTCTTTTAAGGGAACCAATCTGGAAATTGAGTTAATGGGCTCAGGCTCATCTTCCTGTTTTTCATTATTCAAATTGAGAGAACTCCTGTCTACATTGCTATAGTTTTAATGGGATCTATATTCAAAGTAATAAATAACAAAAAGGTGAAGCACTGATTACACAACATTCATTGAAAATTCAAGGATTTTCTATACTACAAAAGGATTAACACTTAGGACTTAACAGGTGTCATGATGCTGGGCAATAATTTTAGAAATATTTAAGTTATTGACAACTCTGTAATGAAATCCTAGACCTGTCAAATTGTACTTTTTGTGTCACATCAAGCCTTTCTCAATTAGGCATTAGGCAGTGGCTAATGGAAACAACGGGACACAAAAATGGCTACCTACATATCCTTGAATGTTGTGATACTAGTGTCTCCCTTAAGAACTGCTATATTAAGTCAGATTTGCTCCCTCTTTCTCCCTCCTACCAAAGAAGCTTAAAGTCACTCAAATAAAAATGCTTGGATAAGCTTAATAGGAGCCAAACACAGGTTACAAATTTTATTTTGTAAAACGAACACAAAGTCTTAAAAGGGAACGCTACCAGATATTTCTTAAGTGGATGATAATATTTGCTAGTTATTTTCACGTACTAACTGACCCTCCCCCCTAAAAAAAAAAATCTAGAATTGTGGCTGATACCCACAACCTTAGCTACACAGGAGGCTAAGCTCTGGGGATGACTATGGGAAAGAAATGCCTGAGACATGCTCATCTCCAACCAACTAGCAAAACGTTGGAAGTGAAGCTGTTGGCTCCAGGGGTAGAATGGAAGAGGCTGAGGGGAAATCGCTAAGGGGCAGTTCACGCCCCAGTAGTGGCAGACACAAATTCCAAAATTTGATTTTTATCATTAAGTGGTCAAAATGTCTGCAAAAGCAGAATTGTTTGTATATTAAAACAAAAAACAAAAAACCCTACGCACCCATCATCCTGCTCGAATAATCAGCCACATACTCTGTATCCAAAGCCCACTGCCCATCCCCCCCGCCCCCCCACACACACACTCGGTGGTGGTTACGGGACGATTTCGAATCCCCGGCCCAGGTCCAGCCCAGGCCAAGAATGTTACCATTCCCGCCACAAACGCTCGGGCCCGAGCCTCCAAACGCCAATCCACCCCGCGGACCGGACCGCTCCCCGGCGAGGCCAGGACATCTCCGCTACCTGGATGGAAAAATCACAACCGTGATCCGCCGGAAGGGCGCCCGGGAGCCGCGGGGGAAGTCGGCGTGGGCCGATCCGTGCAGGAGCCGAGGATGGACGAGGAGAGCCAAGCCCGCCCCGTCGGGTCCCCGCCCGCCTGCGCGCGCAGCCCCCTCACGCTCCCACCCCGCCTCCGGGTTCCACGACCCCGCCCCCCGGGGTGTCCGAC
>NW_012267259.1:5314613-5317823 GCF_000151885.1 Dipodomys ordii | reverse complement strand
GAGCTGAGGGACAGCGCCCAGGCCCAGAGTTCAGGCCCCACGACCGGACCCCCCAAAAAAACCATAAACAAAAGAAACTGATTTATAAAACTTAATGAACTTTTCCAGAATTTTAGGTCCAAGAACATGCTTATAAAACACTGTACTAAGCCAGGCACTGGTGGCTCACATCTGTAATTCTAGCTACTCAGGAGGCTGAGATCTGAGCATCAAGGTTCAAAGCCTGCCTGGGCAGGAAAGTCCGTGAGACTCTTATCTCCAATAAACCACCAGAAAACTGGAAGAGGAGCTATGGCTCAAGTGATAGAGCTCTCACCTTGAGCTGAAGAGCTCAGAGACAGCACCCAGGCACAGAGTTTAAGCCCCACAACAAACAAAAACAACAACAACAAAAAAAAAACTGTCCTAGAGAACGGGTAATGGATCTCAGATTTGGATTCTGATAGAAGCTGCATGTGGCCTGACTTGTGTAGAGCAATCTGTTGGGTTTCCATCAGGTCCTGCTGCTGTTCTGGCGCAGCCACTCTTATCTCCCGCCGGATTAGTTGGGTAACCTCCTAATTATCTCCCTTTCTCAGCTACATGCCATCCTTTTTCTTCACACCATTATTGAAGTTGATTTTTAGAGTAAAACTCAGAGTGTGTTGCTCCCCTACCTAAAATCTTCTACAGACCTCCTGTTGCATCTAAAATAAAATCCAAACATGTCTATCAGTTTTTGAAAGTCACTGTCTAAGCCTGCCTACCTCTCCAACCTCATTTCCTACCATTTCATACATGTTCTTCTGTGCTACAGCCAAAACAGACTCATGTTGCTTGAATGAACGTAACTTAATCTCACAAAGCCCTTAGAGTTGCTCTTCTCTTCTTGAAATGCTCTTTCTGAAAAGACCAGAAATAAATTGCACTTGTTCAAGGCAGTATGCCTAGCACCAGAGCTGTACTTGCTAGACGGACACATAAATATTTTATTGAATGAGTATATCAACTTTAGTTATATTGACTATTGAATGGAAAGTTAAATAATTTTATTTATTTATTTATATTTTTTGGGTCTGGTTGTGGGGCCTGAACTCTGGGCCTGGGCACTGTCCCTCAGCTCTTCAGCTCAAGGCTAGCACTCTACCACTTGAGCCACAGAGCCACTTCTGGCTTTTTTCTTTTTGCTTATGTGGTACTGAGGAATCGAACCCAGGGCCTAATGCATGCAAGGCAAGCACTCTACCACTGAGCCACCTTCCCAGCCCCGGAAAGTTAAATAATTTTAAAGTGCAATGCAAAAAATAAATCAACTTTTTTTTTTTTTTTTTGGTCAGTTGTGGGGCTTGAACTCAGCCTGAGCACTGTCGCTGAGCATTTCAGGTCAAGGCTAGCGCACTACCTGTAATTTGAGCCACAGTGCCACTTCCGGTTTTCTGGTGCTTAATTGGAGATAAGAATCTGACAGACTTTCCTGCCCTGGCTGGCTTTGAACTGTGATCCTCAGATCTCAGCCTCCTGAGTAGCTAGGATTATAGGCACCAGCCACTGGCGCCCGGCTTAGTCAAGATATTTATGCCTTAAATAATTTACCACCCCCAAATCACATTTTGCAGTTACCTTTGATCACATGGTGCTATGCATGACAAGAAGGCCAGTTCTTTGGTTGGAGTGACTTCCCCTTTTACCTGTCACACAGGTTGTCATACGCATTTCCCTAAATACTAGAAGCACTTTGAAGCATGTATTAATTACCCTTTCTTTATACTAGGAATTATGCTACATATTTTATGTATGTTTAAATTTATGCTTCCTATATCCTGCAGTGTAAACCCTCTTGTTAATCCCCATCTTACAAAGTGAATAAAGACCTACACCTGTGACTTCCCAAGGCACTTCACTCATAAGTGTTGGTGAGACAAAGCTGTCAGGACTTTGCTTTAGAAGCTGGCTGTATTTTCTTAATCACAAGCCAAAGCAGTGTATTTTCTACCTTTTATGCATTCATGATTGTCATGTCATTTACTTTTCCTTTACCATACTGCTTATTATAACCATTCTTACCCTTATTTATAACAAGCTGTCTTAAAGCATTTAGATTTAAATGAGACTTAAAAAAGCAAGAAAAGTAATGAATAAAGTTGCTGTAACCAAAATGAAAGATTCATTCTACTTTAATGTCTCTGTACCTTGAGTCCAGAACTTCTTCTTGACTCCTATAATAATACAGATATAGTTAGTAAGATAATTTGAAAAGTGTTGTGTAAACACTTTTTAAAGAAGTTGTGCTACCCTACTACTTTATAAAGCACTGCTTAACAAGTAGTGCTATCATACTACTTTATTAAAAAAAAAAAACTAATGGAATGAGCCAGGCGCTGGTGGTTCATGCCTATAATCCTAGCAACTCAGGAGGCTGAGATCTGATGATTGCAGTTCAAAGCCAGCCGGGGCATGAAAGTCCATGAGACTCTTATCTCCAATAAACCACTCAGGTAGAATGCTCACCTTGAGCTGAATTGCTGAGGGACAATGCCCAAGCCCAGAGTTCAAGCCCTACAATTGACAAAATAAAAACCTATGGAATGAAATGTCTTATTATTTAGTGGTAGATTTTAAGCCCTCTTTCAAAAAATAGAAGTCAGCATTTAGTCTAGATAATTTTTGCATACTTCTGTATTTCACAAATAAAAAAATCAGCATCAGTAGCAGCTGCATTTCAGTATTGTGCATGCCTGATACTGTTGTAAACAGTATTTTGCGGTCTATAAAAGTCTTTCAAATCTTCCAAAAAGAGCTTCACACAATATTGTCCTTTACAATTCAATACTGTTGTGCTGTCTAGCGCTTTGATGTTTACCATTATTGTCAAATGTTTTAAATCTAAATCTGCCTATCTGCCAGGCTGACAAACATATGATAAAAATCGTGTGTCCTTAGAAGTGTACTTACAATATACAGTTAATGTTCAATCACTCAAACAGAAAAGGACACTACTAAATTTTCAGTCTTCTGCCTCAGCTATCCAAGTGCTAGTCAGTATCAGTAATGATATATAAGGAATAACGTTTATGAAAGATACCTAATTTTATATTTGTTAGAAATGCAGCAAGTTCACAGACTCCTTAATCCTCATATTTAAAACTTTAGAGAACCAATAAAGAACAATGATTTATAATGTCCAAACAATTCTTTCATGCCTGACTTCTTTTTTTTTTTTTTTTTTTTTTT
>NW_012267259.1:5256363-5310602 GCF_000151885.1 Dipodomys ordii | reverse complement strand
CTGTGGCTCAAGTGGTAGAGCGCTAGCCTTGAGCTGAAGAGCTGAGGGACAGCACCCAGGCCCAGAGTTCAGGCCCCACAACCGGACCTAAAAAAAACAAAAAAATAAATAGGCGATTGCTTGAGTGTTTGGGGTTTTTAAGTCTTTGACCTTCATTCAGCTCATCAAAACAAGCAAATGTTCCACATGCATGTCTGTCACTTTATCATTTGTGTGGCATGTTACAATTTTACCTACCATCAGTAAAGTGAGCTGAAAAGCCCAGAAGGAGAGAGAGGTGGTGGGATGGCCAAGCAAACCCTTGTAGAAAGGCCCAGAAGTTCCCAAACACATATCCATGAACTGTTTTAGATTTTAACATTCAGCTTGAGAAATATTATCCACCACACATGAAAGTTTTTTATTAAACATTGCACAAAAGTAATCATATCATTATTCTGTGGTTCAAGTATCTGCTATGTGCACGAGTCATTTATAATGAGAAGAATACAACATTTGTAAACAAGTTACATGTCTTTCCCAAGGGTACTGCAGCTAGCATGTGATTTAACCAGGATTTGTACCCAGTTTCCTGATTTCAAATTCCAAATCTATGTTCTTCCCTGTCAGTATTCCATAGTATCTCTACTGTAAGAAAAAGCACTTCACCTTATTATTATTATGTATAGCTTTTATTTTCCAGGAGATTTTAATTCCCTCTTGTTCATTACATGAGTGAGGGAGGGATTTCCACTGTAGATTTATAGGGATAGCCTAATACTAACAATGGACAAATGAGAGACACAGTGGTCTATTAATTCTTAATCACAGACCAGGGGAAGAGGACACACAATGGCATATAGAACAAGATATAGGAACAGATGAATCAAGATGTGGGATGCAGATTTTGTAGTACCAAGAGTGTGAAGTGAGGTTAAGTGAGCCCATGTACTGTTAGAAGATGTGATGGAAAAATTGAATAATTCCATAGGCCAGCAGGAAATTAAAATCTTCTGAATATATATAAGAAGTAACTACTGCTCCTTTTGCTAAGTAGAGCTACTCTGTTCCTGCAGAGTAAAAGAGTAAAACCACTCATGACTGTCAAATGGTTTAGTCTGCTAAGCTTCATTTTCACTATTTACAAATTGAAAAAGTAAATGAGTATAAGATTATTCCCAGAGTTTTCTATATTACTGGTTGTAACTCCAATGTTCATTTAAAATTGAGCATAAAAGCTTATTTGGTGGTGTGGTTTTAAAACATCAAAGCTGGGCTAGGAAGGTGGCTCAGTGGTAGAGTGCTTGCCTTGCATGCATGAGGTCCTGGGTTCAATTCCTCAGCATCACATAAGCAGAAAAAGCCAGAAGTAGTGCTGTGGCTCAAGTAGTAGAGCGCTAGCCTTGAGCTGAAGAGCTGAGGGACAGCACCAGGCCCAAGAGTTCAGGCCCTATGAATGCAAAAAAAAAAGTCAAAGCTTTAAAATCATATGCCTCCTCCAAATAGAGGCCAGTCTTGTGCAATGAAATTCCTTGGGGGAAACAATACACTAAATAATTTTTGCAATCTTTATGGTTTGATTTGTTGCAGGAAACATTTATATGTCATACCATTACACAAAGTTTTGCCTTGGGCTCAATTTCCCCCCGAGACTTTATCGACTTAATACACATCAAGCACTATGATGGGAATATGGACATTATCAGTTGTAAGTTGAAACGTTTTGCCCGCGTTTAAGAAATACTATGAGTCAATAAAAGTTTTCCCTTCAATAGCTTGGAAGAAGCTATAATTTTTTTCCTTTGTTTTTATTGTATGTAGCCAAAAAATAGGGGTAACATGTTGACATGATAGATATTTTATCAGGTAAGGAGGTATCATCTGTATATTTGGTGATTGTTCATCTAGATTTTTTGCAGCATGAACCCTAAAAAATACAGATAGATGTTTATAGGCTAAAACCTCAAGGTATACATTTCTTGTAATCTGAATAAACGACATTCATTTGAGGATATACATTGTTAGAATGGGTATACAGAGTAACTGATAAAACTCTTGAAGCAGTTCCCTCTAGATAGGCCTTTCCATACTTGTGCTTTTATTTCTTTTAGAAACTGTAAAGTTCTGATACATTCCTAGTATCTCTTTGTAATTGTTTTACTCAACTCAAACCTAACAGTTTGCTAGGTTGCATTATTGACTTAAATATGTCATTTTTTATTCAGATCTTTTGGCTCTGGTGTAAGAAAACACATCATAAAAGGAATTTGACTTACTCTTACCATGCACATCTGCATATTTTCTGTCCTGTAAACTTCTTAGGTATAGGGATAATCAAGTTGTGTTATTTCCCAACTAGTTTTCAGTGACTCTGACATGACCCAAGTATTATAAGTTTCAGAGTCCAGATTGCGTTGGTTCTCTTACTCTGTTTTGTAGAGATCACCAAGAGCTGAAGTTCATAATGTGTATATATATATATATTTGTGTCACTTTAGAAATGAAAGCACATAAAATGTATTACTGTCCAATGCAAAATGCTGCCTTGTCTGAATCAGATCTAGTGTTTTCCATATTTTGGAAGCAGACCATTTCTACTCTACATTAGTAGCCAGAAGGAAACTAAAACGGAAACAGAGATTAGGATCAACCAATAGTCATCCAGTGCACAAATCACTACTGAATTTGTTGTAAGAAGTTTCCATTGACTAAATTCTCCATAAATACTCATTGTTTTCCTCTCAGTGTCTTATAAACTTACTCTACAACATACATTGATCTAAATATTTTACATTTTGTGTATGCATTATCTCACTAATGAAGAAACAAAAATCCATAGAAATTAAGGAGTGAACAAATTAAATTGTATAGCTAATGCTTAACCAGAATTTAAAACTCTGTAGTCATTCTGATTTTCAATATAAGTGCTACTGTACTACTCTAAGCTTCACAAAAAACCATGCCTTTGGACTACACAATTTTTTTAAGGAAATGTAAGTACAACGTCCATATTTTAAAAGGAGAAAAATATTTTAACATTGCTTCTGTTATATAACATTATGCCAACAAAACTGGCTCTGTTAAGATAACAACTGGAAATTTCATTCAACTACATTTGTCTTCTAAGCTAGAATATCCATTGTGTTTCCCATCCAGCTGATTGCTTATGTTAAAATGAATAGGAAAATCCATCTACTTTGACAAGAGCAGGATGTCCTTATACAAAATAAACAATCTTAAAAGTATTTTTAGAAAGAATATGTGCAGTTGCCATAAATGTAATCATAATTAAATCACTTCCCTCTGCATTTACATGGAATATAGATATGCTGCATAATTATTACAATAAGTTCTACTGAGTTCTAATTACACTTTGTATTTTAACTCCATGGAATTAGTAGAGTTTGACATTTGAAACTAACCTTTTCAATTACATTATATAAGCAAAAGATTAATTTTAAAAAATCAGTAAATCCATGACCCTAATAGAAGTTTTTTCTGATTTGTTCTTTTGCTTCAAATCTGAGAAAGTAATTAAATGATACTATTTTTCTGATATAAAAGACAATAGCATCTTTAAAAATACTAGTACATATAAATATAAATGTTTATAAAACTAATGTTATTTAATGCCAATAACTATGCTATATCATACTTTTAAAAAATATGCTTATGGGACTAGGGATTTCCATATTTAGTTTTCATTTAAATTTTTCCACCGCTCTAGCTAATAGTGTGGATTTTCCAGATTATCCTCCATCTTCAAATTATATCCGTGGTTTCAATCATCCATGTGGCTATGTGTGTTCACCTCTGAAAGAGTAAGTGTTATTTGCATTTATTTATTAAAGATGAACCGTGGTAATTAACTCAGGAATATAATTTTTTATATAAAAGGACAAAACTGTATTATATATGCATATATGGGGGATATACATAATTTTAAAAGTCAAGGAAGTGATAAAAAAGATAAAGGTACTTAAAATTCAGGATTTTAAGGAATAGTCTAATACTTTTGTTATACTTAACTTTATATTAATTTTATAACAATAATACTTAATAATTTGGTTAAAATTTTTCTTTAAAAGGATGTGACAACAAGTCACTGTCTTAGTTTTTCCCTTCATTAACTATTTTATTATAAGCACTATGGAACATATCAACATAAACTGGTAAATTCGTTGGATAAATCTAAAGATTCTGTATTTTCTTTACACTTCTTTTGTCTACAGAAACCCAGCATATTCAAAACTAGTGATGTATGTGCAAACAGAAATGAGAGGAAAATTAACCCCATCAATAATCGAAAGAACTATGCCTTCCAACTTAGTAAGCTTTGTTCTCAATGCGAAGGATGGAATAAAATCATACAGACCTTCATCAGCCCATGAACATTACAATAGTCATTCATCATTCCAGAGGAAGAAAGGTCGTTCTTCCATTAAATCATAAAGATTTCAGACCATGCAAACCGCTTCTAAGTCTGTGTGCACAAATACTGTCAACTATTCTAAACCATATTCTTGTACAAATTACTGGCAACACCTTGTGAAACTGAACTTCAATGTTGTACAAGAGAACAGCATTAAATATAATTTTTAATCTCCCATAATGATGTTAAATAATAAGTGTTATTAATACATTTTTATCTTTTAGGCTTTCCCCACAAAATTTTCTGCATAATTTCATAAGAAAGCAAATTCAATCAGAGGCCAGCATTAATTAAAAATTAGAATTTGGGGCCAAGTGTATTGGTGCAGAACTAAATGCCAGCACCCACATGGCTGAGGCAGGAGGATCGCAGGTTTGAGGTAAGCATGGTCTACATAGTTTGAGGCTAGCCTGACGATCTCAAAAAAAGTTAGCTTTTCCTTCACTTACTGCTTACTTTGAAAATGGTAGGAAACATGAACATTTAAATTAAAAAGAAACACAAAAGGGATAGGGAGAGAGCTCAGTGGTAGATCAGTAGATCCATAGATCAGTTGCCTACTATTAACAAGGCTCTAGGTTCCAGACTCAGCAAAAGAAAATAATAATCATTCTACTATAAAACATGAGCATTAACATTTAGATCTGAGCCTACATTCCTACCTAGGTACCAAAAAGATAAGACAAAGGGGTAAGATATTTACATAGTATCACACTTCTATTTCTCTTCTCTGATGTCATCCTGGCCCACTGGAAGCTTAAGCTGTCAATGGGGTATCAATTTACCTGTCTAGCAGATATACAAGTTAATTGTTGGGAAGGTATCAGTAAGGCCAGAGAGCAAGCTGAACTGCCACCTCACCTCCCTGCAGTGAGTGGCAGCAAATGCTCTGCTTTGAACCCACCTGGCCTTTACACTCCAGCAAGCAGCGAGCCACTCTGCTAAAAAGGACAATTCAACGGCATCCACAGTCCTTTAGGAAGGAAAAAGATACTCAAATGGTAAAAATAACCTCATAAGCATAACAAGTCATATTTGTTCTTGTCAGAGGCTCAAAGACAATTCAATGAAGCCAATTGTGTCAGAGTGCTAAAGTGATCCAGAGGTAATCTTACACCTTATGTAACAAGTCAAATGAAACTTGAGTATAAATGCAAAGCTTTTAGAAAGTCAAAACCTTCATCTAGACAAAGGTCTTTTTTTTTTTTTTGTCAGTCATGGGGCTTGAACTCTGGGCTTGGGCGCTGTCCCTGCACTCTTTAGCTCAAGGTGAGTGCTCTATTGCTTGAGCCATAGCACCACTTCCGGTGTCTCAGGGACTTTTCTGCCCTGGCTGGCTTTGAACCACGATCTTCATATCTCAGCCTCCTGAGTAGCTAGGATTACAGGTGGGAAACACTGACTCCCAGGTTAGACAGAGTTCTTTTGGGTTTTTTTTTGTTTTTGTTTTTTGGGGTCCGGTTGTGGGGCCTGAACTCTGGGCCTGGGCGCTGTCCCTCAGGTCTTCAGTTCAAGGCTAGTGCTCTACCACTTGAGCCACAGCGCCAGTTCCGGCTTTTTTTCTTTTTGCTTATGTGGTGCTGGGGAATAGAACCCAGGGCCTCATGCATGCAAGACAAGTGCTCTACCACTGAGCTACCTTCCCAGCTCCTAGACAGAGTTCTTAAACATGATACCAACAACAGGATTCTTTAAAAGAATGATAAAATGTTTATCAAAATTAAAAATGTATGCTATGGAAAAGTTCCTGTAAAGAGGATGAAAAGGCAAGTGTTAGACTAGAAGAAAATAATTGCAAAACATTTCTGAGAAATGGCTTGAATCAAAAATATATAAAGTATTTTCAAAATCCAACAATGTAAAAACTGGTTAGAAAAGCTAGGGACATTTCATCGAATAAGATATATGTTACATAAGCTCAGGAGCAAATTTCAACATCTTTGGCCATTAGGTAAATACAAATACAAATTAGGAGATATCAATGCCCTTATCAGAATGGCTATTTATTTTTTGCCAGTTCTGGGGCCTGAACTCAGGGCCTGGGCACTGTCCCTCGGCTTTTTGCTCAAGGCTAGCACTCTACCACTTGAGCCACAGCGCCACTTCTGGCTTTTTTCTGTGTACGTTGTGCTGGGGAATTGAACCCAGGACTTCATGCATGCTAGGCAAGCACTCTACCACTAAGCCACATTCCCTGCTATTTTTTAAATGGCAACATTAAATATTGGCTAAAGAGAAAACTGGGTCGTCTGTATTCAGGTAGGAGGGAAAAAATGGTACCACCGTCGTGGAAAGGTATAGCAGTGTCTTATTAAGTACTGTTCTTCAGCAGTTGCACTCTTCACAGAAATGAAAATGTGCAAAACCTATACACAAATATAAGTAGCAGTTTTATTCTAAAAAAAACTGTGCTAAACTATACATGATAGAGCACTGAGAATAAAGAATATTAATTTAACCCCAACATGGTCTCAAGGGGATCATGCTGACTAAAAACCCAAACATCGCTGAGGGCCAGTGGCTCACTCCTGTAATCCTAGCTACTCAGGAGTTCAAAGCCAGCCCGGGTAGAAAAGTCCATGAAACTCTTATCTCCAATAAAGCACTAGAAAACTGGAAGTGGTGCTGTGGCTCAAGCAGTAAAGCGCTCACCGCCTTGAGTGGAAGAGTGCAGGGACAGTGCCCAAGCCCAGAGTCAAGCCCCACGACCAACAACAAAAAAAAGCCAAACATCCCAGAAGATTAAATTTATCCATCTTGAAAAAGAAGATGATAGGAGAAACAGAGGTAGTAGCTAGAAAAGTGTTAGTAGCTCTGAAAGAGTTGCAGAAAAGATACTGATGATCACCTTGGTCCATGCCTTGTCTGTAATACATAGAACACTGGTGAGAGATGGAAAAACAAGTGACAATCTGAATAAATTCTATCAATGCTGATTTCCTACTTAAGATACTATAGTTATGCAAAGATCACATTGAAAGAAACTGGGTAAAAAGCTGTATTATCCTATTAGACTACTTTTCCTTCCACTGTAACAAATACCTGAGAGAAACAAATGAGGAGGGAAGATTTATTTTGGTTCATAGTTTCTGAGATTTCAGTCCATGGTAAGTTTGCACCATTGCTATGGTAAAGTAAAACATCCTGGTGGCAAGAGTATGTGGAAAAGAGGCTGTTAATCTCATGGCAGACAGGAAGCAGAGAGAAGGGACCAGGGGCAAAGTTAGTGCCCAGTAATATTCCTCCAGTAACCTCTATTTCTTCCAGGTAGGCCTAGCTTGTTTCCAGTACCTTCAAAAATGGCACTAGGAGCTAGGACCCACACCTTTAACACATGGACCTGGTAGTGGACATTTCATATTCAGATGTTAACATTACACTAATGACCCACAAAGACTCACAGCCATCTCAATGCAAAACACATATCCTCCATCTACCAGATGCCCAAAATCTTAAACCTTCCAACACCATCCAAAAAACTAAGTCCAAAATCTCAGATTCAAGGCAAATTTATCTCTGAGGCTTTATAAAACCAAAAATAAAGCTGCATCATTCAAAAACACAACAGCACGGGCTGGGAAGGTGGCTCAGTGGTAGAGCACTTGCCTTGCATGCACGAGGCCCTGGGTTCAATTCCTCAGCACCACATAAGAAAAAAGCCGGAAGTGGCGCTGTGGCTCAAGTGGTAGAGCGCTAGCCTTGAGCTGAAGAGCTGAAGGACAGCGCCCAGGCCCAGAGTTCAGGCCCCACGACCGGACCCAAAAAAAAAAAAAAAACCACAACAGCACAAAGTGTACACTTGTTTCAAAAATGAGAAAAAATAGGGGCAACAAAAGGAGAAATGGAATCAAAACAAGCCAAAAAACATTAAATCTTGTAGTTCCAGGTCAAGAATCTGGAGCACATGGTGTTGTCATGTGATCTCCAAAGAGTATGTGCAACCTGCCTCCATGGCCTTGCTGGTGCAGCTCATAGGGCCTCTCTCCTGAGTTGTCTCCTCACTGCTTACAGCTTTCTTGCTCAGATTTTCTATTTCCCTGATCTGTCAGACTCCCTGAGAGTATCCACCCTCACAGCCTCTCCCAGACATTTCAGGATCACTGTCCAGGAATACCAACCCTTATAACACATTGCCTGACCTTTGAATTCTAGAAAGGAGCAACTATAACCTACAACTCTTGTATTCTTCATGCTTATAAAACCAACCTCAAGTGGATGAAAGCAAAGGTCTGTTGCCAACTTTAACTATCGTGAGACCCACTTGGACCATGGTGGCAGCAGCCTCCAACAGCCCTATGGCATGGCTTGCTTAAACAGGACTCTCATTCGATAAATTAGTCTACCAGTCTCAGGACACAGACAAAATGTAGACAAATTCTTTGCCATAGTTAATACATAAGACCTCAAACACATGTCCAAATAGAGAATCAAAGAGTATATTCCTATTGGCCTTCAGGTCCTTTGCACTGTAACCAGAATAACAGCATTCTTGGCTTCCTCTAAACTTTGCTAAATTCTTCCCACAAACTCATTCCAAGGGCTTAAGAACCACATGGTCAAATTTACTCACATTCTAACACCTTTTTTGAACTTAGGGCTTGCTCATGCTAGGCAAGTGTTCTATCATCTGAGCCAAATGATGAAGATAATTGATCACTATCATAATGATTGCCAAAATAATTATATGTAACAATCTCAACACTTTAAGCCCTTAACCATATATATATATATATATATATATATATATATATATATATATATATATATATAACTTCTGTGTGTGACTTAGGTGGGATCAACTGCGCTCACTTGCATGTCTGTAATTCACTGAAATGATTGGGTTCACTTAGCTGGGCTTAGAAATGATCTTTTCCCAGCAGCCTGGCCTAGGTATGCTTTTCTGAAGAAAGCAAAGAAAAAGAGAATGTGTGTGTGTGTGTGTGTGTGTGTGTGTTTCAAATCTGGCATCCCATTGGCAGGCAGTCCCATGACTCACTATGGATACCCACAGAAATAGAATGAACATTTAAGAAAAACTATGGAGTTACATGGTACAAAAGGGTATAGACACAAAACAGATTGAGACCATCAATGCAATTCTGGCCATGATCACATGTCTTCAAAATGAAAACATATAATCACAGTGTCTATGAGTTCATGATATGAGTCAGGACCAGGTACAGTTCCTTGAAAATGTTCCATGATTAGATCCCAAGTCTGTTCTCTGGAAGTTAGTCTGTTTTGCAGTTGATAGCTTTTGGTTGCACTGAAATGTTCTCCTCTTCCAAAGAAATTATCATTGTTAGAAGCTGAAGAACTTTCAATAACAGTAAAAAAAAAACTTTCCAATACTTTAATTCTATTCAATCAGTAACAGCAATACTTATATTCTATTCAGTTAAATGCCACCAGGTTGTGCTTATTACCTTTTCTCCTAGAAACAAGGGAGCCCCCAAACCAAACATTCAGAGAAGCTAGGGGTCCAGAAACATTTAGTTCGATCGATTTAGTTTGATCACTTCGATTTTTTTTTAAATGGGT
Organism: Dipodomys ordii; assembly: GCF_000151885.1. Taxonomy (NCBI): domain Eukaryota; kingdom Metazoa; phylum Chordata; class Mammalia; order Rodentia; family Heteromyidae; genus Dipodomys; species Dipodomys ordii. Next base: position 5,300,650 of record NW_012267259.1, on the reverse strand, counting down.
GCTAGGGGATGGAACCAAGGGTCTCATGGGTAGTAGGCAACTGCTGCACCCCTGAACTATGTTCCTAGCCCCCACTTGGGTATTTTTGCTATGCCACTCTCTTTAAAACTTTTTCTGTAAAGCTGGGCGCCGGTGGCTCATGCCTGTAATCCTAGCTACTCAGGAGGCTGAGATCTGAGTATCGCGGTTCAAAGCCAGCCCAGGCAGGAAAAGTCTGTGAGACTCTTATCTCCAATAAACCACCAGAAAACTGGAAGTGGCACTGTGGCTCAAGTGGTAGAGCGCTAGCCTTGAGCTGAAGAGCTGAGGGACGGCACCCAGGCCCAGAGTTCAAGCCCCAGGACCGACAAAAAAAATGTTTTCTGTATTTGATTCTTGCCCACTACACACCCAAAACCACATCTAAACTTGGTACGAACATGCTTCAAGGCCTTTTTTGTTCTTTGGTCTAAGAGGAATTACCAAGTATCTGACAGAGCCTTGACTTAGTATCTGAGATGTGGCCATGTTTTTGAGAGTTTTTCTAGTTGAGTAGAGTGTGAGAAAAGACAACCATTTTGTTTTCCTGATTATATCACCTTTAACTGCTTGGCAGTCAATAGCGACAGATACTTTCTTCCCAAGACCAATTCCATTCAGTTAAATGCCACCAGGTGGCGCTTTCTACATTTTGCCAGAAAACAGCCCCCAACCAAGCATTTATTGGTTTAGTATTGGTACTTTTGCTTTCCAGAGACTTTCAGGCAACTATTTTACCAAATGTTTCCTAATAGCTTCCTAAAGCAGTTTCAACATTGTTTCAATTTTCTCAGCCCTATGCTGTCTCAAAGTCTACACATATATTCTGTTGTACAGCCCTTACCTTCTTTTGTTAAGTTACCTATTACTAAACAATGCTCCAACCAACCATATTTTTGTGAGACTGGAAGAGTATTCTACTATAAAGTGCATTTTGCACACTCAATATTGGTATTGTCAGCCTCAATAATTTGAAAGCTGTTAAAGGTTTTGTGTATAAAATGGGTTTCAGTCATCAGTTTTTTTTTTTTTACAATAATCACATTTAGTCTAACAACAGAAAGCTCATGAGATTTTTGAGGTAACATTTAAGATGATTATCAACATATGGAAATGAATATTCAGATGTTAATAAATCTAAATGTGCATCACACTTAACACTGCAATCATTAGTACTTGGTATGATGGCAGCTTACACAGTCATAAAATGTCCTGGCAATCTTATGGAATGCCACAGACGTCACTGAAGTATTTGACCCACTCAGAGCCAAATAACAAATTTGACAATACCTTAGTAATAAACAGATACTGGGAGTACATGTGCCCACATTATTTTCACTAAGGTGTTACATCAGAAATGTGAAGACACTGAACTACAACAGTATAGTTTAGCTAAGGCTAAAGAATACTATAGCTGAGTGCCACTGCATCAGGCCGGTACCTAACTACTCAGAGGCTGAGATCTAAGGATCACAGTTTGAAGCCAGCCTGGGCAGGAAAGCCCATGAGACTCATCCAATTTATATGTATATATATATATATATATATATATATATATATATATAGCTGCAAGTGGAGTTTTGGGCAGGAAAGCCCATGAGACTCATCCAATTTATATATATATATATATATATATATATATAGCTGCAAGTGGAGTTTTGGTCAAGTGGTAGGATGCTAGCCTTGACCACTGAAGTTCAGGCAAAGCACCCAGGCCAAATTCAAGCCCGAGGACAGACATACACACATACACACATATACACACACACACACACACACAAACTTCTTATAAAATCCCAATTATTTCTGCTTCAATTTATATTATACACTATGTTTGGTATACACATTTTTAATAGTCCAACTTTATACTATGAAAATTCTTTAAAATTTTAGTAATTTTATATATATCAACATAGATTTAAAAACACAAAAATCAGGTCAACCTTTGTGCTGCATTCTACAAACTATAGGATGTCCTTGACCTTACGTCCAATTTTTAACCTGGCAGGGAAAAGCAAAGCAGTATAAAAGGGAGAAAGGGGTGACCCTCTAATTTTGTAATGGCCTATTTCTTGTTGGTTTGACATTCTTAGCTAAGTCCAATATAAGAGCTGAAAAAAAAAGTCTAATTGCCTTGCTTCTAGACCCTACAAAAATGGGATGAAAAGAAATGGATTTCATCCCTGCTCCATCACTTTGCGTTCCTGATGTCCCTCTTTCCCTTAATGACCCTGTATGGGGACCTCCCACTCCTAATTCCCCACCCTGCATTTTTTGTTCAATGTCCCCTATATGCTGAACATTGTAGTAGACCTAAATGTCTGAAGAAACACCAATGCATTATGTATTGTTCTGCTGTTTTAAAAGTCAACTTACTAGCTGGGCGTAGTGGCACATGCCAACAACCCCGCATTTAGGACAAAGGAGGGCTGTGAGCTACAAGTCAGCCTGGACTGCAAGTAAGACCTTCTCAAAAACATTAAGGCAATTTATTCAATCATAAGTAGTACTTTGGGCAAAACATTTTTGCTTGTAATAAGTTAGTTGACAGATATCCTATTTGGCTATCTCCTAATAGTGAAATCCTAGAAAAATTCCTTATTTTACACACAAAACTGTCTTCAACTATAGCATAGTGTTGATTTGATAGGTTTTTTTTTTTTGGTCCGGTCGTGGGGCCTGAGCTCTGGGCCTGGGCGCTGTCCCTCAGCTCTTCAGCTCAAGGCTAGCACTCTACTGCCTGAGCCACAGCGCCACTTCCAGCTTTTTTTCTTCTTGTTTATGTGGTGCTGAGGAATTGAACCCAGGGCCTCATGCATGCAAGGCAAGCGCTCTACCACTGAGCCACCTTCCCAGCCCTGATTTGATAGGTTTTATATCCAAGTATATACATCCTGTCCCCTCATCCCTAATTTACAAAAAATGTACTCATGTTGACAGATTCCTTTTATTGGAAAGTAAAATAGTTGTAGAAATTAGAAGATAATATTTTTACATTATTGTTATATTTTTATGCTTTGTATCAGAATGTACCTCTTATGACCACTGGATCTCTACATTATTGAATATCAGTGTTTAATTAAGAGGAGCTGCAAATCCTACTAATCTGAGAACAATGATAACTCCGTTGCTTAAAATTTTAAGCCCCTGTTCTGGCTGTGCTTTATGCACTATGTGGAATCTGATGCAGCTCTCTTCCACTCAGCCAACAATTCTTTCTGGACCTCTTCTGGTAGTTCATAGAAAACTTGAGGATCAACTTCAGGTGGAAAAGTAACTTTCTCTGCAGCAGACTCTTGCTCTCCTTTTTCTTGAAGTCCTGCTTGAGGAGAGGCTGTTGTTGTTTGCTTATGGCTGCTTGTACTGCGGTTTTTGGAGAAAAGCTGCTCACTCTGCAAATTTGGAAATGAATGGAAAACAGATACAGTAGTGTTTATTTTGGAAAAGTGAAATCCTTGAGATTCTTTAGGTCCTTGACTTGTTCGTTCATCTTTTAATCGATTATCTATATAGTATGAGTAATCTTTTTGGCTAGATGAATAACAGGAATTACTGTTACTTGAACTTGAGGTTCCTGGTTCACAAGGATATGTAGAAGATACCTGCTTGCTACTGGATAAATTATCTCTAGAAGTTAATGGAATATCTTTCATTTGCTTTGTAGAAAAGAAAGATAATACTCCTCTGGAAGCATGTAGTGGACAACTCAAACTTCCTTTCTCTTGAAATTTTTCTCTAGATTTTCCAGAAAGTATTTCGTCTTGAATATCTGCAGGAAGCTGCTTAAAAACTTCTTGGTCAACCTCCTCAGGAAGTAAACAGAGTGGAACTTCATTAACATCTTTTTCATTAGAAACATTTGTAGTGTCCAATGGAGATTCCCCAGTTCCTGTACTTTCAATTCTTCCACTTGGTAGAAAATTTGAGTTTGTTTCTTTGTCTTTGAAAAAATCTTCTATATGAGTGTCTTTCATTTTCTATAATCAGAAGAGCAGATTAGTTCAGTTATCTGATGTCTTGTAAAATATCCCTGCTGCTGCAGAGAAGCCTATAGTTTCACTGACAAAATATTTCAAACCAATTCAGCACATTGAATCTTTTGTAGTCAAACCTTCAGAGATAATTAACCTATCAAAATTTGTCACACGGGACTGGGAAAGTGGCTCAGTGGTAGAGCGCTTGCCTTGCATGCATGAGGCCCTGGGTTCCATTCCTCTGCACCACATAAACAGAAAAAGCCAGAAGTGGCACTGAGGCTCAAGCAGTAGAACGCTAGCCTTGAGCTGAAGAACTGAGGGACAGCGCCCAGGCCCCACAACAACAACAAAAAAAAAAAAATCAAAATTTTCTATTCAAATTCACACAAAATTTCTACAGCTTTTAGCTTCAATTTCAGTTTTAAAAGCCATAAAATATATACATGCTGACATGGTAGTCCATGCCTACAATCTCAGTTATTCCAGAAGCAAACAGGAAGAATACAACTCAAGGACAACCTGTAGAGAAAGCAAGATCTTGTCTCAAAACAAGCAAGGGATGGTGATCAGTGCCTGTGCTTTCAGTTATTCATTTGACACAGGCAGAAGGATACAAGCTCCGGGCTGAACTGGGCAAAAATGCAAGACTTTGTCTATCGACCTCAAGTAAGGTGTAGAGGCTTGATGGCAAGCTCAATATCCTAAATTCAAGCCCCAGACAGCCAAAAATAAAGTACATACACAGTCCAACATAGTTTCCATAAACTTGGATGCAACAGTAACTTCCCAGGTATTAACCTCCAGTTGTGGCAGCCCTGTAATCCCAGCACTTGAGGTTGAGTGCTGAAGAAGACAATTACAGATCTGCAACCAGCCTGGCCTACACAGCACTTTCCAGAGCAGTTACGTCAATTTAACAAGACCTTGACTAAAATAAAACAAAGAATGTAAAAAAAGAACAACTACTGTGTACCAGAGAGGCAAAGTTACTTCATTGTATCTATTTCTCTACTCTCACTGTAAATTAGAGAACCTTAATTCCCATCCTACAGATTAATTAAGATGTGGAAAGTAAATACTTTTTTAGCTTTGGGTTAATACACTGAATAAAAGGATTACAAAATAAAATAGAGAACTAATTTATCATTTTCATAGCATTCTGTTCTCATTTAAGTAGAAGTAAAAACACTGCTAACCTTATACTGATTAAAAAATAAGGATTTTAAATTGTAGACTTTTTTTTCCTTTTTCTTTTTGGTCAGTTGTGGGGCTTGACCTCTGGGCCTGGGAGGGGTCTCTGAGCTCTTCAGCTCAAGGCTGGCACTCTACTACTTAAGCCACAGTGCCACTTCCTGGTTTTCTGGTGGTTAACTGGAGATAGGAGTCTCACGGACTTTCTTGCCCACTGGCATTGAACTGCGATCCTCAAATCTCAGCCTCCTGACTTGCTAGGATTACAGGCGTGAGCCACTACACCCAGCTTAAATTGTAGACATTGTTTAAAGCATCCCATACTTGCTACAACACTGTATATTAGTCATATAAAAATGTGACTAGACCCTGCTCTACTGACACAGTTTTTTTTTGTCTATTTTGATGCCAGAACTGTAGCTTAAACTCTGGGCCTTGTGCTCTCAGTTTTTTTGCTCATTACTGGTGCTCTACCCCTTGAGCCTCACCTCCACTTCTACCATTTTTGCTAATTAGTCTTAGATAAGAGTCTCTGAACCTTTATTCTCAGATCTCAGCCTCTTGAATAGCTAGGGCTATAGGAGTGAGCCAACAACAGTTAATTTTTAAAGGTGTCAAATCAAAAGTGGATGCTAAATCCAAAATGTTAGGTGATATGACAAAACTAACAGGACTTAAGAAACAAAGAACTCCCACTCATCTGGTTGAACCACTACTAAATATCCCCATGCTTGCTGATCACATATATGGTATATAACATGTGAGCACCGTTATATATTACAGACTCTGATAGACAACTTGCTCCAGGAAAGTTAGAATGAACTTGTGACTTTAAATGAGCATCATTATTCCACAATACTGTGAATTTCCGGAAATTATGTAATCAATCACAATCAAAAAAAAAGAACCTCGGGGAAGGGAGGGAGGGAGGGGATGGTAGGGGGAAAACAATGGAGGGGGTAACAATGTTCAAGAGGAAGTGTACTCATTACCTCACTCATGTAACTGTAACCCTCTGTATAGTATCTTTACAATAAAAAAAAAGTGTCAAATCAATAGCAAAATCTATCAATATTGCTACCAAAAGTCAATGTAATTTCAAAACTAAGAAAATTTTAATACCTTAATTATGAAAAACACAGAGCACTGGTAGCCAATACCTTAATCCTAGCTACTCAGGAGGCTGAGCTCTAAGGATTGCAGTACAAAGCCAGTCAAAGCAGGAAAGTCCAGGATACTCTTATCTCTAATTAACTACCAGAAAACCGGAAGTCAAACTGTGGTTCAAAGTGGTATAGCATTAGCCTTGAGCAAAAGAGCTTATGGATAGCACCCAGGCCCAGAATTCAAGCCCCATGACCAACAACAACAACAACAAAAATGAAGAAAGTACTAGTTATGAATAGACTGACAGACAAAAACAGATTCCATTTCCAGTTTCTGGGAATGTTTTCATCTATGAGCTAATCTATCATAATCCTCTATCTGAAATGGGTTAGTAGCACTTCCAAAACAGAAGCTCTGTAACAGCTTTCTCTTTTACTTAGTGATGTTTATGGTTTCTTCTTAGTTTACAATATATTATTTAAGGCTAGCAACCATTCTCTAATAGTCACTATAAACAAGTAAGTCATCCAAACAGTATCACCGAAAGAATGTCTAATATCAGTTAAATCCAAATGTAGATGTAATACATAACTATATTCTATAAATTCTGTTCTTACAAAATTGAATAATAAACAGAGAATACTTACAAAGCTGCGCTTGCCAGAGTGTGAAGTTGTTGATAATGAAGGTGTTAGATAATAATCAATAAGCCCTTTCTTAGCAGTATTTTGGGCTTTTAGGTTGCAGAAGCATACACTTAGAAGAGTAAGGTGAAATGGCATCTTCACATTCACCATATTTCGAAAAAGTTTCATCAGTATATCAACCATTGGAGTCATCACGTCATAATTTCCTGAGTGAAATATTCAAGAATATCTAAGCATGTTATATCACAATTAATACTGAGCTTAATACAAGTTATATTGCTTAGAATAAGAACCAGAAGTCCTAACTTACACTTTTCAAAAGATCAAAGAGTCAATGGGGGATTATTATCAGAAAAAAACAAGACCACAGTGGGAAGACCAGAAACAAGAGCACAATAGAGGTAAACATGATCAAGATGTTATATGCTTATGTAAAAAATGACACAATAAAACCCATTATTTTATACAATTAATATAAGACATGATGATTAATCTTGACTAACAACTTAATTGGATTGAGAAGCATCTAGAAGATTAGTAAAGCACACCTCAGGGTGTGTCTCTGCGGATATTTCCAGAGAAGATTGAGAACATCCATCCTAAACGTGGACAGCATCACCCCATAGGCTGAGGGCACAGAAAGCATAAAAGAAATACGAGGATAAAGCCCAGCGTCCACTTCCTTACCACCACAAGGAGAGCTGTTCTGCTACACTATACTTCCCAAAAGATAGACTCAAACCTCAAAAACTACCACAGATACTAATTTTTAAAACTACTTAAAAAAGTGGATATAATGATGGATACTTGTCATCCCAGCTACATAGGAAGCATAAATAGAAGGAACATGGTCAGGCCACCTGGGAGAGGGGGACCAAATCTAAAAAGTAATAAAAGCAAAAAGGGCTATAGATTTGGCTCAATGGTAGAGGACCTGCCCAGCAACTGCAAGGAAGGCCCTGAATTCATACCAAGTACAGCCAAAACAAAAAAGGAAATTTAAAATACTAAATTGAAATCACTGGGCATCTTTTCCTTACTTACTAAATATACACTATATAATTAGTTTCAATAATTAAGAAAGATGGCAAATGTTCCTATTCCTAGCACTCAGGAAGTGGGGGCAAGAATAATGACCTACAGCCTGAGCTACAGAGCAAGTTCCAGGCCAGCCTGGGCTACATGATGAGATCTTGCCTCAATTTAAAAAAAATAATAATTCTAGTGAAGACATTTGATAGGATAAAAGTATTAAATGCTTCAGAGTTCAATGTGACAAATACATTCTTAGGAAACTAGTGATACCTGTCCCTAACTTCTGAATGACATGGGATGGAATGGGACACTGACGACTCTCACGACTGTAGTGCTTCTCGGGTGAATATCGACGGATTACTAATCGTATTGTATGGGGCCTCCTTCCATCTTGGCATACCCTAAAAATATGAAGAAATGAAAATTAGAGAAAGTATTAAATACTTTTTAATATATTTTTATTGTAAAGATACTGAACAAAGGGGTTATAGTTACATGAGTAAGGTAATGAGTAATTGAGTGTATTCACTATTAAGCACTGTTACCCCCTCCTTTGTTTTTCCCCTACATCCCTTCTATCCCCACCTGCCCAACTCCTCCTTCCCCCCCAAGAAGTTGTAAAGTTCATTTTCAACAAAATAGTATAAGACCACATTTACTGAATGGTATTGGAGTAAACAATTACGATACAGTAGACAACAGTAAACAAGAAAGTTCCAAGGTGCCTGAAATATCTAACGAAGCTATGCACTAAACCTCTGACATTTCAAATCTAAGATCTGAAACAGAACAGAAATAGAATCATAAGACAAGCTGCTTTAAATCCAATCTAAAATGTAAATGAAAGCAACATATTAAAAGACCATCCCATCTGACAAGAGGAAATAACTTAAAATTTACAAGAGAAAAAGTTTCACAAGTTTTTGTGCAAAATAACTTTTGCTCATGGAAACTCTCTGAATAGACTTGAAAGAATAAGTGATTAGTGTTAACATTACTGCATATCGGAGCTATACTATAAAAGATCAATTGCTTACATTTAGGAAGACAATCATGCATTTAAACAAAATTCCATCTAAATGGTCTTGGTTGTGATGTTAAAAGTTTTAATGAAAAAGAAAGTTTTAATGAAAAAGAAAGTGGCAGTTCATGCATATAATACTAGCTACTCAGGAGGCTGAGATCTGAGGATCAAGGTTCTAAGCTAGCCAAGGCAGGAAGGCCCATGAGACTCTGTTCTTCAATAAACTACCCAACAAGCCAGAAGTGGAGCTGTGGCTCAAGTGGTAGGGTGCTATCTTTGAAAAGAAGCTCAGGGACAGCCCAGACCCTGAATTCAAGACCAAGGACTGGCACCAAGGAAAAAAGAAAAAAGAAGAAAATGTAATTACTAGAAAAGTAAGTGTAATTAAGGGATAATATTTTCCTCTTTCATTTTTTACATCAATTCATTAAAAATCATACCATAAACAAACGAAAAATATACATTTTAATACTCAACAAAAATTCTAAATTTGAGTAAATAATTTTGTCTCTCTTCCTGCTATATCACAATTTTCTTGATTGATGTTCAACCAAGGTAATAAATATTTTTAGTAGCTCCTGCAAACAAATGACTTGATTATCTTCTAGTTACACTTGTTCTTTTAAGTAATTACACAATTCAGAGTAAGATATGCAACTGTGTTGCATTAGAAAGAGGTTAATCCTAAGCAATTTTAAACTATTGCCTAGAGAATGGATTAAAATTATATAGTTTGACATTTCTTTAACAACTACAGAATCATCACCAACTCCCCCCCCCACACACACACACAGTCTTTTCATTTCAGAGTGCTCTAATATCCAACTGAATAAGAGTGCATGACCCAGTTTCACAAGCACACTCCCCATCCCAGCCTGAGTCATCCTGATGTAGCTGGTGCACACAAGGCAGCCTCAGTTGCATGCAACAAGATGAGCTGCAAGTCAGCTCCAGACATGAGGCAAGATGTATGTTATTGCAAAATTGGAGGAAACTTAATCCATTTTCTGAGACTTAGAATCATCCCCAAACGGTTAGATAGTTAGCCTTTCTACATTTAGTGCTGAAGCACACCTAAACTAAGCTATTAAACATCTGTCACTCCAACTAGAGAAATTTCTAACAAGAGAGAAAATGAAAAGAGATAAATACTTTTCTACAAAGTAATATGAAATATATACAAGGACCAGAATCCCTATACAAACTTATAATCCCTTACACACTCTATTTTCTGTGTCTTCCTTTGACTCCAATTCCTTTTTTGTGTCTGTATGCTGGTCCTGTGGTTTGAACTTGAGCTTTTTTGGCTCAAGGCTAGCACTCTACTACTTCAGACACACCTTCACTTCTGGCTTGTAAGTGGTTAACTGGAGATAATTTCCTGTCCAGGCTGGCTTCAAACCATAATCATCACTTCTCAGCCTCCTGAGTAGCTAGGATTATAGGCATGAGCCACCATTACCAGGTTCCCATTTTCTTTTCCATAGTCTGAGGTAAAGATGTAAGGTTTCACTGCCTTCCTCAACCATTACTGTTTTATTAGCTTTCTCTTCTTAAACATGACAAATTCAGCTGTTCCCATGTAACAAGTTTTAGAATTGTGACAGTATTATTTCTCTCTGTATTTTTCCGTCTTACTACAAAGCAACTATTAGGTTGCAAGCAAACATTTTGCACTTGCCAAGAAAAATTTAACCTATTTCCTTCTCACCTAAGGATTAGAACAAGCGTAGGAATAAGAAGTATCCATAAAATCCCTTTAGGTAACTAGGTTAGGAGCCACAAATACAACTGCATATTACTTAAGACTAGTAAAAGAAGGTGGATTAAATAAGAGCAAATATTACTGTTCATAATAGTTTATAATGATGAGAAATGCAACATCTATCTGTACTAGGGAACATTGTTTCCTGTAATCTTTAAGATCCAAGACAGGATAGAGTAGTCTTCTTCTTGCACACAGAAGGAATATACAGGACAAGTTAGCAGAATGGACTGGCAATCACCTGTTCAAAAGGCTAGCAAGAAGTTCTTCAATCTTTTTTTTAGCTTCTACTTCTGATGAACATTTTTTAAATGAATCTTCTTCACTAAAGGACTACAAAAGATATATAAGATATATGTAAACTTGAGGAAATACATACAATATATATGTCAAAGAAATATCCAACATATTCCTTGTTAAATAACTTGCCTCTTGTGCTGCTCACTTAACTTTTTTTTGTAGAAGTTACTGTCCTCTACTAGAAGTACACTGAAAGTGCAAAAAGTTACACAGCTCTAGTACCAACTACAAGTTTCACTGCATGACTGCAGTAAGGTTCTGCCTAACTCAAAGGTGAACTGTAAAGATGAAATGGACTAAGGTATATATAAAGCACATAGTAAAGAACTTGTTATGTATGAAAAAATAATAGTGTTAACTAAATGATTACAACTTTCCCAACTATTGGACTATTCTGAAAACATTCTTAAAAGACTAACACATTGGGCTGGGAAGCTGGCTCAGTGGTAAAGTGCTTGCCTGGCATGTATGAGGTCCTGGGTTTGATTCCTCAGCACCACATAAGCAGAAAAAGCCAGAAGTGGCGGTGTGGCTCAAGTGGTAGAGCATTAGCCTTGAGCTGAAGAGCTGAAGGACAGCACCCAGGCTCAGAGTTCAGGCCCCACAACCAACAAAAAAAATGAAATAAAAAACTGCATTTATATATGTTTATATATGTGCTTATATGTTTTACAGGATGTAAGCTGTAGTCAATCAAAATGACTAATTGAGATTTCAAAGTATTAACACTCAATCTGAATTTAAGAATATGTATTAATCTAATAAATCAGCCTTCTCATAGGAAAAGGATTATGTACTAAGTGAAAAGCAAACTAAAGTAATAAGAACATGATAATAAAACTAGAAATCCTTATCTCAAGTCTTGTAATAATCAGTACTTAATTAAAATAACTGACAGCCATGTACCTGAGGTGGTCCTGAGGGCATGACAGGAGAGTTATCCTCCCCAAAACTGAGCTTCTGGATACGCTGAGCAACTGAAATTCCCAATTCCTTTTCTAATATTTTGAAAGAAAAGCTTTGGAGATCACGCACACTGTTGATTCCCAGAACTTCAAGACGTTTTGCAGTTTTATAGCCAATACCTAAAGAACAACAACAAAAATAAACTTAAAATAGGCCTATTTTAAGCCCTAAGTTAATACCTTTGCAAATTAGTATATTTTTCTTCCACTCATGGCCCTTGAGTTATACAGATTTCTTTCAAGTTCTGACAACATTATATTATAATAAGGAGAGATAGTCAGTAAATTCTACCATAGTAAAAGTAATTTTTTCAAAAAAATCTTTTACTTCTTTTTTTTTTGGGGGGGTCCGGTCATAGGGCCTGAACTCTGGACCTGGGCACTGTCCCTCGCTCTTCTGCTCAAGGCTAGCACTCTACCACTTGAGCCATAGCACCACTTCCAGCTTTTTTTTTTTTCTCCTTATGTGGTGCTGAGGAATCGAACCCAGGGCCCCATGCATGCAAGGCAAGCACTCTACCACTGAGCCACCTTCCCAGCCCAAAATAAAACTTTTAACATCTATCACACAATACTATGCAAGAACTCACAAATCAATTCTTTTTTAACATTTAGTTTATTGTTATTTTAAGGGTGAAATACAGTTAATCAATTCAGGTGATATATGTGAATCAGTTCCTATTAGTATACACAAAGACTGCCACTGCAGTGATTAAAACTGCAAATCTGATCTCTATGCACACTATGTGTTTATTCACCAGTCCTATCTAGCAATACTTACAATCCAGAATACAACTAGGAACAAGAAAGCAAAAAAAACTAAAGATTTTTTGTTCTGTTCTCGCACTAATACTTGATAATACTTAAGTTACAGGAGAAATACTCAGACTATTTAATGCCTTCTTATTCAGTTAAAAGAGAAAAAGTTAATTCTATAATTATCTGGTTACCTTGTACAGTAAAATCAGAAAACTAGGCAACAACTTGGGGGAGAGGAGGTTTAAAGTGGGGCAACAGATTTTTATAGCATAAACAGGAAGACCAACAATTGGTAATAAAGAGAAAAGAAGCTTGTAATAATAAGTGGTAACTCAAAAAATAAATTCAAATATGAGTTTGTATTAGCATACAGTCCTCCGTTTCTTACAACTTGACTTTGTTCTTCAGAATGAAAACAATAAAACTTCAAAATGATATTGAAGAAAGCAGATATAATACAATTTAGAATCAAACAAATATTGGTCAAAAATGGGAAACTATGACATCTACTAGCTAAATTTGTTGTCTTAGAAAATTGATTTCCACAGAATTATTACATCAGACTTTCCAACAATGCTACAGAAATGAAGTGTAACATATTCATTAATGATTATGTCTATAAAACACAGGCACTTGATGTATAATGGCAAAAATCTGCACCAAGATGTGAACAGGGGAATGAGCTCAAAAAAATCCATTTCCTCTTTAAATCAGAGAAGTTGACCTAGAGGCTTTGACAAGCCATTTGTAACCCTACTATTTTATTTATTTTACTCTGAAGGTTCCCAGAGACTTAACAAAATGTGACTTTCTTCTCTAGATTCAATGTACAGTATAAGACTATGAGCCAAGGACTGGAAATGAAAGACCATATGTTTCAAGATTGTAACATTCACAAACTGATACAGAAAAGTACTTTCATGTATCCCTTCCCACAGACTAGATTTTGTTATCGTTTTCTCTAAGAGCCAAGTACATACCTCTAGGAATTAATGACATTGTATTAATAACTTTCAAGATGAATGAAATAAAACAAAGGCAATAGATATCTTTCATATACATTTGTCTTACCAGGCATTTCCTTTATGTGGTTCAAACTATTTATGAGATCTTGACAACTTTCAGGTAATAAGACTGTTTGTTGATTTGGTTTAAAGACACCAGAAACTAATTTTGCCAATAGTTTATTAGAAGCGACTCCAGCACAACCTGTGAGCCCCAGCTGATTATGCATGGCTTCCCGCATCTCTGCTGCTACTTGGGATCCAACAAGTAGTCTCATATGCATGACATTATGGAAGTTCACAGCTACAAAAGCAGACAATGTTGTTTAAAGTCACAACAAAATATTTTAATTTTCTTCTTTACAAAACAATTTTTAAAGAGTCAGAGCTTAGTTTATACCCAACCCCTCCCCCTACCACTAACACTACTCTGCTGTGCTTGAATTATTCCTTTGATTCTTCATAGGATCCCATAAATTTAACAAACACAAGTGAATTCCAAGGAGCTATGATAATAAGTGTATGCTGAAAGTGGTTAAATATTATAGATTATGAAAACTGATCTAATAATTCCTACAGACAGTAACTTCTATTTGCACTTACCTATAAATACACATACAAGTATTACAGTAAGAAAAGCTAACCAAAAAAAAGCCATGTGTGAGCTCCCAGGACCTGAGTTCAAGTACCATCATAAAAAAAATAAATTCATTAAATTTAAAAAGTAATTTCTTAAAACTAACATGATAGCTTCAAAGATCTAAATCTAAACTTTACACATCACCAATATGTGCTGCTGAAAACAATTTTTTACCTGTTTAAGAGATCTTTTATGAAACTGAATACAGAAACAAATTTGGCATGAAAATTACATCCTTTATCCTTAGGACTTAAGCAAGAAGGATTTACAGATGGAGTTTAATGATGTTTACAAATGACTTCCAAATCATCCTTTCTACAAAGCAAGATAAACTGACATATGATTTATCTGTAAGAAAGAACTTAAATGTATTCATTATACAATTCTACCAATTTTTCTATAGGCTTGAAAAAAAAAACCTAGTGTGAAATAGGAAAAATTATATTTTCTATTTAGAATATAAAATATAGCTCTCTGTAGAGAGATATGTTCTAACCAATACATTAGGTTTGCTTTGAATTATAAAGAAATATATTTTGAACCTTGTTGGTATTTAGCCTTTGTAAGTAATAAGAGAGCACAGATAATAAGACACATGAAAAGCTTCATGTCTCCTAGAAATGGTAGCTCTACCTTTTTTCTTTTGTGGAAAACTACAGTAGAGACAGTCCTATAAATAGAGATGAAAAGAAGTACATATCTATCTAGTCCTACTACCAAAAGGGTATTATAACTGTTACACAAACGCAAAGCAGCTTGTTTTCTTTTTTTGTATGACACGGGATTCACTACACCTGAAAACCTATTTAGATACTCACTCGATACTGCTTGTTTTCAAATGCCACTATCTCTAGAAACACCATCAGTTTGTTGTTGTTGTTTTTTCTTGTAAGTACTGGCATTTCGTCCAAAGGCTTTGTCTTTGCTAGGCAGACATTTCTACCATTTGAATCATGTTTCTAGTCCTTTTTACTATCATTTTTTTCAAATAAGCTATTTGTGCATCCTACATAACTGGACTGAAAGGGACATGCCACTGCACCTAGATTTTTATTTGTTGAAATGGGTCTTGCACACTGTTTTGCACTACCTGGCTCAAATGGTGACCCTCCTGATCTCAGTCTCCCAAATTGCTGGGAGTACAGGCATGAATCACCAACCCAGCTTTCACTCACATCTTAGTGAAGGAAATGAGCCATGTTGCTTTCTTGCTAATAATAGGTAGTGGTGATCTAAACTGTTAACTAGAAAGTTGGAAAAGACACATAGCAAGCAGGTCTGTGAAAGACCTGGACAAGATTCTGTGAGTGCTAACTTAGAAAGGGAGAGACAACTTGAAGGTCTCAATGCCTCAGGAACAGAGGGATCCAAGGAAAAGATTCATCAATGGCAAAACCTCAAAATCCACTTCAATGTTTGCTTAGAGATGGTGTAGAAGAATTAAAAGTCAATCTAAAAAATGTAGTAACAAACCAATTCCTGGAATGTAAGGTTAACCTAAAGAGGACTTTATGGTTGAGATGAAAGCCAGGTGCTGGTGGCTCATGCCTTTAATGCTAGCTACTCAAAAAGCTGAGATCTGAGGGCTGTGGTTCAAAGCCAGCCTGGGCAGAAGAGCCTGTGAGACTCTGATCGCCAATCAGCCACCAAAAAACCAGAAGTATAGCTATGACTCAAAGTGGTAGAGCAATAATCTTGAGCAAAAAAGGACAGTGCCCAGGTCGAGTTCAAGCCCCATAACTTACCAAAAAAACAAAAACAAAACAAAAAAACCAAACACACACACACACACACACACACACACACACAGAAAAGAAAAACAATTGAGAAGAAACAGTATATTAGAGAGATGAAAACTGGACAGCTACAATTCATCAAAATCCTTCATGCTTAGCATGGAATGGGAACAAGTCATTCATTTTAGTTATCTTAGATGACCTCCTCCAAGTCAGAAATCTTTCAGAATGATATAAAGGAGTCCCTAACATTAACCTAGGTGTACTAACTTACTAAGGAGAAGGACTGTGAATGAATGCACTCACGTTGATTATTGTATACATGACCAGACACTGTCACTGCAGAAAGCTCATTACTTTGAAGCTGCTGGAGTCTCTTCTCAACCATTTCTGTTAGATCCACAAAATTCTCATCAAATCCAAGTCTCTCAACAATGGGACTAAATTCTTCCAACAATTCTAAATTCAAATAATAGAGAAGCATAGATGTAAGTGCAAATTTAACTTAATGTTTAACAATCATCAAATACATTGTTAATAGATATAGATATATTCATTACTTCATAATCATTTTTAAAAGCTCTCATTCACTGGGAAGTTTTCTTTTTTCTGTACCACACTGACTACATACCAAGAAAACAAGCCCCCAAATGACATTCCTGGGGAAGTTACTCATAGCCATATTTTTAGCTCAATCATCCATGCTTATAATTTCTTATATAGAATACAATAAATATCAATGCTTATAGTTAATTATATATAATCTTGAAGATGAGGCCAAAGAATAAATTATAGCCTTCTTAGGAAAGCAGCCATGGCATGCTTAGTTTATTTTCCTAAGTTATAAGAGCTTTCTGTGTATTATATACACCTAAACCTTTTCATATGAAAATTGAAAACAAGTAAAAATAATAAAAAGTTAATAGAAAGCTGATTTGTACATTTTTCTAAACTCTATATATTTGCAGTATACCAGGGCACAGCATTTCCATTTTTTCTGTTCCCTACGCCACTAAGGTTCAAACACGAACTAGCATGGGAGAATTTAACTACACTGTTATTTTCCGTGCACACATAACATCATAACGTTTTAAGAAATCAGATTTCAATTATTATTAACATTACAGACAACTCTCCCAACTATTATTAGTTCATTAGAAAACAACATATTCTTCATAACAAACTTAAAGCTTTAATGTCTTCCTTATACTCATTTTCTTTTTTGTTACTAAATAATAGTCATGACAGAATCATTCTTATCACATTAAGAGTAAGTGACTTTTTCTTTTTTTTTTTTTTTTGGGGGGGGGTGTCCAGTCGTGGGCCTGAACTCTAGGCCTGGGCACTGTCCCTCAGCTCTTCAGCTCAAGACTAGCGCTCTACCACTTGAGCCACAGCGCCACTTCCAGCTTTTTTCTTTTTGCTTATGTGGTGCTGAGGAATCGAACCCATGGCCTCAGGCATGCAAGGGAAGCGCTCTACCACTGAGCCACCTTCCCAGCCCCCAGAAAGTAACTTTCTTATATCATGTTTTTAAGTGGACTAGATCCAAAATAAAAACCTTTTAGGAAAATAGAACTTGATTTAAGCATTTTACTGATTTATGCAGTAAACAGACATCTTACATAAAAACTGTTAAAAAATATATTGTTCATAATTTGTACCTGTAACTTTGTAAGACATTTCTCTGTAACGGGTCAAGTCTTCTCCATTGACTAATATCAGCTGTGGGCACTTCTCTTTTGCATCTCTGACATTCATAAGTTTCTTAACTCCAAGCTCCCTAGCTTCATAGTTGCAAGTAACCACCAAGTATTTCTGCTGAACTCCTACACGAAATAAATATTTCTATGAGAAATTTAAGCAAAATTGAATATTTAAAATATAATCTACTAATCCCATGTTATAGCTGTAATGAAAAGAAAAAAATTGTCTCAGAAGATTTGAACTCTATCAAAATTCTACCAAAAATCAGGTTTTGGACTAGATGATAATAATAACCTATTATTAATTAAAAGATTCTCATGTTAGTTTCCATATCCTATTTTCAGTCTTTAGCTGTTTTATCTACTTAGGGCAGAAATTATTTAATAAGAAAACACTAACAAACAATAAATTAGAGACTCAATTATTCATCTAAAAATTAAACTATTATTTCTCAAATTTAACCAAAACTAATATAATCATTGTATTTCATAGGATTTTTAGTGATTAAAGAGAAATCAGACAACAAAAAATCCTACAAATCTATACTGCCATATATAATTCCAGTAATGGTTTACCAAAAAATAAAACAGTTGATAATAGGTACAATTAAATACCAGTTGCCACTTGAGAAACTCATTTTCCACATAAATTGCCAATGCATATAAGCAATGGTTTGCATATAAGCAATGGTCTGCATATAAGCAATGGTCCAAATGCCAAGCTACAATAATTTTTAGGGTTTACACACTTGGCAATGAAGTAATCATGTTTCTGCAGTACCTTAAGAACAGCTTTAATATGGTTAAGAAATCAGAATGAAGGGAGAATCATGAGGAGCAAACTCTATAATCCTACAGACAAATATTATCGAATGTGAAGAATTACCTAAAGGCTTCCCCTTCAATTCTGGATGTGAGATCATTTCTACTTGTGCATAAAAGCAATCAAGATCCACGTGTACTATGACTCTGGATGAGGAACTTTGTGTTGGCACCAATTGATCGTGAACTACTGCACAATAAGAAACAAAAGCATAGAGACTCAGGCTGCTTATCATCTTTGACCAACCCTTTTTTAAAATATTTTCTCTGGCTGAGCATCAGTGGTTCACTCCTATAATCCTAGCTATTCAGAGGCTGAGATTTGAGGATCCCACTTTGGAACCAGACTGGGCAGGAAAGTCCCTAAGCCTCTTATCTCCAATTAACCACCAAAAAGATGGAAATTGGCGATGTGGTTCAAGTAGTAAAGTGCTAACTAGCCTTGAAAGGGATAGTGCGTAGGAATAAGAAGCCTCCATAAAATCCGTAGGACAGGTGCCACAGGAAGGAAAGAAGGAAGGGAGAACAGGAGGAAGAGGATTTAAGAATTTTTCACCATTATGGGTCAAATCTTTAAATACACCAAAGCATCTAAAATTATCAAACTCCAACAGCTATACATTCTTAAGTCTTGTTTACATAATTAGTGTTGCTTTGTGCATTATATTTTTCCCAGCATTAATAATGGGGAAAATCTTAATTAAAATTGGATGAGGTAGAACAGAATACTCTATTTTTTTTTGGGGGGGGGGATGTCCGGTCGTGGGGCCTGAACTCTGGGCCTGGGCGCTGTCCCTCAGCTCTTCAGCTCAAGGCTAGTGCTCTACCACTTGAGTCACAGCACCACTTCCGGCTTTTTTCTTTTTGCTTATGTGGTGATGAGGAATCCAACCCAGGGCCTCATGCATGCAAGGCAAGTGCTCTACCACTGAGCCACCTTCCCAACCCCAGAACAGAATACTCTAAAGCAGTTTGATAATAAATCAGAAGTGGCAGGAAAACTTAAAACAATGTTGAGTTCTAACCACCATGAAAATTATTCCAAGGTACTCTGTCTCTCCATTTAAATAAATAGTTGGAAATACAACTTATTAAGACAACCTAGGGGTTCCAGTGAACTGTTTCAGCTCTCACATGAAAGCAAGAGTCCCCAGGGTCTACAAGAGTGCTACCAATAAATACTAGCGTTGCAATATTTTAAGGGCACGAGGTGTAGCTCACTGGTGGGGCACTTAGGTGGCATGCCTTCAGACCCTGAAGCACCAATCGACAGAGAACACAAATCCTGGTTTATGTCATGGGTGGAGAAAGAGATGAGAGGTAAGTCTTGCTCTTAACTACAATTTAAAAAATAACAAGGTAAAATAAATGCGACACGGAGACTGGAGCTGAAAAAAAAAAACCATCAGTGGCAAAATTGGCAGAAGGTAAATATTAAGGTACCAATTTCATTTTCTGATTTACCCCCCCACCCCCCCCAAAAAAAAAGAGTAGAGAATGATAGATCCTGGAGGGGGCGGTCAAGATTGGGATCCGAGACTGGAAGTGAGTCAGGGCAGAGGCGACACAGCAGCCCAGTGCTGGGTTCCAGGCCATCCTTCCCTTCCCTACCCCCGGGGTCGAGGCCAGCCCCCGGCCCCCGGAGGCCGCAGGGTGAAGGTGGGGCCTTGTCCGGCCTCCCACGGGGGAGGGCGGGAACAGGTGCACCTCCCTTCCGCCGCCCTCTCCTCCGCAGGGCGGGGGCGCCCCACCCCGTCCGACAGGGTGAGTCCATCCCCGGCCGGCACTAGCGGAGGAACCGCGAGGCCGCACCGCCGGCGGGGCCGGGAAGACCGCGGGAGGTGGGGGGTGGCGGGGACAACCGCGCCCCAACGGCCGCCGCCCCCGGGCGTCCGCCCGCCCAACCCCGCCCCAACCTTCTCATTTACACCCAGGGAGGCCGCCCGGTTCCGCCGGCGCACACTCGGCCGGCGCGGGAGCCTCCGGCGAGGGGCCCGCCGCCTCCGCGTCCGCCAGCTCCATGGCCGCCTCTTCCGCTTCCTCGTCGCGGCTGCTTGGTTACTCAGGCTCCACCCCCCGGGAGGCTCCGCCCCCGAGAGGCTCCGCCCTCGGCGTCTGCCCTTGTGGCCAACCGCAGCGCAGCTTCCGGCCGCTTCCGCTCGGTCGCCATGGAAACCGGGAGGCCGACCAATTCCCCACCCCACCCACCCCCTGCCGCTGAGGTCCTCACGTTTGCGACTTTCTGGCCGACCGTCCTGCTTCCCCGAGTGACGCGCAGGCCTGGAAAGCGTGTCGGTCGGCGTGCTGGCTGTCTCCAGCACCGAGGGAGAGCGCGAGATCCCAAACAGCTTTTGCTTAGTGCTGGTTCTGGCGGGCTTTGGTGTAAGGCCCGCGCCACGAGTTTTGCTTTTTTTTTTTAACCTTTGTTTTGTTCTCCAAACCAGGAGAATATTAACCAAATGAACTAAACCCCTGACCTGGATGGGGCTAGAGATAGAGAAAAGTTGCAGATTATAGTAAGTAAAAGCCAGGTGGCCCTGTAGATTCATAGCACAAGCATGTTAAGGCTTCTTGAGTTTTGCTTGTTTTACTTTAAAAGTTTGCACCAAGTTGGGCCTCAAAATTGCTCAAGATCACTCAAAGACTCAGCATCTTGCAGAGAACTGCTCTGAGCCTTAGTTGCTGCACTGTTTCATGTGTGTGCAATATATATGATTAGATATGTAGCTATATTCAAATGTATCGGAATGTATACAGTACACATTTTAGCTAGATATATGATATGCATAAGTATAGGTAAATTGGTATTTTATTGTCTTCAGAGTAAGTGTGTACATAAAGCACCTAGAGAATAGTAGATGCTCAGTAAGTTTTAGTGCTTACACGAGGGTAGCCTGTGTATTGATTCCAATAGAAGAAATTTTTTTCAGTTGAATGCTTGTGTCTTTCACAATGCCAGAATTTATTGAAAAACAACAAACCAGCAAGCCATGTCCATTGTGATGGTATTAATTGGCCAAGTACTACTGAGATCATTTGATAACCTACGCCATGTGTAACAAATTCTTTTATTTCCCCAATCTTAATTACTAACTACTAATCCTCAGATCATCCCAAACACAAAAAACATACAGGTTTCAGTTCACTAGGGAAAAGTAAAAGTAGCAACAGCCTAGAGCAACAGCAGGGGAGCATATAGCCAATCCCAGGAAGTCACTGCAAATGGTCAGGTAAGATACTAACCCAGTCACACTGCAGTTGAAGGGCAGAGCTAATTTAAGACTTTTTTTTTCTTTTTATTCCTGTACTTATGGTTTGAACTGTTGGCTTGGCTCTTTTGCTTGAAGCTAGCATTCTTCAACTTAGGCCACAGTTCCACTTCTGGCTTTTTGCTGATTAATTGTGTCAGATTATTTGGACTTGGACAGAAAACCACACAGATATCCAGGTACAGAGAACAAAGACAGGTTTATTGCCAGAAAAGGGGCAAGCAAGACCCCTTCTCACAAGGGAGAAGTGAGAAGAAGCGTCGGCTATTGTCTGAGGTGACCTATATAACCTAGGAGTTCCTAGAAGGAACTAGAAGGCAGAGACCCTGTTGTGGACATGTGGGCCAAAGGCTTCATTATGACAGACTAGGGTTGATGGCTGCTGGCCAAATAGTAGATAAGGGGTCCTGCAGCTGCCCAGACCTGAAAGTCACTCTAAGGGGCTCTTGTTGCCTTATATGGTGGTGGCTGCCCCCAGAGAAGTGCCATCCCAAGGTAAAGTAGGTTGGAGGCTTATTATTTACTGCCTTTACTACATGGGCCTAGTGTTGCCTAGGAAGGGAGCATGCTAAGCTGTGGAGAGGGGGAGGCACGTGTTAAGCTATGGGAAGGGAGCTCATTGGGATAACAAATTTACAGACTTTCCTACCCCAGGCTGGCTTCAAATCCAGAGGGCTCAGATCTGAGCCTGCTGAGCAGCTAGGATTACAATAGCTGTTGGGATTACAGGCCTGAGCCACTGGCCCCATTGGCCCACTTATTTTTTATTTTTTGGGTCCGGTCATGGGGCCTGAACTCTGGGCTTGGGCGCTGTCCCTCAGCTCTTCAGCTCAAGGATAGTGCTCTACCACTTGAACTACAGCACCACTTCCAGCTTTTTCCTTTTTGCTTTTATGGTGCTGAGGAATTGAACCCAGGGCCTCAGGCATGCAAGGCAAGCACTCTACCACTGAGCCATCTTCCCCAGCCCCGGGCCCACTTACTTTTAACATTAGTGTTTGACCTATCATTCTCCTGTTAGGTAAACTTCTCTGAATCTGTTGTTAAATTTAGCACACCACTAGCTTCCACACTCAAAAGCTCTCAGCTGACATCTGAAACCTGTAGGAAAGATTTCCCCTTTTTACCCAGCTTGCTTCCCACCAATGTACTTGCTGAATGCATTGATTTATGACTTCCTTTGTTCTTTGGCTATAAAAGTCCATGTAGCCTCTTTTGCTTTGGAGCATGTCATTCAGGGTAACTTGAAGCACTATTCCCAGGTCACAGTTACTTGTCATTGCTCAGAATAAACTTCCTATTTCCTTCAAGCAGAATTCTTGTTTGAAGTGAACAGTTTATTTATATGTGTGTATAGATGTTTATATTAACATGTATATACACACAGAATATTTTTTGTTTGGAGTTTAGTTGGGGGGGGCTTATTGTTGTTTTGGTTTGGGTTTTTGCTCTTTATATGATTCTGTTTGTTACCAGTTGGGATATGAGAAACTCTTTGAAGAACATTCTGATGGATCCATAAAGGAGGAAGAATGAGAACCAGAGGTTGGCTCAGTGGCTCAGAGACCAAATCTTCTTCTTTTTGTATTTAACTCTTAGACATGTGGAACATGTCCCTAAAATTGCTATTAGGATCTGCATCCCTTGTTTAGATCCTTGCTGTTTACTCTGTGAATGTGGTTTGGCATGTAGAAAGCACTAGAACTGAAATTACCCTTTGGCCACTGAATTCTCACATTATAACTCAAATGTCCCATCATTTTCAAACAGCATTTTTGCCGTTGTTTGCTTAGGTTTTTTTTTTTCTTCTAGGTTGAGGATGATGCAAACCACTGAAATTCTCTGGCAGATGAAAGCCCCAGGTTTATTATGAATCCTAGGCTCAACATGTTGCTTGAGTAAATGTGAGTTTGCATTGAAAAGGAACCCATACAATCAAATCCCTTGTAATCAATTGTATTTATTTCCCTCACCTGTCCAATTTGAAGTATGGTTTTCAATTTAGAGAAAAGATATACAAGTAGAGCCTTGGAAATGCTATGGGAGCAAGCAGGGCTGGCTTCATGAGTATGTACCTCAGCAGTCACATAGAGCTCTAAAAACAAGAAGAGCCCCATGCTTGATTTAATATTCTGGCTGTTACCTTAAAATTCTTAGTAATATTTAAACAAGAAAGTTCACATTTTCATTCTGCAATGAACCATACAGTTTTTTTATGTATGTGTATCAGTAACAGGAACACAGATGAGTTGCTGCGTAGAAAATGGCACTTATAAAACACCTATCTGTTGGGCACAGAGCTAAAAGCCTGAAATGGAACATTACATTCTGTGCACTAGCTCAAGACAGACAGGCATTATCATTCTCATTTTACCAAAGATGAAACAGCTTAGAAAAAAAAACTAAGTGCTCTGCTTATTTTCAGAGTTTTCTACAGGGAAGAATTCATTAATAATGTTACTGGATAGAAGAAAATCAACTCCCTGTGGCCATTTTCCTTGATGCTTCAATCATCCAAGGACTTGCAGTAGGGAAAGTAAGCACCCTTAATTAGATTAGTAGTCATCAAAGTAAATGTTATATAGTTGTCATGTATTGGTCTGCTGTGGAGTATTTTAGAGAAAGTTATTTTCTGCTCTTTTTTTTTTCTACAAGTCCTTCCCCCTGCCCCGGTTTTAATTAATAAATTCTAATCTAGGATAATTGCAGGGAATAAATATCTTGAGCTTGGATCATCATTGTATATCTAAGTGCCAAATGTGAAAAACAACTGCAAGACTGGGTAAATGAGACTAATTAAGTAAAATTATGATTGAAACAATAGTTACTGGGACAAGGAGTTGCAAAGCAGGGCTACTAGAAAAAGAAGATGGGCTATGCGGATGTAGCGGCACAGACCTATTGCCAGCTACATGGTTTCTAGCCCAGGGATATGAGGCAGGTATGGAAAGCATAACAAGATCATGTCTCTTTAAAAAAAAAAAAAGCTGAGGACATTTCAGAGCAATAGAAGTTATGACACCATGAACTTACAGACATGGAAATAATTAACATGAGCCTTCATTTCCGTGAGGTGTGGACATAGGTGTTAGTGACTACTTCTCTCCTCCTAGCCAAATTAGCCACATATGGTTGTGAGGAAGAACCAACCCTAGACAGTATTCAAAGGCTTTGACATAAACAATGTGAGGCATTTATGAGTGTCGGCAGTTTATGTTGGTGGGTGGGTAAGTAGGTAGAGATTGAATATAGATTCAAACATAATTAAATTGAATTGACAAAGGCACAAAGGGATTGGTTGTATGAGGCTTTTAGCCTAATACAGTAATTCTCACCCAAGGAGGACTGTCCCTGGGGAGTTGGGGGGGGGTGTCTGAGCATGTCTAGAGATGGTTTTGGATGCTCACATCTGGATGCATCAGCTCAGTGCTGTAAATATTTAGTGATGTTGCTGAACATTGTACTGCACACAGCAGAGCCCACAAAGAATGTGTGTGTGTGTGTATGTGTGTGTGTGTGCGTGCGCATGTGCACGCACACGCCCGTACTGGGCTTCAGTACAAAACCTCATGCTCTCACTCTGCTTTTTCACTCAAGACTGGTACTCTACAACTTGAGCCACACCTCCACTTCTAGCTTTTTACTGGTTAATTGGTGATAAGAGCCTTTCAGATTTGTCTGCCTAGATTGACTTCCAACTGGGATGCTCAGACCTCAGCCTCCTGACTAGCTAGGATTACAGGTGTGTGCCACCCACTGTATGAGCAAAAAATTATTCAGCCCAGTGCCAGTTGGACCACAGTTGGTACCTTGCAGTTCTATACGATCTTGCTCTTTGCTACCCTCTGCAGATTAAGCTCTCCAGAGATAATTAAGAAGTAGCCTTCAGTAGTGTACTTTTAATTATGAACTGGACATTTTTCTTTTGTGTGTGTCAGGGAAGGGGATGGGAGAGGGCTAGGTCTTGAACTCAGGGCTTGGGCGCTGTTTCTTAGCTTCATTTTGCTCAAGGCTAGCACTCTAGCACTTGAGGTACAGCTCTACTTCCAGCGTTTTGTGGGCAGTTTATTGGAGATAAGAGCCTGATGGGCTCTCCTGCCTGGGCTGGCTTCAAACCACAATCCTCAGCTCTCAACCTCCTGAGTATTTTAGTAGGATATTTTTTTTTTCCAAAAAGAAGGATATAAAGAAGTGAAACGGTATTATTTAGCTGCTTCTCACTGTGAGAATTTACATTCTTTGGCTTACAAACAGATTTGGGGGCTAGAAAAGAATTAGGAAAAAAAAGGTCTGCTTTTTCATAAGAGTTTGTGGGTTGCCCCTAGGGTGAAAGTGAATGACAGTGAGTCAGAAATAATCTAGAAGGCTATGAAGCCCAAACCAGACAACACAAAAGGTTTTGAATGATTGGATGCAAACTGTAATTACACTATCCTGGTTGTTGTACAATGTGCATGTCGTATTTATGCTTAATAACTTTCAGCCAAGGGTCTCCTTTGCATAGAGCACTGGAGTTATAAGGAAAACTTTGTTTTTCTTCCTCTCTCTCTGCCTTGCCCTTTTCTCCATCCCATTGTACACTACAGCTACAGTTTTAAGCTTTTTTTTTCCTTGGTTCCACAGCTTGAATTTAGGGTTTGGACTCAATCTCTTAGATTTTTTGGGGGGGGGTTGGTTTTTTTTTATTTTGTTGTAGTTGTTTTTGCTTAAGACTAGCACTCTACCATTGTGCCACAGTTCTACTTTGGCGTTTTGGTGATTAATTGGAGATAAGATTCTCACAGACTCTCCTGCCCTGGCTGGCTTTGAACTGTGATCCTGAGTAGCTAGGATTACAGTCATGAGCCACACTGCACCCACCTCAAGCTTTCTTTACAAAACTTGAGTATAATTGCTATATACCACAGGTCTGACACCATGAGACGTTATGAGTCAAGGTGTTTTTTTTTTTTTAAGTCAGCCTCTCTTGATTGGATATTTCTTTGAGGTTTGTCAAACTATGTTAAAAAAAAGTGCATAGTCATATTAGTAATGATAGACTTAATGTTGCTTACCAGGCTATATGCCTTATGAACCTAGCTTTGTCATTTTGGATCAAGAGAAGAAGGAACCAATATGACCAGGATACAAATCTTTGCTCCTGACTGGTAAATAAAATCAGCAAGGATTAGTCATTGAGAGAAAGAAAACTGTTGTCATATAGAAAGTGCAAGGAGATTGACATGCAGCAGGTATGCTGTGTTAATTTGATAGGCATTCAGCTATAATGAAACATCCTTTTAAAGATAACTTTTTCCTGATTGCAGAAGTAATGTAATTATCACAGAAAATTTGGCAAATATAAAAAAAGAGCTAAGGAGAAAAGGGAAAGTAGACAATAATAATTCATACTCAAGATGATAAAAGATACTACACATTAAATTTTTGCACAAAGCAAAACTTTGTTTTATTTTTATTTTTATTTTGCCAGACATGGGGTCTGAACTCTAGACCGAGGCACGTCTCTCAGCTCTTCAGCTCAAAGCTAGCACTCTACCACTTGAGCCACAGCGCCACTTCTGGCTTTTTCTGCTTTGTGGTGCTGAGTAATCAAACCCAGGGCCTCGTGCATGCACGGCAAGCACTCTACCACTGAGCCACCTTCCCAGCCCCAAACTTCATGCTTTAATTCATAGATTGTGTGTATACATGTGTGTATATACATATGTGAATGCATATGTGTATATGTGTATACATGTGTGCATGTGTGTATATATGTGTGTGTTTTGAGATTGGGCCCATTATGTAATTTTTAACTTAATTGGCTTGAGATGAATATAAACTTTACATAAAGGAAAAATTATATTTACCAGACTTATTTCCTAAAGTTGATTCAAAACTTTCACTTGAGTTCATACTGATCTTAAAGATTCTGCTTGTCCTCTGCTTAAAGACAGATTTTTCTTCTACCCATCTTATAAGGAATTAAAAAGGAAAAATGTATCATTATAAAGTGAAAATCTTGCATAATTTCTTCTATACTTGAAGTGACCACAATGGACAGAATTTGATTTAAAAAAAATTTTTATTAGTCCTAGGGCTTGAACTCAGAGCCTGGGCGTTGTCCCTGCACTCTTTTTACTCAAGGCTAGCACTCTACTACTTTGAGCCACACCTTCACTCCCAGTTTTTTGGTGGTTAATTGGAAATAAGAGTCTTATGGACTATCTTGCCCAGGCTAGCTTTGAACTACAATCCTCAGATCTCAGCCTCCTGAGTAACTAGGATTACAGATATGAGCCCCCAGCCCCTAGCTCTGAATTTGATAAATATTGTCTGGTTTTTATTTATACTAGTATAGGTGAACACAATGCAGCCATCTCTTAATTTATACGAGGTGCACCACAACCTATTATTGGGCCCTAGGCTTTTTCACTTACTGTATATTGAACATTTCTTTTATCAGAGCACAATAATTGACTGGCTTTTTTCCCCAGTGCTGTAGACTGAACACAGTACTTTACCCAGGCAAGGCTAGTACTCTGCCACTGAGCCACACCCTTATTCCTAACAGCCTTCTTTCTGATGGCTGTATTGTTGTTCTAGTTCTAATTTTTTTCTATTACTACTAATGCTGCCATATATTCTTGATATTATATCTCTGTCCATTTTTCAAGTTTTATCCCATGCTTTTCTAGGAAAAAACTTAGTCTTCTAAAGTTCTATATGAATGTTAGCTTTTTATTTTGACATTAATAAGTATATGTAAACACTGTGATGCATGAGGCCTCCAAATAGTCTCTCAAGTCCTGCTTCACTATGTCTCTGTTGACATCTTCCCTTGCAAACCATACAAACTGTCATCTAATATATATCACAATTTATGTACCCCAGAGCGGGCTATGATCTTTTAATAATGTAATATATAATTTTTACTTTCCTGCTAAGAGCCTTTGGAGGATTTTTATAGTCTACGGAATAAAATTCAAACATCTTCTTGCATGTCTCTCAAAACCCTCACAGGGCCCTCTTCCTCCTCCTTTCTTCTTCTTCCTCTTTCTCCTCTTCTTCCTTCTCCTCCTCCTCTTCCTCCTCTTTCGTCTTCTTTATGTATGCACTAGGGTTTGAACTCCAGGCCTCTTTCACTAGGCTTTTTCTGCTTATAGCTGATGCTCTACTGCTTCAGCCATGCCTCCAATCTGGTATTTTGATAGTTAATTGGAGAGAGTGTGTGTTACAGATTTTCTGCTCTTGCTGGCTTTGAACTTTTAATTCTTAGATACCAACCTTCTGAGTAGCTAGAACCACAGGTGTGAGCCACAGGCATCTGGCCTCTTTTCTATTTGTAATGGGCATTTATCTTTCCCATATTCATCCCTTTTTTATTGCTATCACAAAACACATGGGGCAGAATGCTTTTGAATCAAAAAAAAAAGTTTGTGTAGTTCACACATTTGGAAGCTGGAAGCCTCAACACCACAGCACCAGCCTCGGTGTGTCCCCTCTCCCAGAGCTGCACCACCCTGTGGCAGGTGGCCATGGTGAGATCATGTGGAAAGAAATGAGAGAGTGGGCTGGGAAGGTGGCTCAGTGGTAGAGCACTTGCCTTGCATGTATGAGGCTCTGGGTTTGATTCCTCAGCACCACATAAACAAAAAGAAAAAAAGCTGGAAGTGGCGCTGTGGCTCAAGTGGTAGAGTGCTAGCCTTGAGCTGAAGAGCTAAGGAACAGCGCCCAGGCCCAGAGTTCAGGCCCCATGACTAAACTCCCCCCCCCCAAAAAAAAAGAAACCAAAGAGTTCGTGGTAAGATGAAATGCCTTCTCTGATATGAGTGTGCACACTGCCAGACAGGAAGTCAAAGTCTTGGTGAAGCCAGGCTTTTGTAACAACTTCTCATGAGAACTAATCAGGGTCATGTGAGAAATATTCCCTTCTTCTCCCAAGAGCATGCCCACACTGAACAAGGGCATCCTGTTATGCCCCACATCTTAAAAGTCCACACCAGGGGCCGGGAAGGTGGCTCAGTGGTAGAGTGATTGCCTTGCACACATGAGGCCCTGGGTTCGATTCCTTCGCACAACATAAGCAGAAAAAGTCTGAAGTGGCACAGTGGCTCAAGTGGTAGAGCACTACCCTTGAGCTGAACAGCTGAGGGACAGTGCCCAGGCCCAGAGTCCTGGCCCCACAGCTGACAAAAAAAAAATCCGCACCAGTAGCCTGATGCTTGTGGTTCATGCCTGTAATCCTAGCTGTTCAGGAGTCTGAGATCTGAGGACCATAATTCAAAGCCAGCCTAGGGAAAGAAAGTCCATGAGACTCTTTTTTTTTCTTTCTGCTTATGTGGTGCTGAGGAATTGAACCCAGGGCCTCATGTATGCAAGGCAAGCGTTCTACCACTGAGCCACCTTCCCAGCCCCAAGACTCTTATCTCTAATAAACAATCAATAAACTAGAAGTCAAGTGGTGAGCACTAGCCATGAGCAAAAGAAACTCAGATACAGTACCCAGGCCCTGTTTTCAAGTCCCAGGACCCCCCTCCCCCCACCCATATACACACACAAGTCTACACCACTACCCTGGGGAAACAAATTTCAGGGCATGAGTAATTTCCATTTAAGCCATACCATTCCACATTAAGCTCTATTCTGTTCTGGGCCTACGTATTCATCTGTTAGAGTCACCAAGCTGCAGAGCCAGGAGAGTCTATTCTGAACCAGAAAGTATGAGAACCAGGAGAATGGATGGTTTCAGTTCTAATCCAATCCAAAAAGTCCAGACAATTTTCCCCAGATCAAAGTGAGGGAGAACATAAGGCCTTCCTTAGCCCTTTTTGTTCTCTTCAAGTCTTCAATGGATTGGATGTCATGCACACTCATATCAGAGAAGGCAATCTGCTTTACTTAGTCTGCTGATTCACATATTAATCTCATGAGAAACCGCTTCAAAGGCTTGCTCAGAATGTTTAACCAAATAATCTAGGTTCCCATGGCCTTCTCAAGCTGACACAGTTGACACGTGAATTAACCATTAGAGGACCATTTCCTGCCTCCAGACAATACAATAGTTTCACGAAGTTGTTTCTCTCTCTCTCTCCCTCTCTCTTTCTCTCTCTCTCTCTCTCTCTCTCTCTCTTTCTCTCTCTCTCCCTCTCTCTCTCCTTTTACAAATTTTTAAAGGTCAACAGTTCAGGCCAACCTTACCAAAATCCTGGTCTCTCCGAGTAACCACATTCTCGCATATATTACCGAGTTTCATTTTCAACTCTTATTCTAATATGTGATTATCTTATTTACTTATTTAAAAATCTCTCCTGTTAAAATATAAATTATTTTAAGGTGGGGGCTTTGTGGGTTTTATACTTTACTAGAAGCCACCAAAAATATGTGTGCAGTAAAGAAACAATATTATTTCAACATCAATGAAAAAGTTGTTGCACACCTGGAAATCTGTTAGATTTTAAAAGACCTCTCTAAGCAAATGTTCCATACAGAAGAGTTTGAAACTGTGTGTATCTAAATAATGGATTTAGGAAATAAGCTTAATCCCTCCCCTACCCTTTTTGGTACAGGTACTGGGGCTTGAACTCTTGAGTCTCATGCTCTTGCTTGGCTTTTTTTAAGGGTGATGGTCTACTGCTTGAACCATACCTTCACTTTGAGCAGTTTGCTAGTTAACTAGCAATAAGAGTCCCTTGCATTTTTCTGCCTGGGCTGGCTTCATGCTGCAATCTTTAGCTCTCAGCCTCACGAGTAGCTAGGATCACAGGTATGAACCACCAGTGTCTGGCTTAATCTGCCCCTTTTTGCTGGTGGGCTAGATATAGCAACTTACTGCCAAAGAACACACAATGTAAAGGGAGGGAGGAATAATAAATTTACAGTGGTGAAACTGTAGCCACTGATGGTCTTGTGAATACTACATAACTCTGATAGAAAGCACTCCGAAGGAGACAGCATCACTTCCATGCATTGTAGCAAAAAATTCCTAACATTGGTGAAGTCACCAGAAACATTAGGCAAACCCAAATTGAGAGACTTCCTACAAACCAACCAATATTCATCAAGAGTCAAAAGATCATGAAAGACAAGAAAGGAAGGAGATGCAACAATTAAATCAACATAACATTGCAGATTGGATTCTGAGGAAAACAGAATGTCAATGTAAAACTCAGTCAACTTTAAAACAAAATCACACTTATAGAAAAACCATCAATATTGTGTCAATGTTTGTTTCATTGTTTTAAATGAGGAGCCATGGTAATATAAGATGTTAAAAATTGGGAAATTGGTAAAGGGCTTTAAGAAAACTCTATGGCATTTTCAACTTTTCTCCTTTTTTTCTTTTTCTTTCCTTTTTTTTTTTGAACCACTACTGGGGCTTGAATTTAGGGCCTTACTTTCTTAACTTTACCAATCACATCTGATGCTTTACCACATGAGCCATGCCTCCAGTCCAGCTTCTTTCTGGTTAAATAGAGATAGACTCAAAAGTGATACTCAGATCTCAGCCTTCTGAGTAACTAGGGTAATAGGAATAAGCTATTGGCTTCTGGCTTTTTACTTTTCTGTAACTATGAATTTATTCCAAAATAAGTTTACATTTGGAAAAATCACAAAACCAGAATCTAAATAAACCATCTTTCAATTTTTTTTTTGTCAGTCATGGGGCCTGAATTCTGGGTCTGGGCACTGTCCCTTAGCTCTTCAGCTCAAGGCTAGCACTCTACCACTTGAGCCATAGTGCCACTGCTGGCCTTTTCTGCTTATATGGTGCTGAGGAATCAAACCCAGGGCCTCATGCATGCCAGGCAAGCACTCTACCACTGAGCCACCTTCCCAACCCCATGCTCTGCTTCTTTAATGCAGGCAGAAAACCCTCTGCATTTGAAGTTGCACGACCCTGCAGCCAGCAAGATGTTGTTGGGATGGCAGTCCAGGCTTAGGACGGTGGAGCGGGTTGGCTTCTTCAAGTGCTTGCTCACTCCCCAGTCATTTTCAGACTCGAAGTAACAAATGGTAATGACTTGGGGTCTACTGCCCACAGCACATTGGTTCTGGAAGGGTGACCACTTCACAAACGTGGCTGCACGATGAATCCTAGGGATCACCAGCGTGGACTTCCACATACCGTCTTTCTGGCTCCAGACATAGGCATGGCTGTCTGCCCCCCCTCCCCCCCCACAAGTGACAACGATGATGCGGTCGCTCTTTGGAGCCCAGTCAATCAATGTCTGTGATGTGCCCATCCACGATGCTCCTTCAGCTCCTGAGCCTTCACCCACTGACTCCCGTTCTTGTCGATGTGCACCTCATGATTATTGGGGCGAACGATCTGGGTTCGGTCCCTGTTCCAGGCAGGACAGGTGATGGGCTCTAGTAAGAACTGGTGCAGCGACATGATTCTCAGTGTTTTCAAAGAACAGAAAGCTGGGGTCGGGGAGGTTTTGGGGCTGGAGGGTTCTGGGAGGAGGGTTCGAGGACTCCAGCGAGCACTGTGCGGGCGGAGGACCAAATTCTGCCTTTTTATAGGACCCATCATACACATGAATTGACATTTTTGGGGTTATGTTAAAAATTTTAACTTGTCAGCTATTTGTTCTCACTTCTGTTACCATACTTCAAAATCTTACCACTGCAGTTCATGCACACCAAAGTTTATAGCTGAAGAATTTTTTTGAACATGGTGTCACAGAACAATTACTACTGATGAAATCACCTGTTGGAAAGAGAGTTTTCTACATGAAACGATTCTCACTTGTTACAAACTTAATCTCCTTTCTTGTGCATACAGGCCGAAAGGCTATTTTAAAAAAGTCATGGTAGGGGCTGGGAAGGTGGCTCAGTGGTAGAGTGCTTGCCTTGTACGCATGAGGCCCTGGGTACAATTCCTCAGAACCACATAAGCAGAAAAAGCTGGCAGTGGCACTGTGGCCCAAGTGGTAGAGTGCTCACCTTGCTGTTGAAGAGCTCAGGGACAGCGCCCAGGCCCAGAGTTCAGGTCCCTGGACTAGCCAAAAAATAAAATAATAATAATAATAATATAAATAAATAAATAAGTCATGCTAATAATTACTTGAAATCAGGATTGCTGTCACTTATCCAATGGAAGTGCCAGAATAAATAAATAAGTACCAATAAATTTCTCTACCACTATGTGAAATGATTCCTTCTAGAAAGTAGAAACAAGGCTAGTTTTTCTCTTTGTTACTAGGCAGTTAAATTCTATTAGATGATGCCCTCTGCCATTCACTTGTATGATACAAATTAACCAACAATCCACAGTAGAAAATATTTTTGGTTTAGATTTACAGAGAAATAGCTGGAAATTAATATTGAAAATATTTTGAGTTGGATTACTTTTTTTTCACTTTCGTGGAATCATAAGTTAAAGTTTACACAATATAAAGATTAAAGAAATATTCCAAAGTTAAAGGAGCTTAAGAAAATGTAAATACATGTAAGGTTTGATCTTGGATCTGATCCTGAGACTGAAAAAAGTCCATTTGGAGAATAATGAGTGAATGAGGAAGTATTCAGGTTAATAATAATTTCGTACCAATGTTATTTCCTGGTTTTGATAATTACACCATGGTTGTTTAAATTTTTAACCTTAGGGGAGATTGAATAAAGAGTAGAGAACAACATTCTGAATTACTTGTCCGAGGTTTTCGTTAATGGTGTAAAGTCTGAAACTATTTCAAAAGGAAAAGATCTTTTTGATTGCCTCAAAAAATTCCTCAGGAAGTTGTTTCTTCAGAGCAAGGCAGAATTTCTCAACGCTTCCAATAGAGCCAATTTTCCCTCCAGCTTGCAAACATTATTTTCTTCAGTTGAACAGCAAACGAAGTACAGTGGTTGGCTTGTACTTTATGAGTATTTTGTACAAAAGAACATATTCAAATTCATGAACTCACATTCTGCACACAAATAGGTTCAAACTTTGAGGCCCACTGAAGACTCATGTTTCTCATTAACATGCATGGCCATGTTTGCTCACTAAGTGCAATATTGTGCCAGATTACTAGCTTATTTAAATTGGAGGATTTGTTTTCCTCCTCCTTTTTCCTTACTTGTCAAGTACATATAGTTGAATTTGAATAAGTTAAATGTGGATATCATCTGACCACCTTGTGTGCATGTTTGCATGCGTGAGTGTAGGGGTGTGTGTGTGTGTGTGTGTGTGTGTGTGTGTGTACTAGGGTTTGAACTCAAGGCCTGGACTCTGTCCCTTTGCTCTTTTGCTCAAGCCTAGGGCTCTACCCCTGAAGCCTCAGCCCCATGCCCATCTTTCTGCTGGTTAATTGAGACAAGAATCTTACAGACATTCCTGTCCAAGGCTGTCTGCAAACCTCAATCCTCAGAGCTCAACTTCCAAAGTAGCTAGGATTACATTCATTGAGCCACTGGTACCCAGCTTCATGTGACCATTTTATCCAATGAAGAAAATAAGTATATGGGAAAAACACACACGCACACACGTATGGCAATGAGAGATTCATTCTGTTTTTGAGATTAATTTGCAAACGACAATAATTAAAAGGAAGTCCTTTGGATAGTTCAGAAATTATACTCTGTATTATGTCCCACAGGCCCTATCTATAGTCTAATATGTAACCCCAAAGAGAGATATTTTATATCCTAACAGATGAGCAAATGAGAAAAGTTAAGCAATTGGTCAGATAAATGTTTCAAACTCAAATTGGCCTACCTCTAAATATCTATTTATAGTCCTTTCCCTACCCTGCAACCAATTCTACTTAGTTTTAGCAAATAAAGCTATTAATGTATTTGAAACAAAATTCGTTTTAATATGAAATGTGATATTTTCATAGAAAAGTCATATGTAATTATACTTTATTCAAATTATAAACATATATAAGAAAATCCAAGGTGCTCTGATTGTTAATTCATTATTGTTCTGGTAATAACAACATATATTAAGCCAATAAAGTTTCTATATTAGAACCCTAGAGAGTCTTCTATTATTACTATTCCAGTATGTTAAATTTGGCTTCCAGATCCAGAAAAAAATATTGATGATCTAAAATAAGTAACTTCATGTTTACTTTTAAAAAATCTACTTCTTTATTTATTTACTGTTCAGAACTGCACTGAAATGTATGGGTATGTCCATAAATGTTCTAACAGCAGAGCTAAGTAATTGCCTTTACTCTGATCTTATTGAGCATTTCTAATAAAGTTTTTAATTATGCACTTTGTATATGGGAAATATTTTCGAGTTGAGTTTTTATTCCACAGACGAAGATCACTGACCTGATAAGAGTGAAAGGAAATGTTATGGCTATTGTTGCTTTCACCTTACAATTAAAATGGGCATAATTAGATACTGCACTTCAGCAGCCTGTTACGAGATACAGGTTTAAACCTATCCCTTGCATCATGAAACCAACAAGTTTCATTCTGCATACCTCACAACTTTCCTTTGTGAAGTTGAAGTGTATTACAGAGTTTGAACATCTTGTTGCCTGGGCTGACAATGGTTCCTCCAAAGCTCTCAAATGCAAGAGAAAAAAAAAAGAAGCACAAAACTCCATCATTACCTATTTGAGTTTCCAAAAACGACACCATATCTTGATATATATATATATATAGTCAAGATGAGGTACAGAGGGGTTACAGTTACATAAGTAAGGTAATAAGTACATTTCTTGTTAAACTTGTTACTCCTTCCCTCATTTTTCTCCTACTTTCCCTCCCCCACAGTTGTACAGATCATTTCCAACATATTGTCTTGTGGGTATCGCTGTTGAATTGGTTCCCCCCTTGTCTTTTTTCTCACCATTCTGTTTATGATTATTTTTACTTGAATGTTCTTGATCATGAGAAGCTAGGTATCAGTTAAAAATAACCTTTGCCTACATACTTCACTAGAAATTATGATGGAATAGATTATGGTAGGAACTGAGACTCTGAATTAATTAATTAATTAATTAGATTTGCAGTACTAGGAATCCAACCTAGGGCCTCATACATGCTAGGCAAGTGCTATACTAGCCTAAGACTGAATTTCAGATAAATGCCACATGGCCATATTTGAGACATTCTTGCCTCTAATTAAAATAAATAAAGGTAAATAAATAAACTATCTGTTACTCCTATGAGGTGTTATTAGGATACTGGAATGACTATTTTACCTTTAGACAATGTTAAGATTTCCCCACTGACAAATTACTTAAGCCATCATTCAGTGCCTGTTTCAAAAGCTAGTAAAAAATTACCTAATTTTCAAATTCATTGTAAGGATTAGATATGGAGAATCTAGACTCTGCCTTTACAAAATGTGGTCTGGAAATGAGCAAGCATCCGTTACAGAAAAATGCAGAATTTCAGGTCTTTTCCCAGAACTGGTCAATTGGAATGTGCTTGCTAAAATGGTTGCCTGATGATTCATACACAAGTACATTGAAGTTAGAAAAGCATTGACCTCATCACCGACTAAGTGTTCAGGAAATGCTAGCTCTTTTCCTTTTCACTGTGATTCTTGCCCCGATATTGTGATTCTGCTGGAGCTCTACTGTCTATTCTTCCCAATTACTGTTGATTTAAGTCCATTGAGTGCACTTGAAATTCTTCACTGGCATTCATAAATAAACAAATACATAGACTAGAAGTCAGACTGCTGCAAAAGGTACATCTGAGGATTTCACCCTAAATTACTTTATCCTTTTGTACACTGCTGTAGGCAGGGAACTATAATATACTTTTAAAAATTCTCCCTGAGATGATTTTGGAATGTCTTATTTGTTTCACTGGCCGTTGCCTGCAAAGCTTTCATAGCATTTAAGAATTGTTGAGGCGAGGGGCAGGCTTACAGTGAAAAATTAAAATGATTATTTCTTGAACAAAAATTTTGGAGAGGCTTCATAAAAAGGCTTTGAATTTTCCTTTTCTTTTTTTTTTGTCCCTAGCATTTATCATTGAACCTGAGGAATCTGAAGAGAATTAGGTAGAGCCTGTCTTACTGCATCAAGATAATTTCAATAATTATACGCTTCAAGATGCACTGCACATGTTAGTACATGACAAATGAAAATGAAGATTATATTTTAAACTTTGAAGGTGCACTTAGGGAACAATAAAAAAGGTTGGCTGTTACAATTACAATTGGAATGTTTTAATTAAATGGGAAAATAAATTTAAGTTTATGCTTTTTCGTAAATAAATAGGCCAATTCTAAGGTGTGTTTTAGCTGTAGCAAGAAAATCTTTCTCATACCTGTGTTTGGTAGTGCTCCTGGACAAAATTAGAGATCTGGTATTTGTAATGTCCTCTCACAAACATGTCTCTTATAAGAATATTCTGAGCGGGCAGGGAAGATGGCTCAGTGGTAGAGCGCTTGCCTTGCATGCTTGAGGCCCTGGGTTCGATTCCTCAGCACCACATAAGCAAAAAGCAAAAAGCTGGAAGTGGTGCTGTGGCTCAAGTAGTAGAGCGCTAGCCTTGAGCTGAAGAGCTGAGGGACAGCACCCAGGCCCAGAGTTCAGGCCCACGACTGGACCCCCCCCCCAAAAAAAAGAGTATTCTGAGCTAGGCACCATGGCTCATGCCTGTAATCCTTAGGAAGCTGAGATGTGAGGATTCTGGTTCAAAGCCATCTAGGCAGGAAAGTCCATGAGACTCTTAACTTCACTTAACCCCAGAAATCTGGAAATGGTTCTGTGGCTCAAACTGGTAGAGTGCTAGCCTTGAGCAAAAAAAAAAAAAAAAAAAGGCTCAAGGACAGTGCCTAGGCCTCAAGTTCAAGACCCTTGACTGACCACAAAAAAAAGAAAAGAAAAGAAAAAAGAGATCAGAGTATTTAGAAACAGTAGCTATCCCTGTACCTTGTGTGGAAGGTATAATAGAGATAGAGATTATCCAGTCCTACTGGGTTATTTTACAGATGCAGTAACTAGAACCCAGAAAGATTAAATGGGTTCATAACCACTATTCTGTTTTACAAAGCCAAGTTTCCTGATTCTTGGGCATGTACCTTTTCAACCTCAGCAACCTCTTCCTAGAGAGTCTACCTCTCCAGTTGCTCAACTTTTCCTCCCCATATATGATTTTTATGTTGTGAAAAGTACAAGAGCCAACTGTGCAGAGTCTAAACCAATATACAAGTTTAGAAAGAAGAGTTATACACTTGAAAGAGCCTGCACATGGATTCGTGCTGGCTTAGAATTACATTTGATACTAATACTGAAAAACTCCAATACCTGGTTCAGATCTTTTGTCTCTACAGTCTGGGAGAATGAGCCCACAGACACAGAAGGTGAAGTAAAACAGCAAAGATTTACTGAAGAAAGAGATAAGCATTGCTCCTGCTAGACAGAGGAGGACTTCCAAAAAAGGGCAATGCAGGGTGAACAAGGTGAGTTCAGGAGATAGCTTTAAGACCCTCAGGACCATTAAACAGCCCTCAGGCTCAATCTGACTGGAAGTCTGTTCCAGTTTCACACCTTTGGAGTCCAGTCTATTGCTCATATGTGAGTCTTCAGGCCATGATATGATGACCAGGGGCCCAAACGTGCTACTGCTCTTGGCCATGGTAATATGAAGTGTAGGAACCTACATATGGGACTGCTTGAGGCCGGGGTAAGGAATGTAGAACCCCCATGAGAGGGGTCCCTTGTCACCAGTGCCTAGCCAAACTCCTACTCTGCTTTCCATATTATTCCAACGATGACAGAAATTCATTCTTGCCAACTGAGGTGCAGATTTTGTAAAGCTACTGAAAACCAGGATCTATCTCAAATTTCTAGTGTCCCTTTCAGCATCAATTAATGTCCAAGGAAACCAGCCAATCATCTTGTCATTTTTCAATGAATGTTGAAAATCTAACAATTAGATGAATAATTTTCAGCTAATCATAAGCTGGAAAAGCAGTACAATGGGAGAATCGTGAAGTACTCCTACCTAAAGCCCAAATCAATATTAATACGAAAGTTAACATTTGCAATTGCTGAAGATGATGCTTCCTGATGAAATAGGCAGTGAACTGATTGGTGTCTAATGGGGGTTGTTGGATAAACGCCATCCGGGACATTGGGTTGAGTCTATCCATTCAAAGCAATTACCGGTGGAATATCAGAAGCAAAAAGATTGTCATGGATTGAAACTTACAAATTTCTAAAGGGGTTTTAACTGTTCTGATACTCAGATCAATCCTCTGTACCTTAATTAATTCAAAATTTTTACTTGAGTGAATTGCCTGAGGAAGTATGACTGGGTGTGGATGTGAAAGAGGCCTGAAATCTATGATGTTCAGGGCAATTATTAGAATAGCCCAACTGAACAGGCCTCCAAAATTTCTAGCCCTTCTAAAACCTTCATAATTGAATAAACCTGAGATATCTCATTGTTCTGAATGAAGGTTTGAAGGCCAGATTATAGATTACTTTGCAGGAAGCAAATTTAAATTAAACTTTAAATTAAAATTTGAATTTCCAGACAGCATTACCTTACTTTGTGCCTCTGACTAATCATGAAATTTTAAACATGAGATAAAGTCAGTTTTAGGTGATCATAGATGTCCTTTATATGGATGAAACAAGTTTTATGAAATAATATAACTTGAATGCTCCTAAATATTTAAATTCTTTATTGTTTTATTATTTAAATTATTTTAAAAATTAGTCATCTTTTCTCCAAGTATAAAAATGACCATCTTTCATTGATTCCTGGAGTACTGTGCTTGCAAAACTAGAGTGTTAAAATCACAAGCCAGAAGATATCCAGATTTAAGAGACAGAAAAAAAATTTGCACACCATAAAAGCGTTCAGTAAATAAAAGTAAAAGTAATCAGCTTTTGAAAAAAAAGCAATCCGTTGGGATTAAAGAGTGATCCAGCAGATCATCCTGTCCTGAGTCATCTTTATCAATTATTCAGGAGACATTGCTGTGGTCAGTTCTCAAGTTAGCAATGTCTTATCTCAAATTGCAATTCTATGCTATGCTTTTGAACCAGCCCTTCCTGCCTTGAATTTACGGTTCCATTATGTTCCTGTCATTTTTTTTTTTTGTAGGTCTCAACAAAAGCTTGCCTAATACCCTGTGCTTTTCACAAGGCATCTTAAAACGTAAGTATTGAAGGGGAGAGGAGGGAGCCGCGTTTGGAAGGCATATCCAGAGCGGGTAGAACAAAACAACAGAACTCTGGGTGGACCATGGATTGTGTCTCATGTTTCTTCTGAGCTGAACAATGCTTCCGAGCAGGAAACAGAATTGGAAGCTTGTGTTTACTTAAGCCAATCATGGTTTATGATATATTTTTTTTAAATCTCAAAGTCTCTGGCTCAAATGACCTTCCTGTTTCTAGGAACAGCAAAATAGATTCAAGAAGTAGATGTTTCCATTCTCAACTTTATTAGCCATCAAGAAGTTTAGGTAGGAGAGAAAAAGAAATTTTTCTCCTGAGACCACTTCTCTGTCTCCAGCACAGAACTGAATATAAATAACCCTATATAGCTACCCTGACTTTTTCACTCAATAGCTGGTAAGAAGCTGCGTCTCAGAGAACAGAGGCTTGTTGGGGCCTGTGAATGTGAACACACCTGCCAGTTAACTGACTAGAACTTGGAAACAGGGGTTGAGCCCACAATGCCCTAGGGAAGGAAGGATTCTAAAGGCCAAGATCTAGAGCCATTAGGCCCAACTGGCCTTTTGATTGTCAAGCTCTGCTCTTCTCATCATTTAAATAAATATCTGTTCTGCCTTGGGGGAGAGCAGAGTGGAATCAGAGAGACAGAAAAACACGGAAATGTAATGTCTCTGGAAGAGTGGAGCAGAATTCCTCTTCACTATTAACATGAAAGAAGGTAAGAGTACAACCCACCTTACACACACACACACACACACACACACACACACACACACACACATTCCATTACAATAGCTGGAAACAGAAATATAACCAGATGTGGCCCTCACCTTTTATTTGTTTTATTTTTATCAAACACTATGGATTTTAATATCAAATTATGTTTGCAACTCATCTTGGGGACAACTTTTCAAGAGTGAAAGTGAAGGGCTATCACTGTTTATTGATGCCAAAGAATATACCCTAAAGGGGGCTGGGAAGGTGGCTCAGTGGTAGAGCGCTTGCCTTGCATGCATGAGGCCCTGGGTTCGATTCCTCAGCACCACATAAGCAAAAAGAAAAAAGCCAGAAGTGGCACTGTGGCTTAAGTGGTAGAGCGCTAGCCTTGAGCTGAAGAGCTGAGGGACAGCACCCAGGCACAGAGTTCAGGCCCCATGACTGGACCCAATTAAAAAAAAAAAAAGAATATACCCTAAAGATGGACCAGGAAAATGTTTGTCTTGAGCCTCCTTATTTTAAATAAATAATGTTGCATGTGAAGGTGAATTGGTTTCCCTTAGATTTCTATCAGTAATATCTTGCCTATTTGTTGATCCATTTAAAGAAAAGTACTCCATTTAAGTTGACCTACTTGGCCTACAATGATAAACCATCAATGCAAAATAAAACACCAAAACACTTACATTCTTTGGTTGCCATGGTTTTTCAGAGGCTCCCAAACCAAGTCAGGCATTCAAGCTTCTAACAATAGTATCAACCACAAGTATTGAATATAATAATACACAACACCAAACAGAAGACCAAATCATTACTGAATGGTACATGCCCTGGGAGAGAAGATGTAAATATAGAGATAAAAGACTGCTGTGGTTCAGGATTCTGAAGTGTCCCCCAAAGGCTCAAGTGTTAAAGGTTTAGTCACTGATCTGTGCCACGACTGGGAGATAGTAGGAGGTGGAACCTGGGTCATTGAAGGCATAACCTCAGGGTGTATGGGATTCTCTCTCTCTCTCTCTCTCTCTCTGTGTCTCTCTCACTCTCTTGCTCACTCGCTTGCTCTTTCTCTCTCTCTTTCACATACCATTAGGTAAGCAGCTATTCTGTCATATGCTGCCACCACCATGACATATGGTGGTATCACTGGCCCAAAGAAACAGGGGCTAGCAAATGTGGACTGCAACCTAGGAA
Source organism: Dipodomys ordii (assembly GCF_000151885.1). Lineage (NCBI taxonomy): Eukaryota > Metazoa > Chordata > Mammalia > Rodentia > Heteromyidae > Dipodomys > Dipodomys ordii. The sequence continues at coordinate 5,257,695 of NW_012267259.1, read as the reverse complement.
ATCAAAGCCAAAAACGTATTTCCTTTAAGTTGTTTAATTCAGGCATTTTGGCACTGTAACAGGAAGTAGACTTAGCACAAGGATCTTTAAGATAATAGGTGATGAGATCAAGTAGAATAGATGGAATTCTTATCTAATCTTGATTTGGTAAAGATCAGAGTGACTGGCTGTTTCCTTAGCCAAAACTTTTTTTTTTTTGGTTGCCAGTACTGGGGCTTGAACTCAGAGCCTTGAGATCTCATTTGGCTTTTTTATTCAGGACTGTCACTCTACCACTTGAGTCACACCTCCACTTGGTCAAAACTTCTAATATGAGGAAGTAGGTTTATTTTTGAAGACCAAGTCTTTCCCCAGACACATTCAGGTAACTTAGCAAGAAAATGGGAAAAACCTGAAGAGATATTTCATGAAAGATATGCAGAGGTCTCTTGAGCACATTCAAAATATGTTTTACATCATTGGTCATCAGAGATTTGTAACCTAAAACCACATATGAAAGCACTTCATGGGGCTGGGAAGGCTGCTCAGGGGTAGAGTGCTTGCCTAGTATGCATGAGGCCCTGGGTTAGATTCCTCAGCACCACATAAGCAAAAAGAAAAAAAGCCGGAAGTGGCGCTGTAGCTCAAGTGGTATAGTGCTAGCCTTGTGCTGAAGAGCTGAGGGACAGCACCCAGGCCCAGAGTTCAGGCCCCACAACCGACAAAACAAAACAAAACAAAGCACTGCATATATAAGAAAGGTTAAACTTAAAAAAAAAACAACTTTGTCAAGTCAAATGAAACATGGAAATCAATTAGAAGTCTCATATACTCTTGAGCATGTACCTAGTAGGTCATTATACTTTAGGATATGGAAGCAGAGCTCAATGGTAAAATGTATGCTTTGCATGTATGAAGGCCTGAGTTTGGTTCCCAGAACCACTCCAAAAATGCTAATATATTCAAGAGATATGAATACATTAATGGAATAAGACATTTATATGAGTGTGTGTGTGTATGTTCATGTTATATCCACCTCAGGATTATTTATTACAGCCAAAAAAGAATTCAAGCCAGGTGCTGGTAGCTCACACCTGTAGTTCTAGCTACTCAGGAAACAGATCTGAGGATCATGGTTCAAAACCAGCTCAGGAAGGAAAGTATGTGAAACTCTTATTTCCAATTAATCACCCAAAAAGCATGAAGTAGAGCTATGCATCAACTGGTGGAGTGCTAGCCTTGAGTACAAATGCTTAGAAACATGGAAGTGGTTCTGTGGCTCAAGTGGTAGAGCTATAGCCTTGAGCTGAAGAGCTCAGGGACAATGCCCAGGCCCAAAGTTCAAGCCCCACC
>NW_012267259.1:5240499-5256006 GCF_000151885.1 Dipodomys ordii | reverse complement strand
ATGCAAATACATAAATTGTCCTATATCCATATAGCAAAGTACTACTTAGCAACAAAAAAGAAACATATTGATTTTCAACAATACCCACAATATGAATAAATGTTGAGTAATTGAGTGAAAGAAATTAGTTCCAAATATATTGTGTGGGAGTGGGAAATAGATTCTAAATAAGTACATTTATACTGAAGTCCAGAAAATATTAGTCTGTGGTGGCTGAAAGCAGATCACTGTTAGAGGCCAAGAAAGACTTCCAAGATGGATCAAATTGTTCTCTTTAAATGAGTGTGATCTAATACATTCCAAATTTGTATTGTGGACCTCAGGCAGCTTACAGTTAATTGGAAGTCTGACAGAACTATCAGATAAATATAGATTGTCAGGTGTTGGTGGTAGGGGGGTTATGGCTTAACATAATGCAAGGTGGGTTATACATAGGAGATCATGAATGTGGGTCTTAGGACAGCACAATAAATCCTTAGCTCAGAGAAATGACATCGATATTTGTGATTTCAGACTTTGCAGATGTGATTAAATTGTAAAATACCCAAAGCCACACAATCGCAGACATGTTCTTTACTACTTGAGGCACATCACCAAGCCTTTTGCTTCAGTTATTTTGTGCTTAGGGTCTCAACATTTTTTACCCAAGCCGGCCTGATGGTAATCCTCCTGTTTTTGCTGCCTGTTTAATTAGATGACAGACATGTACTATCATGCCCATCTATTGATTGAGACAAAGCAAAGCCTTACTGACTTTTGTCCTAGACTAGCCTTGAATTACTATCCTCCAGATTTCTGCCTCCAGATATCTGCCTCCTAAGTAGTGGGGCTTACAGCCGTGTATCACTATGCCCAGCCTCCAAAAGTTAAAGGTGGAAAAAAAAGGGAAGGGAAAAGAGAAAGAAAAGAAAGATGCCCCTCAGTAGATGAATGGATCAAGAAAATGTGGTATATATATGCAATGGAATTCTATGCTTCCATGAGAAAGAATAACATTGCCCCATTTGTTAGGAAATGGAAAGACTTGGAAAAAATTATATTAAGTGAAATAAGCCAAGCCCAAAGAAAAATAGGTCACATGAGCTCCCTCATTTATAAGAACTAGAATATGTATATGATAATCTTTGTTTTTTTAAGAAAAATATGGGCCGGAACTCTGGGCCTGGGCACTGTCCCTCAGCTCTTTAGCTCAAGGCTAGTGCTCTACCACTTGAGCCACAGTGCCACTTCTGGCTTTTTCTGCTTATGTGGTGCTGAGGAATCGAACCCAGGGCCTCATGCATGCAAGGCAAACACTGTATATACAAAGAATATGGCATATTCTTTGTATATATTGTATATAGTACAAAGAATATTGTATATTCTTTGTATATATTGTATATACTGACTCTCCAACTTATAGAAGCAAGAGGTTCTTATTAGACCCTGTATATAGTTCTTTTTTTCTCTATTATTTTATTTTTTCTTCATTTCTCTTAGTTTTCTGTATCTGTGTCTTATATATAAGATTATTTAATACATGGAAGGGAAAGGGTATCACAGGAACATTAAAACAACACGAACCACAGCAACATTGATATTTATTTGACACTATGATGGATATGAACATTACAACTTGTGGGGGGGGAATAGGAAGGGTATGGTTAGGAGATAATGAGGGTTAGGATAACAAAGATTAAAAACAAATGTACTTATTGCCTTACTTATGTAACTGTAGCCCCCCTGCTCATCACCTTTTCAATAACAAAAAGACAAACTCTAAAAAAAGAAAGAGGGGGAAAGAAGAAAGAAAGGAAGGAAGGAAGAAAGAAAGACACAATATCTTTTGAAAGTGCATTAATGTATGACTTTGCTCCTAATGGTGCCTGCCTGCCTGCTGAGCAGCTGGTATGACTAATTGCACTAATTCACTCCATCAACGGAGCATAGGAGAGGCTACTGTTGTGTTTTTAGTGTCTAGCTACCCACATGGAGACATTCATTTATTTTTTACCCTCTTTCTTCATGCTCAGCTGAGATACAAATTATTTGAAATGACTTAGAAGTGACTTTTGTCCCAGAAGACTCGAATCCTCCAAATTCTTGTTCAACTTCAATGTTAGTGTTAATGTTCACTTTACAATAAAGATGTTAGAGATTGCCTTCCTACCTATTTGCATTTCATTTCTAGATCAGCAGATGTGACTATTTTTTTTGTCAAATATCGTCTTGTTTCCTTAACTAAAAACTAAATTGTATTGAGCACTTGAATATTTTGACTTGAATATTTTAACTCATTTTGTGTAGTTAAGTTTTCCAAATTCTGTGGTTACGTAGTTTATAACACCACAGAATTGACCTCAAAAAGTTTGCCAATTTTCAAGGCTATAAGAAAAAGGGACGTGTGTGTGCGTGCACACGAGATTCAACTCAGGACCCAGGCTCTGTCCTGAACTTTTCTTGCTCAAGACTAGTGCTTTACCACTTGAGCTACAGATCCACATCCTGCTTTTTGATGGTAATTGAAATAAAGTATCTCATGGACTTTCTTGCTTGGGCTGGCTTTGAACTTCAATCCTCAGATCTTAGCCTCCTGAGAGTTAGGATTACACATGTGAGTCATCATTGTGCAGCAAAAAGGGACTCTTAATTATCATTTGCTTTCTATTTATTCTCTTTAATAACCATGGGCATAACTAGCCAAACTCAAATTCTCCTCAATACTTAGCAAAAATTCTACTGCTTACTGCTTTTAGCTATGGAAGTATTGGTAGGAGTTGGTTGAACCCTAAAATTTTAAATGTTTTGCACTGTTAAGAAGTAGAAGTAGATTTACTCCAGGAGGAATACGCTTAATGCATAACACTATAAACCATGTACGTGTTAAGCTGTTTTCATGTGAAAAGTTGGCTAATTAGTTCACAATTTCTTACAACCTCTTCAAGGAAGGATTTCTTTACCTTCATGAGCTGGACTGGAAAGGGTAGAAGTGGGAAATCCCTACATCTAAGGAGCAGCCAAAAGTCTGAGTATTCACTTAGATGGTACATGATAAGGACTTTAATCTTTCCTTGAATATAGTTCTATTTTTTTCTTCTATTCGTGTGATTTTTAAGTGTATTGTCCACACAGAGCTATTTGTTAACTTTGATGTATATTTACTGTGTAAAGCATTGCTTTTAGTGATGACCTATCATCTTCAAAGTATGATACACATCTTGGCTGCTTTGAAGGTGATAGGACAATCGATGAATCAGATGGAAAATCTTGTTATGAAAGTAAAGAAGAGGCAGAATCTCATGACCATGTTATTTTATAATTTCCCTTTTAAACCTTACAATCAATTAGAATAACAGAACCACAAAGTAATGACTGCAAGCTTTGTCAAATAGGGTTGGTGAAGAATGGCTGAGAAAAGATATGTTAGCTTCAATACCCATTTCTATTTATTTTTTCTGGGTTGTAATCATTTCTGTCATTGTACTCATAAACTGACATGTTGAATTGATAGCCTTTTGTAAAACTACTTAAAGATAATTCAATATTTTAATGAAAGTCCAAATTCATGCAGAGAACTCATTTCAAAAGTTTTGTAAGTTTATTTATGTATTTATTTTCAGCACTGGAGTTAAACCAGACCCTCATCAAATTAATCAGCTTAATTTACCATTGCATGATGTCTTCAAAGCCTATGTATTTTTTTTAAGTTAGCACCTATTGAAAACTGAGTATGCTCTTCAACTAAACTGATTCAGAAGCTTGAGAGGATGGTTGCAAATATGTGTCTTTAAATTGTGTTACTAATAATAACTAATTTAATAATAACTAATTTAAAAATAACTAATTTCATTCTTTACCAAAGCAGTGAAGAAACAGAGAAACTGGAAGTGGCACTGTCACTCAAGTGGTAGAATGCAAGTCTTAAGCACAAAAAGGTCCAGGGACAGGGCCCAGGCCCCACAACTGACAGAAAAACAAAACAAAACAAAGAACCCCAAACCCAAACCAAACACACACACACACACAAAGAGAAATTATTTTACCTGTTACAACACAACATTTACTTGATAATAGGCACACATGAAGCAGACATATCTGTGCCTCGCCTGGTATTACACAATGGGGCATACATGTCATAACAGTGTTTTTTCTTTCTACAATTTGATGAGTTCGGACATGTAAAGCTCTAAATTAATATTGAGAGGGGAGAAAGGCTGAGTCAGAACACAGTCAATCACCAGTGAAACTATGCAGGACACTGAAGTATATTAATCTAAGTGGTACAAAAATTAGAATCTTTAAACCAGATCATAAAAATCTATGACCTTCTGTGATCCTCTCTTTTGAATCTGGACAGAAACTTAAACATTTATTTGCTTATATATTTATTTACTTATTTATTATTTATTCATTGCAGGAAATCAACCAAGGGACTCACATAGCCCTTTTAAGTTATTTTTTACCAAGGGCAAGAGACCTAGTGATCTCTTTGTACAACTACTAACTTTGAATCCTGTGTCAACAGGATAATGCACAGTATGTTTTTTCTGTGTTGTTTCTACCAAAGAGGCATATAAACTGAATGTAACCACGAGGACACATCAGACAAACCCAAATTAAAGGTTATTCTACAAAATAATTGACCTGAATTTTCAGAAAACTGGAGCCATGAACATCGAGGCAAGAATTGTGACTGTTTTTTTTTAAATGAAGCGTGGTAAAAGACACAACAATCAAATGCATCATACGATTTTGAGCTAGACTGTTCTACTGTAAAGGATCTTGTTGGAACAATTGACAGAACTTGAATGGGTGCTAAGGATTGTAGTAACATTTCAATGTTTCTTTTGTGATATTGATGGCTCCATTGGGGTTACTGGGGAGAAAACTGTCTTGTCTGTTAAAAAAAAAAAAGTCACACATTAAAGTATTTATAGGGGGCTGGGAAGGCGGCTCAGTGGCAGAGCGCTTGCCTTGCATGCCTGAGGCCCTGGGTTCACATAAGCAAAAAGAAAAAAGCCGAAGTGGTGCTGTGGCTCAAGTGGTAGAGCACTAGCCTTGAGCTGAAGAGCTGAGGGACAGTGCCCAGGCCCTGAGTTCAGGCCCCACGACCGGACCCCCCCCCAAAAAAAATGTAGGCATAAGATGTCCAGGGGTAAGAATACTTTAGAGCAATGAAAAAAAAGGGACATTCTTGAGATCTTTCTAGAAGTTGAGATTGTTTAAAATTTAAAAATAAACAAACCTTTAACTTAGACTTAAAAAAATTAGTTAGAAAACCCCTAGAGTAATTACCATGATACTGTTGTAAAATTCTTTTTTCTTTTTGAAATATATGACAATTCCAAACAAAACTATTATGTTTGCAGCGACCACACAATTTTTCTAGTTTTGTTAAAATCACAAATTTTATCATCTTCAATTTGTGCTTTCAGCAATCAGTTAACTTTTTCTTTCTTGGTAGATTATGATTTGAAAGACTTTGAAAAGTTTGCAGGAAACATTTTCTAGAATAAACAAAACCTCTTTCCCCACATCTTCATGTATGTTTTATATTTTGCTCTAAAATTGGTTTTAGATGTTTTATTTATGTATTGTTACGAATTGTTTATTATTCAGGATTGATTAATTATAGTATTATGTAAGTATGTATGGCAAATCCATCATAGATACCCAAATGATTGGTATAAATTATAAAAAATACAGTTTGAAAATAATTTCTTTCTATCTAGGTTTAGATGATTAAAAAAATTAGTATTCCTAACTGTCTGTTATTGTTACTAGATTCCAAAAAGTATCTTCATATGTACAATCACTATAGACAAATTGAATGTTGTAAGACATTATAAATGGTTCTAAAGAAAACTACTTTCCATTAAATGTTTGACATTAGTATTTCATTCATTGTTATCATTATCAAACTCCTATATTGGAATAATTACCTCCAATTAATAAATAAAGGAGATGATCAAGGAAAGGAATGAAGGTGGAATTCTAACCAAAAGAGCAACATTTGCTCTCTTCTGGCCTGCAGCTCTACTATTTGGCTCTTGCATCACTAGGGCTGCAGAAACTCTGACTTTCTAGATACAAGTCACCTTCTTCAACTTCTACTTTCCAAGCAAATGTGTCAGTAAATACTGGGAACTGAATAGTGTGAATGGAAGGTAAAGCTTATGACTGACAGCAATTTCTGAAACTCTGAGTAGCAAAAGGAAGAGAAAAATGGACTCCTTTAAAAACCTATAACAGCAAAAGAAAGTCAGTCACATACTTAAAATATTGATTTAAGCAATGGTAACTTAATAGACAGTACTGACCCAAACATATATAAAACCTACCCAAGGAATAATTATTTAATGTGCAAAAACTAAAATTACAGATTAACAAAGGAAGGCCATATTTCACTCCAATGTGTGACTCAGAGAGCTCAGGTTTTAAACCAGATGGCTCTAGGCTCAACTCCAGCTTTATTATAACTAGTTGGGTAAACTCTGATGGGTAATTCAAACTCTTAATGCCTTAGCAGACTTGTCTGTAAGCTGACGATAATCATGTCTACTTTGTGTGGTGTTGTGATGATTAGATAAAACACATGGAAAAGGTCCAATCGAAGGGATGGCATATAATAGGCACTCAGGAAAATGATAATTATCCTTTCTATCATAAACATTGTGAGAGGAGGTGCCAAAGGTAAGTCCCACTGTAATGTTTAAGAATTATTTTAAATAAATAATAGATTCTCATGGCTTTAAAATGAGACAGTACTATACTAAATATAAATAGAACTATACTAAGTATAAAAAGAGCTAATTCCTCATCTCTCTTTCTTCTTCAGTCTCTCTCCTGAGGGACAACAAATTTCTGCTTTTTTCAGCTGTTTTTTTTCTAGTATAAGTTTATGTTCCCAGTTTTTATTCAATTACTAAAATATTTCTAGGGGCTGGGAAGGTGGCTCAGTGGTAGAGAGCTTGCCTTGCATGCCTGAGGCCCTGGGTTCGATTCCTCAGCACCACATAAGCAAAAAGAAAAAAGCCGGAAGTGGCGCTGTGGCTCAAGTGGTAGAGTGCTAGCCTTGAGCTGAAGAGCTGAGGGACAGCGCCCAGGCCCAGAGTTCAGGCCCCACGACAGGACCAAAAAAAAAAAAATTAAAATATTTCTATACGTTACAAAATGTCACAATACTGAGATAATAACTATATTTTTTCTTCTGCCAAAATTAATGCTGCCCTCTGACTTTTCTCTTAGTATTCTGTATAATCATTGCTGATTTATTCCCTCCCAAGTATTCAAGAGCTTTTTAACATAATTTCTGCACAGCCATCAGAATCAATAACCAATCCTCTTTACTAATTTAATATTTCCTAGAGCTATGCCTCCTGTCCCTGTTCCTCATGGCGTAGGCTGTTCCCTGAGCATGATGCCCAGCTAAGATCTCTAGCCAGGTGTAGCTCAAAAGAGTAAATAGCATCTATTCTAAATGATAATTCTTTGGCAAAGAAAATTTCCACATTGTCATGATGACCATATTAAGAATCTCACATTTCGGGCTAGGAAGGTGGCTCAGTGGCGGAGCGGTTGCCTAGCATGCATGAGGCCCTGGGTTCCATTCCTCAAACCACATCAGCAGAAAAAGCCGGAAGTGGTGCTGTGGCTCAAGTGGTAGAGCACTAGCCTTGAGCTGAAGAGCTGAGGGACAGCGCCCACGCCCAGAATTCAGGCCCCATGACCGGACCCCCCCCCAAAAAAAAGAATCTCACATTTCAAGATCTGATCAGAGATGAATCCCTTATTTCAACTTTTTCAAGATAAAGTATATTTAAGCAAAAACTAGGCCCAAACAAAATTTTATTTCATTTATATCACATTACTAGCTTCTTATGTTCTCCCCAACTCTGCTACAAACATCCAAACTTGTTTCACTTGAATAAACTATTAAGGCAGTACCATATATTTCTACTTTAGGGACTTATTCAAATGTTATAACTGGAGATAATGGATCATTCTAAAAAGTGTTAACTCTCTTAAAGGTCTGAAAAACTTCTTGTACAAAAAAGTAAAACAAAACAAAAACAACCCCAAATCCCTTTTATATGTGATTGTGAAATGTAAAATTTAAAGTGACAATTTTCATCAGTCACAAGTGATATCATTGTTAGTGAGAATGCTTCTTTATTATTATTTTTTAATTCTTAAGCAGTGAGTTCTTTTGTATTCTTCAAGTCCCTATTCCTAAAATTTCAGAAAAACATACTTTTTTTTTTTTTTTTACTTTTTTGGTGATACTGGGGGTTAAACTCTGGGCTTTATACTTGCTGGGTAAGTGTTTTACCATTGGAGCCAAAATTTCGGTTCTTTATTGCCTTGGGTATTTTCAAGATCGCGTCACACTTTATTCCTGGGCTAGCCTAGCCTACAGTCAGTCCTCTTCCCTGTGCTTCCCTGTGTTGCTGGAGTGGACAGTCACTCACTACTGGGCCCAGCCATAGTATTTTCCCTGTAGCTGACATAACCAGTACAAGTCACTGCACCTAAGCCATTGAGTAAGATGAGGTCTCTTGAACTTTCATGCCTAAGCATAAAGCCCAGGCATAATCTGGACTTCTTGATCTCCACTTTCCAAGTAGTTATGATTATATGCTCAAGCCACTGTGTTTGGTTATATAGTTGTTTCATAAAACATTTTGCAGTCCTATGTTCTTCAATGATGAATTAAAGTTACTTCAGTATCTGAAAACCTAAAACTAACTTCACCACATTATATTTATGGCTGTTATAATATCATGAAGTTTGAATGCATTTGTAAGTTAAATACAAGTGAAGTTACCAGAGTAATCAAATTCAAGCAGCTTTCTGTGATGGATGATATTTTCTTCCAGCAACCAAATGATCTATCCTAGAGTTTAGAATGAACAAGTCACCACTAGTTAGTTTGGATTTGGCCCTATAGATTCTGATGTGTTCTACAGGTTTTGTTAGAATTTTAAAAATAAAGATTATATTTGAAATGAAACCTTGATGTCCCTATTTTGGATAGAGAATTGGCAAACTGATGTACATCTCAATTGTTCAAATAACAAAGCTTTCTTTCTCCATCCTTGTTATAAAGATAAGAAGTTAAGGATGGATCATGGGACCATACTCTGGAGTTAGAGCTTTCAATATGCCAAGCAAGGTGATTAGAGTCCAAGCAGAAATGGTCTTGAAATATTTTCCCTTCAATTAGAGAGACACCAGGTCTGTTAACTGCCAGGGGAAAAAGTCCATCAGAGCAAGCCTTTCTGGCTCTCTGGTCCCTTTTCTCCCTAACACTCTCCTTTTACTAATAGCAGTATCTTACACAAGGCCTTCAAGTTAGGGAGATGTTTGAATTATAACAAGACTCAGAAATTGTATCTCAGCAAAGAACATGTTCTGCTTTAAGTATCCAAAATCCTAACAATAACTCAATCGAAAAATAACCACTGTTTCTCATACTGCAAAGAAGCCAGAGATAAATAGTTGCAAGTTTCTGTGCAGCTGCTGGATAATGCACAGTAAACTATGTGTTCCTGGCTTCCTGGTTGCAAAATGACTGTTTTCAGAATCATGTTTATACTCCCAAGGGCAAGAGGGTAGTGCCATCCAGTCTTCTTGCTCTCCCCTCCCTTCTCTTCCCCTTCTTTCTTTGTCCTTTCCCTCTCTCCTCTGTTCTCACTTAAGCTAGGTTTGGAGAATATTTATGTTTTCTAGTTGCTGTAATGAGGTGGGCCAGGGAGCCTCAGGTTGGTAGTGGGTGTTGGGTTATGATAACCAATATGTCTGTCACAGATGGTGACAAAGAAAGTGCTGAGCCATTGTTGTGAGAACAACAATCCTCCACCCCAGAGGAAAGACTTCCAAGCTCTGCAGAAGAGTATGCATGTGACAATAATAACAGATGCCTGGAGATAAGCAATGGAGTGTAATTAGGTACAAATGTACAAGTGCAATTAACTTGTTGAAGGGTCTTCAGTCAGTTGAAAGGGATATAAATTGCTATAAAGTCTAAAAGCATTTTGGAATGGTATCACTGAACCAAAGTGTGAACTTTCTGTTATTTTTTTAAAGCCATGCTGCATGTGCCCAATATTAAGGGTGAATCAGGAAATAGCCAAACCCAAAACAGCATATGCTAGAGATGAAACAGATCCCAAAAGAATCAGAAAGACAATATCCTTGAGGTACAGTTTGCAATAGATCTCAAAAAACAAAACAAAAAACAACAGAACCCCACAAAACAACAACAAAAAATCAGTCCTCAAAAAGACATTAAATTATTCATGTGTATACAATTTTTGAGACTATTAGAAGGATTCATTGTTTGAAATACCAGCAGCAATAGATATTTAAGTCCAGGGATGGTTGTTTAGAAGCAGAGTCTCATTTTGTGTTTATCCTTATGACCTAGATTCTCCAAGATTTTTCTGTTCAAGTTAAACTTGATGTAGGAGAGATGAAAGAAAACATAGTTTTCTTATAAACAGACATTTGTAAACTGAATTTAAGGCTTATTTTAAATTAAATTTATTGTTTTGTGAAACAATTGTGAAACCTATCCAAATTTTCTGAGACTAGAAGGATGTTAATATTTTTTTTCTTTTTGTTGGTCATGGGGCTTGAACTCTGGGCCTAGACACTCACCTGGAGCTTTTGTGCTCAAAGCTACTCTACTGTGTTGAACCATAGAGCCACTTCTGGTTTTTTTTGGTGGCTGATTGAAGATAAGAGTGTCACAGACTTTTTTGCCTGGTTGGGCTTTCAACCATGATCCTCAGATCTCAGCCTCCTGAGTAGCTAGAATTACAGGTGTGAGCCACCAGCACCTAGCGGAGAGCTCATAGTTTTTTTGTTTTTGGGTCCGGGTGTGGGTCCTGAACTCTAGGCCTGGGCGCTGTCCCTCAGCTCTTCAGCTCAAGGCTAGCACTCTACCACTTGAGCCACAGTGCCACTTCCAGCTTTTTTCTTTTTTCTTATGCGGTGCTGAGGAATTGAACCCAGGGCCTCAGGCATGCAAGGCAAGCACTCTACCACTGAGCCACCTTCCCAGCCCGAGAGCTCATAATTTTTTATGTTGTATTAATTCATCAGCAATCTGATGAGTCTTTCCCATATTCCTGACAGGTCCAATAATAGGCACTGGAAATGCAGTGGAAAATAGAAAGAAGTTAACTAGATAACGAGAATGCAGTACAATAAATGGATAGGGGAAATACTTAAGAGTTGTGGGGCACACAGAATACCACCTGGGTGTTTGTAGGGGAATAGGGTGTGGAGGATGTTAGGAAAGTTTTCTTGGACAGAGTACTGACTGACTGAGCTTGAGACAAAGAACAGAAACTAGCCAAATGAAAAGCTCTGAAGCGAAGCTTTTCCCCATCTTAAATGACAGAAAATTAAGGATAAAGAAACCAGGCAAAGTAAGGCCATTTCCAACAGCCAAGCAGACAGGATCTGAACCTGGGTCAGGATTTGGGTTCTGGACTTAGTTCTGTTATTTGATAAGAGTCTACAACACTGGGAAAACCACCTACAGACACAAAGTCTCTTTTGATGAAATGTGTTTTCCAATTTACTGTTATTTTTTTTTCATTCAATGTAGATATAGAACACACACCAGCATTTTTTTCTCTTTTCTTTTCTTTCCTTTCCTTTTTTTGTGGGCTGTGGGGCTTAAACTCTGGGCCTGGGCACTGCCCCTCAGCTATTCGGTTTAAGGCTAGCGCTCTACCACTTGAGCCACAGTGCCACTTCCGGCTTTTTCTGCTTATGTGGTGCTGAGGAATCAAACCCAGGGCCTCATGTGTGCAATGCAAGCACTCTACCACTGAGCCACCTTCCCAGCCCCAGCATTCTTTTTTGGGTCACTTTGTTATTGATTTTTCTTTTTCTTTCTCTTTTTCTTTCTCTTCCTTCCTTTTTTCTTTCCTTCCTTCTTTCTTTCTTTTTATCTTTTGTGTGTGTGTGTGTGTGTGTCCAGGCTGGTCTGGAACTTTCCAAAGTGGCTGGCATGAGTTGAGCACAAAATCCTTGTTTCTGAGGGATCATGGGTCCTAACATGCTGATGTTTTTAGCCAGGATTACAGTCCAAAACCACATCCGGTATATCAAGTGGTATCCCAGGGCTCTAAAACCTAAAGATCATTTTCTCTCTTCTGGCAGCACTTTTTTATTTTTCAATTTTTACTTGTAGGGAGTAGAATCAAATTAGTATAGCTTCAATTTTTAGTCTCAAACATGGCTAATCTTACAACAAGGAGAAATTAGAAGAAAAATACATTAGTTCTTAAAATAATTTCCTTTGGCCGGGTGCTGGTGGCTCACGCCTGTAATCCTAGCTACTCAGGAGGCTGAGATCTGAGGATCGCGGTTCAAAGCCAGCCCAGGCAGGAAAGTTCATGAGACTCTTATTTCCAATAAACCACCCAAACCGGAAGTGGCGCTGTGGCTTAAGCAGTAGAGCACTAGCCTTGAGCTGAAGAGCTCGGGGCAGCGCCCAGGCCCAGAGTTCAAGCCCCACGATTGACCAAAAAAAAAAAAATCCTTTTGTTCTAAACTTACCTATCCTTTCTTGTTTTTGCTTGCTTTTTAGATAATTAACTCTTTTCTTCTGAGTTTGAACTATGTGATGCTAGATTCCTTTGTAGTCATTCCAAGTAGAGGCTATAAAAAAAATCTTTATTAAAGCTACATGTACTTGAAAGTATCATCTGGGCCCTTGACGTGCTGTGTCGGCTGCGGCATTCTTCAGTTGGGAATTAGGTGATCTGTAGTGGAGCCAACTGAATGAATCATGAGACCTGCTAATTGTAAACTGTCTTTTTGCTTGTGTCTTTACTCCTATATTTTGTGGTATAAATTCTGACCCTTACCATTTGAACTCAGCAAGAAAGAGAAACTGACAGCCGTTACCACTTGATTCAAGCATGCTCACTGGAAAACACAATGCTTTCTAATATTTGTCTTTTTAGTTCAGTAGTTTATTACAGTCAAGGATTCAAATGTTATCCATTTGTCAATAAAATACACCTAAAAAATCTAGTCATTACTTCTTACCAATTAAATTTCATTCTCTGAATTTGTTACATTAAAAAAAATAATTCTTAAAAATCTGAAAACTTTTCATTGTAATTTTTATTTTTTATGATAATATAGAAGTGAACACTTATTTTTCTCAAAAATGACTTCTTTAGTGGCTTAACCTTAGCTCTGCATGTTAAATTAAAAATGAAAGATTGGATAGTTTTTCATGAGTGACAGTTGGTATGGGAGCACCTGCCTTTACACCTGGGATCAGTAATGGGAGCAGATTAACTCTATTGTTTGACGAGGGAGCCAGATGCCATACATAATCCAGGCTTGTTTTCATCTTTTTTTTTCCATAAAATAAGCCAGAGATATATTATTCATTGTAAGAAAAAGAAAAAGCACAAAATTCGCTCATAACTTTATAATATCACTGTGCTTCTTTGAGAAGTAATATAAAATGCATTTCCTAGAATTATAAAAGTTTCATCTGGTATTTGAAGAGAAACATATTTAGCATATACCCTCAGTATTTTTATGGTTATAATCTGGTCTCTATATATTTTGTTTCTTTAATAGGGATGTTTTCTTCTTTTAATGGCAGAGACTAGAGTGTCTGATTTCTTTTTTTTTTGGTATTTTTCTCTGTGGTATTATAGCAGAAAAATTCAAGTGTGACTGAAAAGCTTTTGGAATGCTGAATTGATTTTTTATAACAGAGGAGTATTATATCTACAGGGATTTAGCAAATGGAATCTGGTTGTAGAAGTAAAAAAAAAAAAGACCAGATGTTCAAGTTACTTACTACTTTTATGCTTTTATATATGCTATTTATCTGATCTATTGCTTCAATAGGCAAACCTAGCAAGGTGAATTTACCAACACTATATTTTTTCCCATCTGTTGTTTCAACTGTTGTTTCTATTCAGATTTACTTAATAGTTCTTGTTTATTGCAGCGCTAGGGATCAAACCCAGGGCTTTGTGCACACTACACTCGGCTCTACCACGGAACTGCAGAGTAGGGTCCTTCAATTGCTACCTTCACCAATTAATGATTACTAAATATTTAGATTTCCAGTAATGACTTCATGCCTGAGAACTCCAGTTGAACATTCTTTTTTTTCTCTCTCTCTTATTTCCAGATACATTTCCTGTAGAAAGCTATGGCTTAGGATCATGCAATTCTAATCAAGGACATTAAATGAAACCAGGGATACATTGTGTGTGTATGAGTTAATGTTTGCACTTTGAGGCAAAGCAAATAAAATTTGATTTTTCATTATATATATATATATATATTAAACTAGGTCTTCAGCATTTAGGTTCTATGCATTTAGAAACCCTAGTTTGTCATAAAAAGTATGCTTTCTACTTTTCAGTCTTCCAACTATTTCATAATCTATCATCTTGAATTTCAGTGACACATTTCTATAAATATTAAACAGGTATACAATTCTTATGTAAGCCGGTGGCATAGTGGGAAGAAGTACTTGAAGGAACTACTGAGGCTGTAGGAGACGAGTTCAGGAGCTTAGGCCAGCCTAAAAAACATAGTGAGATATCCTTTCTGAAAAAAAAAAAAAGATAGGATTCTTTTTCAGTGTTTTCACAATAAAAAAAGCTTATAAAAAAAAGAAAAAAGAAAATAAATGGATTTGCGAAATAAAAAAATTAAATCACTTTCCTGGATCGACTTATCGTTATCCTTTAAAATTACCCCTGATCCCGATAAATTCTATAGTAGGCTACACATAATGGGCTATAAATCCTGTAATAGGCTAACTTAAACTTGCCACATAAAGAAGTATCTCCCAAGTCAAAGGTCATTTTTTTTTTTTTTTGTGATGATGAAGTCAAGGAAAAAAAACCAAAACCACCCTTGAAAGCTGGTAAATAAGTTCTTGGTGGATTCAAAGAGTAAACACTTCATGTTCAGTTATGGGCTAAGAATGAAATAATAAGCACCTCAGGACTGGAGGGACTATTCCAGGTCATCACCCCCTTCCCGTTCTGAAAGTCAGGGGAGCTGACCGTGGTCATGGTCTGCTCCATGCACCTGCGGTCCCAGGTGCAGAGGGGGGAAGGAGTGATCTAGTAAAAACAACACGAGATCTGGGCCGTAAACACTGTTCACAGAAACAATGGAAGGCCTCGACCCTATAGGAACAAGGTGACAACCGCATTCTCTCTGACTGGCCCACCCTGGTGGCCCCGGCCTCCTAGCCTGGCCGGCTCAGAGCTGGCCCAGGGCTCAGGACCCGGAAGGGCGCGCCAAGAGGCGGGGCTAGAGCGGTCTGGGGGCGGGGCGAGCCACGATGGGCGTGGCCTCGATGGGGCGGAGACAAGATGGCCACCCCGAGCGCTTGGAGGACCTAAGAGGCGGCGGCCGGGGCCACGCCCCGGGCGGGAGGGCCGCTCTGTGCGCGCCCGCTCTATGATGCTTGCGCGCGTCCCCCGCGCGCCGCGCTGCGGGCGGGGCGGG
>NW_012267259.1:5238860-5240017 GCF_000151885.1 Dipodomys ordii | reverse complement strand
CGCGGGGCCGGGGCCCCGGGGACCCCGGGCCACGGAGAGCGGGAAGAGGATGGACTGCCCGGCCCTCCCCCCCGGATGGAAGAAGGAGGAAGTGATCCGAAAATCAGGACTCAGCGCTGGCAAGAGCGATGTCTACTACTTCAGGTATCTCCGGGGGTGGGTGGGGGGGTTCGGGGGGGCGGCGGGGTCAGGCCGGGGTCAGGGGTCACGGCTGGCCCTGGGGGGGTGGTTCGGTGAGAGTAGGGGTCCTGGGCCTGGTGGCGGTGAGAGCCAGCCCGCCCCCCGGGTGCGATCTCAGCTTCGGGCAGTGACAGGTTCAGCGGGGGAAGGCGAGGGCACCGGAGCGGAGGCCCGGCGGGCGGGGGGGCGGGCAGGCTTCGCCAGGAAAGGGTTACGAAGGGGAGCGATGCTCGGCCGGTCCACCCAAGGGTTAAAACAAGGTGTAATTCATCGAAGCCATAAAAGCTAGTCATCCTTGGCTCCTGTCCCAGCCTGCCCCAGATTCATCCTCCCAAGGGTGTTTCATCGTGCACATGTGGAGGAATTAGCTATCTGCACGAACCAAGTTTCAGTTACTTTGTAGGAGCCAGGGAAAGTTTCATCCAAAGTAGCCACTCGGAATGCGTGTGCGTGCGCGTGTGTTTTGGTTTTTTCCAACCGCTTTGTGTGCTGGAACATACTCTCTTTTGACAACGGAAACACAGCATTAAGTTGTTAGACTTTTAGCTCAGCATTTGCCCCCTAGGGATCAGGTGGCCACGCCCGGAGACGTTTTTTTGGTTCTCACACCTGGAAGCGGGCGGGGGGTGGGGGGTGCTGCGGGCCCCTGGTGGGTAGATGTCGGAGTTGCTGCTCTGCTGTCAGACTCAGGACAGCCTCTGCAGTAACGACTTTTCTGGCCTCAAATGTTCCAAGGGGTTCGAGTTTCTCACCTAAAGTTTCTCACCTAAATGTAACCTTGCAATCCTGCGGTCATACTGTCCATGTCCTTAAATTTGTATAATGCCCAGGAAATGATCTGTGGATATTAATATTAGTAGAAGTATAAACAAAGTTACTACGTTTTCTTGTTTGTTATTCTATTTATAGAAGAGTATAAACATATTCTTTGGTTTTGAGGGGCGCAGTTTGTGGGCTGAACCTTTTTTTTTTTTTTT
>NW_012267259.1:5223263-5237940 GCF_000151885.1 Dipodomys ordii | reverse complement strand
GCATGCAAGGCAAGCACTCTACCACTGAGCCACCTTCCCAGCCCCACATTCTGTTTTCTAAGTAGACAGCCTACATAACCTTCTGGGAACCATATATGTTTTGCTGTCTCATACACACTTATATTTGACAAAAAATTTCTGTGGGCTTGAATTCCTTGAAAAATGGATCTATTCTCGAACTTTTTTTTTTTTTTCCTGTAGATTGTGGGTCTTGAGCTCTTTTGCGACAGCTCCACTTCTGGTTTTCTGGTGGTTAATTGGAGATAAAGAGTCTCACAGATTTTCCTGCCCTGACTGACTTTGATCCTCAATTCTCAGATCTCAGCTTCCTGAGTAGCAGCATTACAGGGGAGAGCCACAAGTGCCCAGCTCAGTTGAACAGCTTAAACTTAGAATTTCATTCCCTGTGATAAATCTCTCGGGGTTTGGTTTGGGGATGATGTATTTATTTGAACTAGTGTTTGATTATTTCAGATTTTTTTTTTCTTCTGGAAAAAAGCTGGAAAAGTTACCTTGAAGTGAAGTCTGTCAGGTGCTGGTGGCTCACATTTATAATCCTAGCTACTTAGGAGGCTGAGATCTGAGGATCACAGTTAGAGCCCAGCCAGGGCAGGAAAGTCTATGAGACTTTTATCTCCAATTAACCACCAGAAAACCAGAAGTAGTAGAGTGCTAGCCTTGAGCAGAAAAGCTCAGGGATGGATAGTGCCTAGGCCCTGAGTTCAAATCCCACAACCAACAACAGCAACAACAACAAAAGTGATATCTAAGTAGGTTTGGTGGTTGCAGGCCTACCCTGAGGCTGAGGAGTGATGATTGTGAATTTGAGGCTGATGTGGGCTATATATGGGCCCTGTCAGAAAAACAAAGACACAAAAAATCACCTCACAAAAACAAAAAGACTGAACAAAAATACAACAACACTAAAAGAACATCAGTTCTAACGAATCCTAGTTCCTCAAGAAGCTGAGGTAGAAAATCACTTGAGTCCTGGGGTTTGAGGCCACCCTGGAACCTCTAGAGAGAGACTGTCTCTGACAAACAGTTTTGAACTTTGGGCTAGTTCAGTGGTAGCTCTTGCCTGGCATGCATGTGGCACTGGGTTCATTCCCCAGTGCCACAGGGCGAGAAAGATTGAGGTGGTGCTCATTTGGATTTGTGGCCAAACTTCCTCAATTGTGTTATAAATTGTTTATGTTAAATTTTTGTATGAATTCAGTAAATATTGTATAAAAATCTGATATAAATTTAAAGCAAAATTTCTAACATTCGTCTTACGGAAAATCACAGATCACTGTATTCTTAGTCTTTTAAAGAGTATTTTTTTTTGTGAGTTTCTGGAGCATGACTGGCCTTTTAGTTGTTTGAGCAAAGTGGAAGTATTACCTTTAACAGATCTGTGCCACATGTGTTGAGTTTAGAGCTAGAAGGAATACTGTCTGCAGCTTACTGACTGCCTGCGCGGTTGGTTTTTGTATTGGATGGTTACCATGCAGTAGGAATTCCTGATACATAGAGCACTGTGACACTTTCACTAAGTTGTTACTCCACTTGTGATTATGGCTTGCTGTGAGGGATGGAGGGGTCACCTACTGGTTGTAAATAGGGAGAAGTTATTTTCAGCCCACAGTGTTACTTTACATATTTCCCCAATGTACACTTTGCCCTTAAACAAATCTGGTAGCTCACAAAGCCTCTGTCATATCTGTTAACAGATGGGTTAAGAGTGAACTCCCCTGTTAATAAGGCGAACACCTGCACCCAGTGGCTCAAACAGATTTTAATAATGGTGACCCCTGAATTAGCCTGTCCCTCGGGAGATTAATTTAAACTAACCTGGGCTCTTAATGAAAAGTGTGGCTGACATATATTACGTGAAAGGAAATTAAAGAGAAAGCTTCAAATTTTGGTGGAATAGTTTTTAGGCCTTTTCCCTGATGCTAGCGAGTTCTAATAGGATGTGTTCCTGGTTGCCAGTTAAACAATATAATTATGCCTTCTGTCCAGGATTACTGATAGTGCCGTGGCAGTTCATATTATCGTCTGAAGTGTGTTTTTTAAGAGGGTGTGGTTTGTTAAATTACTGGGTCCATTGCTGTCGTTTCTGAGAAAGTTTGTTACTGTTGTTTGAACCCAGTATTTGAATAATAGTTTTCTACTCGTCTACTCAATCCTGTCATTCCCATTTCTTGGTTACCTGCACTTGCTGATTGTTTTTGAAATATTTTTCTCCTCTTCATTGGATCCTTTAGTAACTCTTTTTTTTTTTTTTAATCAATTTGAATTTGTAGGTTCTAATTTGGTTCCAACTGGGGTGAAAAACCTGGGAATTACGGCAGACTTAACTGCTGCTGCTCTAGGATGTTATCTGGTTGAGTACTGGAAATGTAATAGGAAACAGTTTTTCATTTTTAACAAAATTATGATGCATTTGTATCAGACTGCTTCTCTGTAAAAAGGCATAATGGAACCAGAAAATGAAAATAATTGCATGGAGCAGGCATATGAAGAGGGACTAAAAAGATTTCTTGATCTTGAAAGAGGAGGAATCAAATATGATTGAGGCTTGTAAAAATCATGAGTGATATTAATAAAAGTGAGAAGTCGCTAGGAAGACAGCCGAGCTCAGAGGCTGAGAGGCCTGGACTTGTTAGAGACTTAATAGGTTACTTAAATTCCCTATACTGATCCTTCATCCATTGGATGAGTGTGACTATCCCCTGCATATTACTGTGTTTGTTACAAGGATTCAGTTCCACAGCACTAAGATAAATATATAGATTTCTTGGTGTTTTAGACATATTTAAGGACTAAGGAAAAAAGGAATTCAGCAGGTAATTCTTGTTTTATGGGTTGAATGTATAAACAGGTTTGTATATATATGTGTGTATATGTTATATATTATATATATCTATACACATACGTGTATATATATAATTTGTTTTGATGCTTTGGGGCTTTAGAATTTTGAGCCCATATTTTTGAATTCTGAATAAAGGCTTTTGAATTCTGAATATCTCATTTCACTGACCCTTCCCTCCCTACCATTTTGCCTCAAAAACCAAAACAAAGGCTGGGAATGTGGCTCAGTGGTAGAGTGCTTGCCTTGCATGCATGAGGCCCTGGATTCGATTCCTCAGTACCACATAAGCAGAAAAGCCGGAAGTGGTGCTGTGACTCAAGTGGTAGAGTGTTAGCCTTGAGCTGAAGAGCTGAGGGACAGTGCCCAAGCCCAGAGTTCAGGCTCCATGACCGACAAAACCAAAACCAAAACCAAACAAAATATCTCTAGGTAGTATTTGGAGAAAACTGGCCTGAATGGATGGATGATATGACCATTAACACAGTTCTGACATATACAAGTTAAAGACATCTTGACTTTTAAGTAGGAGGTGCTTTCCCATATTATAGATTGAGCACCTCTCATTCAGAAATCTGAAACCCAAAATGCTCCAAAATCTGAAGAATTCTTGAGTGCAGGTAAGATACAAGCGTAAGATCTTTTTATTTATTTATTTTTGGTCGGTCGTGGGGCTTGAACTCTGGGCTTGAGCGCTATCCCTCAGCTCTTCAGCTCAAGGTAAGCGCTCTGCCTCTTGAGCCACAGCGCCAGTAATAGTAAAAACACAGATGTATCAAAACTATTGTGTAAAATTACCTTCAGGATATGTGCATAAGACACATAAGATATGATACATAAATAAATTTCATGGTTAAACTGGGGTTCTATCCTCAGGATACTTCATTGTATATTTATAAATAATCTAAAATCTGTAAAAATCATAAATCACAAACACTTCTGGTCTCTAGAATTTCAGATAAAGGACACTTAACCTGTATTTTCTTTGTGGTTATTTCTGTGTAGTTAAGTCTAGTATCACTGGATTTTACCCTTACAATCTTTTTTTTTTTTTTTTTTTTGAGGTTCCTAGGGCTTGGACTCGGGGTCTTGGCATTGTCTGTGAGCTATTTTGCACTCAAGGCTAGATTTCTACCATTTGAGCTGCAGCTTCACTTCTGGCTTTTGTTTTTTTTGGTAGTTAATTGGAGATTAGAACTTCACTGATTTTCTTACTTACTTGCTTCTGCTAGCTTTGAACCATGATCCTCAGTTCTTAGCCTCCTTAGCTAGGATTACAGATGTAGGCCATTGGTGCTGGGCTTACATTCATTCTTAAAGATAGCTTTCTTTCTAAAATACTTTTTTCTTTCCCCTAACCACAATGCTGGACACACATATGCTCAATAAGTATTTTCCTATTGATGTCACACGTACTGTTTTGTACACTAAGCCTTCAATGACTTAAATTTTCTTTATGTATATTGGGATATGTTGGACTAAAATTAATAGATATTTTATTACACCTAACCATTAAATGTTTCTTATTTTTATATTTTGTTTATTTTATTTGTCCTGGGGCCTGAAACTCAGGGCCTTGGTGCTGTGGTTCCCCCCCAAGGCTAGCACTGTACCATTGAGCCATAGCTCCTATGTCCCGTCCCCCCCCCCCCCCCCCCCCCCCCCCCCCCCCCCCCCCCCCCCCCCCCCCCCCCGTGGTTAGCAGTTAGTGGTAAGAGTTGCACAGGACTTTCCTGCTTGGGTTGGCTTTGAACCATGATCTTCACATTACAGGCGTGAGCCACTGGTGTACATTGTTTTAAGTTTATTGTTAATGTGAGCATCCTGAACAAGGACAGAAAGCCTTTTCCTGGGATTTTGAATATTAGAGATACAATGCAAGTGCTAAGTAGGATGCTCATTGTATACCGGCACAAGAAATTAGCAGTAGAATTTCTTTTTTTATAAAACTAAAAATAATTTATGTTTATTAATTCAGCTATACGTACTATTAAGCCCTTTACATGAATATTTTTTTATTTTTATTTTATTTGTGAAGATACTGTACAGAGGGGTAACAATTACATGGGCAGGATAACGCGAACATTTCTTACCAAGCATTGCAGCCTCCTCCTTTTGTTTACCCTTCACATCCCTTCCCAGCCTCCCCCCTCCCCCCCAATCCCAATCTTTCTCCTCCCCCCCCCACCCCCCGCACCAACGTTGTAAAGCTCGTTTTGGACATGACAACTTGTACTTCTCATTAGCAGTAGAATTTCATTCACTGCATGGCATATGATATAGGGTTTTGTGCGCATTAATTCTAAGTGTATTTTGGTGTCACAACTCTCCAGTTCTTGGCAGCTATTAGTGTGATTTCACATGTGTTATTTTATGTGAGTTTATATCTGTCTGAGGCACAAGTGCTGTTTTCTCTATCTTACAGATTGGATGCGTTAGGGTTATACGGTTGGTGAGTATTCAGTCAGAGTCCTGAAGATGTGACTACTTTATCTGCCTGACATAGAGACCTGTAGTTGAATTCTCAAGTATCTCACCTCATGCCTAATAAACTTTATTAAGTTTGTGCCACTGAAATAATTGTTTACTATTCATATTACAAAGATGTTAAAAGGTAAAATTTAAATCATATTTGATAGTAAAGCTATTGTACCAACAGATGACTTTCCGGGTTTATGTCATACTGGTAGGGGAGAAAAATGGAAAGAATTGTTGTAAATTAATATAATTAAAACAATATTCTAGATAATAGAAGTGATTGATTTGTTTAGAAATATTTTCATATTTATGTGCATTCTAAGGGATAACACTTATTTATCAGACATTTAACATAGTTACCATATTCTCTAAAGGCCAACCTTTAGTCTTTTTTTTTTTTTTTGGGTCCGGTCGTAGGGCCTGAACTCTGGGTCTGGGCACTGTCCCTCAGCTCTTCAGCTTAAGGCTAGCACTTCCGCCTTTTTTCTTTTTGCTCATGTGGTGCTGAGGAATCGAACCCAGGGCCTCAGGCATGCAAGGCAAGCGCTCTACCACTGAGCCACCTTCCCAGCCCCAACCTTTAGTCTTTATGTTAAAGGCTTTCACTTAAATTTGAAAGTCAAGTTGTAAATAGGCTAATTAATATAGCTTGTGGGATAGTTTTTGTATGGTTGCTTAAGAAATCAATTTGTTTCTTTTAGAGTTGAGGTGAGGTTGAAATGTACCCTAAAGAACAGTTTTTCTTTTTAATGCTATTCAACTGGAGAAAAGGAAGAAAAAGTTTGGCTTGATGTTTGTCTTTCCTCTTAATATTTAATATTGTTTGAATAAAACCAGTATCCAAAGATAAAAAACAGAAGGTGTGAAAATTGTTCTTTCATCTTTCTTTCTCAGCTGTATCATCACATCTTTTTGGGATATATACTAGAGGAAATTTTGTTAAGGCACACCATTATCATCTGATTTTTATAATCTTGACATGCAGAAATCCCACAATACCCACACCACCAGTGATAGAGGAGGTGCATAGTTCAAAGGAACAGATGCATATGCATGCTAATAACAGTCCACTGAAATGTTACATTTTTTAAAGTTTCATTTAAGATATACATTTTTTATAACTTAGTTTTGGTTATTAGAATAGAAGCAGATGATTTGTAAAGGACCTGATACTTTCTACTTATATAAATTTTATAATGTGACTTATGGGAAATTCATGTGACTACTGGGAAATAAGCTTTTTACTCGTATTTGAGATTGTCTCAAGACTTTCATGATTAATTAGAAATGAACAACTTTTTCTTTCTTTCTTTTTTTTTTTTTGTCAGTTGTGGGGCCTGGCTGCTATCCTAAGCTCTTATGATCAAGTCTAGTGCTCTCCCACTGAGGGCCACAGCGACACTTCAGGATTCCTATTGGTTATGTGGAAGGAAGTCTCGTGGACTTTCCTTTCCTGGTCTGGCTTTGTGCCGCAGTCCTCAGATCTCAGCTTCCAGAGTAGCTAGGATTATAGGCGTGAGTCACCAGCATTGGGTGAAATAAATAGACTCTTTCTTCATGAGCATCGTGCTTCTTTTGAAATTAGAAGAAGCTTTTATTGCTTTTAGATATATCCACTAAAAAGTGAAAAGTTGTATGATGAAATTTTATTGAATGGAGTTTTATTGCAACTTTTAAACATAAGCTCCCAAGTAAGTGGGAAAAAGGCATGAAATAAAGTTAACAGGATACTTCTGGCTCTTATGATTTTGCTGTCTTTTTTCTCAGTATAATACAAATTCAACCACATTAATTTCAGAATTTGATAATATATAAGCTCTGTAAGTGCAAATAAGATTTAAAAGTTGACTTTACATGAGTACTTTGCATTTGTCTGAAAGTATTATGAATATATTTTTACAAATGTGAGAATCAAGAATGCCACACACACTTTTTAAAGCATTTTTTAAAGTGACTTAAATTATTTATGGAGGACAATTTCACTGTTGCATTTCCACACATGACTACAATATATTCCAAACAATCCTGTCATTCATTTTCCCTTTCCTTCCTTTGTCATCCTCATTTAAAGCTTATTTTGAATTCTATTTCTTGGTATTCTTTCCCTTTTTCTATTTTACACTTGAAGAATCCATTGGTAAGTTGAACATTCTTAAAATCTCTTTTTTTTTTTTGGTCAGTCAGGGGTCTTGAGCTCAGGGCCTGGGCACTGACTTTTTTACTCAAGGCTAGCACTCTGCTACTTTGGCTACAGCTTCACTTCCAGTTCTCAGGGAGTTTCCTGCCCTGGCTGGCTTTGAACTGGTACCCTCAGATCTTAGCCTCTGAGGAGCTAGATTACAGGCATGAGACACTATAAACTATCCCTGCCATTGAAAAAATTTTAACAAGTCTACATATCTTTAAGAAAAGAAAGAATAAACTTTCCCCAGAGTCCTGTAGGAGAAATAAGCAATTGCTAAGGCACTTAAATTATAATTCTATTAACTCTTTTCATATTTGCTTTTAATAAATAGTTGGCAGCTCTTCATTGTTTAGCAGGGACTGAGTCAGCTTTATTTTTTGTGTTGGTGCAAGGGATTGATCATAGAGCGCTAGGCAAATGCTGGCTCACAGCATTTGGAGTCCCAGCCCCATTGGGGTTTTTTGTTTGTTTGTTCTTTTTTTTTTTTTCTTTTTTGGTTGTGTGGTTTGAACTCAGGACCTGCTGTCCCTGAGCCTCTTTGTGCTCACGGCTAGCACTCTGCCACTTAAGCCACAGCACCACTTCCAGTTTTTGGTGGTTAATTGGTGATAAGAGTCTCAGGGGAAATTTTCTGCCCAGGCTGGCTTCAAACTGCTGTCCCCAGATCTCAGCCTCCTGAGTAGGTAGGATTATAGACATGAGTCCCCAGCGCCCAGCTGGATTCATTTTTGAATCTTCAATATCCAGCCTGGTATCTGTTAAGTGGAAGTCTTCCTTCTACTACCTCCACTTGAGCCTTGCTTCGAGCCTTTTTTGCTTTGTTTTTCAAGTAAGCGTTTTGCCTTTACCAGTTTTCCTATCTGGACTGTCTAATAGCTAGGATTACAGTCTGTGCATCACCTCATTCGTCCTTGGAAGGTTTTTAGTAAGTCTTGCTGAATGAAACAAATGGTTAATGTGTTTATTAAATCTGAAACTTCTGATTAATTCTGGCTGTAGATGGGCCTTACTACGTTGCAGGGGTAGGGATGTGTGGTCCTTAAAATCATGTGTTATGTGATGGGACAGACATTAATCTGCTTCTCCTTAGCTACTGGAGGCCTATCTGCCTGTACTAATAATTTTGTATGACTTATGAGTCATGGTATAAATATATCCAAATTGATCTTGGCAGAAATTGGTTCCCTACTCCTGTTGTAGCATTTACCATGTGTCCTCTACCTTACTCAGTATCATGCCTTCTACATGCCTTCACATACAAGTGCATTGAGTAGCTGAATACTCATTTAAAAAAATGTATGTTGCGCGCACGCGAGCGCGCACGTGTGTGTAGGTGTATGTCTAAGTGTTATCTTTTAGTTTTTTTCCGCCCAAGTCAGGCACCGTACCACTTGAGCCATAACTCCTCTTCAAGCTTTTTGGTGGTTAGTTGGAGCTAAGAGTCTCATGGACTTTCCTGCCTGGGCTGATTTTGAACTGGGATCCTCCTACCTCAGCCTCCTAAGTAGCTAGAAATACAGTTGAGAGCTCCTGGCACTCAGCTCGAATTTTCCTTTTTAAGGATTTTTCTTAAATTTTCTTACCAGTAGATTTAGATAACAGAAAGCTGGTGTTTCTTCATTGCTGAACGTTTCTAGTGCTGTAGCTTACAGAATTTATAATTTGACGATTTTATTACTTCCCCTAAGTACTTCCTGAGAGTGATGAGGTGGGGGAGTGAAGTACCTCTGACCCTGCTCATTGTCTGTGTTAGGTAGCCATAGCCATTTGTGAGCTTTGTTGTCACAGACAACTTCATCTTATTCTACTTTATCTTAGTAACTGGCTTGAAGATATAATTCTTTTTGCTCTTCATAACAATTTAAACAGCATGATGACCTAGGTTATGAAAATAACATGAAAATGTGTTATGTTCTCTTGTATTAGAAGGATGGTTCCAGGGTGTAGTTTCACTGGCCTGCAGCAGGTCTTGTAATGACTTGGAGTGTGATGGACATGTCTATCTCAGGCAGTAATAACTAAAGGTGAATTCGTAGTGTGACAGAAGTGTGAACACTACATTAAGTCACATTAAGGTGATTAGTTTAAGTATTCTGGTTTTTCAGTTATGTTTTACTTGTTTCTTTTTTTTACATTATTATTTAAACGGTGTTGCTATTTAACATATCAGTTTATGAATATAGTGCATCTTGATCAGTGACTTTTAGATGCAGTTTCTTTTTCAAAACTTGTGCTTAAAAAAATCTCCAAGGTGGAATCGGTTTAAAAATTGCTTTGCATAGTTTAATCAAAATGAAAAGAGGCAAAGTTCAAGTGATTCCGTGTTCTTTATGACCTGGAAAAACACATTAGGTCTTTTCAGGGTATTTAAACAATGGGTTGGAGATTAAAGGTGTAGTCACAGTTCATTCAGGAGTGGCTTGTCAGGGCAGTTGATTGGGATTTTTTTTGTGTGTGTGGTTGAAAGTGAAACAGTATTTCATTGCTGGCATTAAAAGTCATTACTTTGGTCAGAGAAAACTGACAATGACTAATACTTTTCAACAATATAATAGGGTTAAAAATACCCAAACAAAATAATTTCCCTAAGTAACTAGAGTACAAGCTTAATCCCTTTTAAAATTCTGGTGTATCTAAGAGGAGGATTTATAACAACCATTGTAGAGGGCAACTTAGTGTTTTGGGAAAAGACTAGAGCTTACATTGTCAGGTCTCTACTTCCAGAGTTAGTTTGCCATTGTGCAGATGATCCGTATCTTGTGGGTGCATTGCCTGCTTCCTTTGGGCCTTAGTGCTTCCATAGCTTACCTCATCTCCTGCTAAGCTAGGTCGTGCGTGTGCACGCGTGAGTGCGTGTGTGTGTGTGTGTGTGTGTGTGTGTGTGTGTGTGTGTGTTTGGTTGTTCTGGAATTCAGTGCTTACATTTGCTAGGCAGGCACTCTTAATTGTGGTTACCCCTACCCCAGGGTCCTGGGCTGAACATCACTGGGACAGCTAGGTTGACTTTTCTTCAAGCCAGTGCTTAAGTTACAGTATACTTAAAGACTGTGGCTGTCCTGCTGCTTTTGAAGGCAGCAGGTATGTATGGGATGCATCTGTCAGATGCCTCATACAATCTCAGCTTTACGCAGGAGCTAGAGATTGGAAATGAATTAGAGCTTGATATTCCACCTTCCTTTTGGATATACTAATCATTACAATTTACAATTTAATGTCTGCCTTTCCCCCCTTGTTTGCCAATTTAGTTTATTAGTGGGATTCCTGAGACTTTTTTTTTTTCCTGGGTGGTTGTGGGGCCTGGGCACTGTCCTTGAGCTTTTTTGCTCAAGGCTGGTGCTTTACCACTTTGAATTATAGCTCCACTTCCGGGTTTCTGGTGGTCCATCAGAGATAAGTCTCATGGACTTACCTTTTTGGGCTGGCTTTGAACTGCAGCCCTCAGATCTCAGCCTCCTGAGTAGCTAGGATTACAGGGTGAGTCATCAACACTCAGCTTTTTCTTCTTGTTAAGTAATACCACACATTTGTTCTTAAAATCCATAAACAACAGAATAGTTTTGTGCCATGCTAACCTGCTAAGCTAGACCATAAACTTAACATGGTCACATTTTATCAATAATCTTTTAATTGACTTCTGAGGTATTTAGGGAATGATGTGTAGAATAGATTGCTTCCTCTTGTGTTTTGCTCCAGAGAGGAATGTTACTGTGAGAATGTTACAGGAGGGCTTCAGATGACATTTCATATTTTATGTTAAGGAACTACTTATTCCAGATATACTTAGTGAAATTTTTTTCAACATGATTCTCTCACAAATGACTTTTTGTCTGAGCAACACACTAAGAACTGGTACTTATTTTGGTAAAAGTGGCTGCCTGAATATTTTCATTTTCTGGAACATTAATTGAAATAAGGTCCGTTATTAGGCTTAGTCTTTTTTTATTGTACTGAAGAGATCTTTTGAAGGAAATCTGGTTTAGAATTCTCAATTTATGGAGAGGTTTTTTTTTTTTTGTCTTTCATTTTTGGGGCATATTGAATGATCTTTATAGAGCTTTTCTGTGATGGCAACTTGGGCCTCTGATTAGAAGTGTTCTATGACTTTCTAGCATATTCAGGGTTAATTAGAGTTATATAAATGACCCAGTAGACAATTCTTGCCAACTTCTTATATTGACTTGGGTCATTTTGTAATACTTCATTTCTCGTGTAGTTCCAATAACAAACTGTGGAAATACTTTCCAGTTCAGTTCTTAAAATTCCACATAATTTCTTAGCATAGGTTTATCGTTTCAATGTCTGCAAATGAAAACCATATTATTATTCAGTTGATAAGGCTTTTTTTTTTTTTTTTGGTGCTGGTCCTGGGACTTGAACTCTGAGCCTGGGTGAGCTCCTTCCACTTTTGTGCTCAAAGCTCATGTTCTACCACTTGAGCCACTCAGCTCCACTTCCAGCTTTTTGGTGGTTAATTGGAGATATGAATCTCGTGGAATTTCCTGCCCTGGCAGGCTTTGAACCAGATCTTCAGATCTTGGCCTCTGATAAGGCTTCTTGCTTACCTTGTTGAATAGTGGCCTGTATATAGTATTTGAGGTTTTTAAAAAAGTGGACTCATTAAGGAAATGTATAGGAATTGCTATGAAATAGAATTACAGAGAGTAGTAGCATTTTCTTTTCTTTTTAAAATACTGACTGCAAAATCGCAACAGGCTTCTTAGAGGAGGAGGAGGTAATAATTTAGTTGTCCTGATAAGGCAGGGTATCGCTAGTGTTTATTCTTCCACCTGGAAAAACATGTCTGAAAGAGTCAAAGGTGAATGGATCTACTTGGTTTGGGAATGCAATACCAAGGTTGTTGAGAATAGAGGCTGCAAAATGCTTATGTTAGATGGAAAGCTCCTGATGTGCTATTATTCAGGAGGTGAAACGATTTTGTCAGCATTGCAAAGTCTCTTGACGTGGGTACTTGATGTGTGGCTGAGGGGTGAGGTGAGCTAACAGGAACTTACATACTAGAAGGGCTGTGGTGCCATTAACAAAGATGGGGGTTGTACAAGTGGTCAGGTAGGGGTGGATAGACGTGATGGAAAGAGAGGACTCAGGTTGTAGATAGTATTAGAAATGACGAGGGGTACAGAGAGCTAATGCTTACATCTGTAATCCTAGCTCCCCAGAGGGAGACAGGGAGAATCATAGTTCTAAGCCAGTCTGCATAAAAAGCAAGCCCTCATTTCATCCATCAAATTGGTACTCTCACTTAAATTGAAGGCAAAAATAGCCTAAGGACTAGACAGGTTTGTTCTAGGTAAACCAATGCAAAAGACTTTTGCAAAAAGTTGGAGGCATTGTTCAAGTGGTAGAGCATCTTCCCAGAATATAGTAAAACAAAACAAAACAAAACAAAAAACTTGTTATTACTGAGCATATTTGTAAGTCTAGGTTAAATGGGTGTTGAGGTTTGCTGTGTATAATTCCTCGGGTGTGTTCTGTTTGTTATTTGAATTCTTTTTCAAGCATACTTGTGTCATGTGATTTGAAAAAAGATTGTTGGTAAGATTTGCAGTTGACTTAAAGTTTGTGATGGCAGACAACTGTGTTCATTTGTTTTGACTTAACACAGAGTTGTTTTGTTGTTTCAGGAGAACATTTTATTGTTGGTTTCCCAGCAGTTTTCCTCCTCTTTAACGTAATTCTCCCTTGTGATCAGATGGCGCAAGGTTAAATTTCAAATGACATACTGGCTTTTTAGAAAGATTTTCTGAAATTCTCAGAATTTTCTTCCGATGACAACATACTGGCTAAGAGTCCATTATATTGACTCAAAATTTATTAGATAGGACTTTGAGGACATTCTACCTATAAAAAACTTGTTACAGTTTAGTGCCACACAGAAAAAGTGCTTCAGTAAAGACTACAATTTTTAATCTTCAGTATCATAGTGCCTTTGTAATTTTCCAATATTGGCAGTATTTTTACAAGAAGTCATTCTTTTTAAAAAAATTGTTATTGTTAATTATAATTATTGTTAATTATATTATCGTTATACTAATTTATTGTTAAAGTGATATATAGAGGGGTTTTAGTTACATAAGTCAGTAAAGAGTATGTTCATTTTGGACAATGTCACCCTTTGCCCCCGCCCTTCCCCCCCCGCCCCACTTTCTTCCAGTTTTTACCTTTTGTCCCCATCCACAAGTTTTTTTAAAAATTTTATTTAGTGTAGAGATGCTGTACAGAGGGCTTAGAGGGGTTTCAGTTCCGTGAGTAAGGCAGTGATTACAGTTCTTGTTGAGCCTTGTCACCCTTCCCACTATCCCTTCCTTCTCCCCTCTCCCACCCCCTCATTTCCCTCCCCCCCAAGTTGTAAAGTTCATTTTCAAAATACTGTCTTGTGGGTATCATTGTTGCAATGGGTCATCCTGTGTCCTTGTTTCAGTGTTTTGTTTTTTTCCTTCCCCTCCCCAAATTAGACAAATGTATATATAAGATGCAGGGTACCAAAATCAAGTACAGTGACAATAGGGGATATACCATAGGGGGAAGACATACAAAATCACACAGTACATTTAAAACAACAACAACAAGGAAAGACCTCTTGTGTCCATATCTTGGGGTTCATTTCACTTAGCATCATCTTATATGGTCATATGTACACAGCTTTTGAGCTTTTCTGCTCATCTGATAAAATCATCCTAGACGTATACAAATTATCGCAAGTGAGGGAAACCATGGGACCTATGTTTCTTTGCCACCCACAAGTTTTATAGTTCATTTTCAGTGTAGTATCTAGTGAGAGCTACTGCTGCATTTTGTTCATCCTTTGTGAATTATTCTTGATAGGTAAATTCTCTAAGGTAGTGGTTTGTCATATAAGAATTCTATAAACAGGTTGAAGGATATTTGCCTTGTTTTTTCATTTTAATTGTTATGGGAAGAAACGTTTAAATGTTAATTTAAGATTCTTTTTGCTGGCTGGAGTTGCCTCAGTGGTAGAGTGCTTGCCTTGCATGCATGAGGCCCTGGGTTCGATTCCTCAGCACCACATAAGCAGAAAAAAAAAAGCTGGAAGTGGCGCTGTGGCTCAAGTGGTAGAGCGCTAGCCTTGAGCTGAAGAGCTGAGGGACAGCGCCCAGGCCCAGAGTTCAGGCCCC
>NW_012267259.1:5179832-5221943 GCF_000151885.1 Dipodomys ordii | reverse complement strand
AGTTCTTGATTATAGCCATTCTAACTGGGGTGAGGTGGAATCTCAATGTTGTTTTGATTTGCATTTCTTTTATGGCTAGAGAGGTTGAACATTTCCTCATGTGTCTATTGGCCATTCTTATTTCCTCTTCTAAAGCTATGTCATTTTTTTTTGTTGTTTCTTTTATATGTTCTTCCCCCATGATATAACCTCTGTTTTCACTGTATTTCATTCCTGTGCCCTGCATCTTGTATATCCATTTTTTCTAATTTGGGGAGGGGAAGGGAAATAACAAAATGCTGAAATATACAGGTTGACCCATTGAGATTACAAGACACTATGTTGAAAATGAACTTTACAACTTTTGGGGTGGGAGGGAAGAGGTAGGGAGGGAAGTGATGGTAGGAAAAACAAAGGACTGGTAACAATGCTGGATAGGAAATGTACTCATTACCTTACTTATGTAACTAACCCCTCTGTACAGTATTTTACAATAAAAGATACATTAAAAAAAGAAGAAAACAAGAAAAAGAACAGTTATGCTGTGCTCTGCTGCAGGTTATACTAGTTCTCTAGCAGTTGCTGAGTGAATTAATAGTGGGGTAATCTGAGCAACATCTGTTCAATGCAGTTTGTAGCATTTCTACTTACTCTTTTGGATACAGTTTTGACTAGGCCAGCCTGGGCTATGATCCTCATGCTTACATTTCTTTGTAGTTGGAATAGCAAGTGCATGCCACCGCTGGTTGAGATGGAGTCTTTAACTATTTTTTGCCTAGGTTGGCCTCCGTCTGCAGTCTCTGCCTTCTGTAATAGCTAGGATTACAGGTATAACTACCACACCAAGCAAAACATAATAGTTCTTTAAAAAGTGAACCTGTGAAATTGTAACAGTTGAAGGGGGCAGGGAAAGAAATACATGAGGAAAAGATTTGTGCAGAGATGTAGAATGTTATTACTGCCTTTTGTACAATTAACATTGTTTCTCTTGTAGTCCAAGTGGAAAGAAGTTCAGAAGCAAACCTCAGTTGGCAAGATACCTGGGAAATACTGTTGACCTCAGCAGTTTTGACTTCAGAACTGGAAAGATGATGCCTAGTAAATTACAGAAGAACAAGCAAAGACTGCGGAATGATTCTCTCAATCAAAATAAGGTTGGTTAATTTATTTATGGAATATATATGCCATTTCACACTATTTCCAAAAGTATCTTACATTATAATTATACCATTGAAATTTTGGCTGTCCGAATTATCTTTTGCTTGTTGACAAGCTTTTCATCTTACAAATGTGATTTATTTTCTGTTATTTGGAAGTATAGACACACAAAAAAGCCTTAAGTAAATTCTGCATAGTAGAATATGACAATTCAATGTCTCTTGGCCAACATGCATCACATTTTTTGACCTATTGGAATGATTTACAGAAGATTTCTTTGTTAGTATTCCTTGTCTGAGTTTCCTGTTTTTCCCTTAAAATAGTTATTACTGCTTTAATTAAATTTAAATTAAATTTAATGTGGTAAATAGCCTTACCATATAACTTATCATTAGCGTAAAAGTTTTCAGGTTTAGAATTTGAGAAAGGGCAGTTTTTTGAATCTTGGTAATGTTTAGAGTGTTGAGTCTCAGGATCACCCCTAAGACCATGATTAGAGATTTTCCTATTAGCTCTTAATTTTCCTGAGCAGCTTGGTTGCTAATTTATTGTATAGCACTTTAAGCATGTCGCATTTGAATTATAATACTAGTTTAATTGTAATAAAGCATCCACTGTTGTCATATGACAAACTTCTTTTCCTTCAAGGGCAACTAAACATGTGTCACCACAAGCGACTCATCGACATATACAATCCTTGCGAGGTTGTCAAGCAGATGATTTCCCTCAGTATTGAGCCAGAAATGGAGGTTGAAGTCATCATTACCAATGCAGATGCCCAAGTCAGCTCTTTTAGAAATTTCATTATCAGTTGTTAATTTTTTTATTCCTATCGCTTTTAGAGATCTATATGTATGTATTTTTGACATTGATAACTGTCCCACACTACAAGTATGAAAAAAATAGCAGGAAATGGGATTTGACTAATCAGTCCTTTTGAGTACAGTATTCATTTTGGTACCCCAGAGACTGTGTGGACGCCAGGGCTTTGAACCAGGTAGGCATGGTTTGGTGAACTGACTGCTACCTACTAGCTAATGTGGTCCTAGGCAACGTCCTTCTTTTTTTGTCTCAGGCTTTTCATTTGTAAAGTTAAGGTGCTAAAATTCCCGTAGCATGATTATTTTTATATAATGGAATTTATATAACAGTATAAAATATATGCCAAAGTATTGAACTGCATTAATTCCTTTTCCTATTTCCCCTTCCCTGAGCTATCATCTGCCTTAGCACTAAGTTACCTTGATTAGCTTGGTGTCCAGTGTAGGAAATTTTCTGACCCAAGCTATTTTCTTTGTGTTTTTTACTTTTCCTGAGGGGTAAGGTATGTCTATATCATACTTGGGGAAAAAAAGTATTCAGAATTTGATTTAATAGCTTGTTTCACAGTAGTTCATAAAAATTGGTCTGGAGTTCAGAGTGCACTTTGCTCATGTCATAATATCTGTCATTGGTTTCCATAGGGACATTGGCAGGTAACTTGTTTAGGGAGGCAGCATGGGAAGGGAAGGCTAAATTGCCTTTATGTTGCTTAACTTTGGAGTTAGTTTGGTCTAATAGTTGTGAAAGTATTTAGAAAAATAAGAGCTAATAATGGAAGTAAAAGGAGCTCAAGTTGGGAAAACTAGGATTAAGTGTAAGGATATCTATAAGCTGTGATTGCAGTTTAAATAAACCTTTTTTTTGGGGGGAGGGGTAGTTAATATGCTCATAGGTGTGTCAGTACATCCCTGTAATTCCCAGCTACCTGGGAGGCAGAAGTAGGAGGAATGAGGTCTGAGGCAAAGTTAGCTTGAGACACTATCTGAAAAGCAAACTAGAAGTAAAAAGACTGAGAGTATGGCTCAAGTGGAAGAGCGCTTGCCTAGCAAGTACCAGGCCCTCAGTTCTAACTCATCTGTGACCAAAAATCCCCACAAAAGCATGACATCTATCTGTCTCTCTCTCTCTCTCTATAGTATAACAGTAGAGAACCAAGCTATATATCTCTTAAGATTTATATCTATGTTTTCTTTATAAAACTAAACATAGTGCCGAGTATTTACAGAAAGATTCCATATATTCATGAAATGAAGAGAATGCATTATCAGAAAGCAAAGTTTAGCTACCTGTAGTGTAATTTGAAGATTTACTTCCTAACAGTTATGGTTCATCATTAAAAGTCCAAACCTAATTCATCTCTAGTTTGTGTGCACCTTTCTGCTCTAGCTTCCCTGGACCACTCATCCCGCATCATGGCATGTGCTTTCAAGATTCTGCTTGCTTATGTGCTGTTTCCTCTGCTTGGAATGCGCTCCCCCTTCCCCTCCATCTGGCGATCTGCTCATCCAAGGCCCAGCTCCACTGTCTCCATTTCTGGGAAGCCTATCCTGCATTCTCCAGGCAGCAGCAGTCCTTCCATATTGCTTGCTATTGCTTTGCCATTGTGTCTGTGCTGTCTGCTTCAGCTAGACTGTGAGCTCCATGAGGGCAGGGACCTGTCTTTTTTGTCTTTAGGTTACAGCTTTGTGTATGTGGTCCAAAACCAAGTTCACGGTAGGTACTTTAATAAACACTGCTAAATGTTTAACTATCCTCCTCTTCTAGACTTTTATAGTGGTGATAAATGTTTATTTAATAAATGAATATACCATACAGTATTTTGAAATGCCTTTCATTTTTATTACTTTCTGACTTTCTTGGTGAAGATTTGGGGACCTGGTCTAATGTTCATACATTAGTCATCTGACTGTATTTCAGTTAAGTACTCACTTTGTGTTTTTAAAAATTAGCTCTCATGTGGGGTGTTAGTGACTCATGCCTATAATTCTGGCTACTCAGGAGGCTGAGATCGGAGGGTCATAGTTCAAAGCCAGCCCCGGACAAGAAAGCCTGTGAAGCTCTCATCTCCAGTTAACCACCAGAAAAACCAGAAGTGGTGCTGTGGCTATAGCTACTGGCACCTGGCTTTGAGTAGCTTTTAAAAAAAGAATTAGAGATACAGAAAACAAAATAATGTTTGATGTAGGCTAAATTACAATTTTTGGGGATAATTATAAGTTGTCATCATAATGTAACTTTTATATCAAAGGTAAGTTTATTGATGGTGAATATTTCAACTGTGTTTAGAAAGATAGCTTTGTAGGGCTTTGTTTTTGATTAATGTACACTGTGGTTTATTACTATTTATTTGTACTTGTCTCAGACTCAGTCTTATCCTGACCATAAACATCAGTTCCGTTCTTGATTACACTATACTTTATTGATTTCCTTGTGACTGACATAATTATTTCCCACCAACCACTTTTTTGATAGACCTTAAAGCAAAGATGAAGCCACACAGTTGCGTGGAGGTCTTACATTAGGATAGTGGACAAAGGCTACAGAAAGATTTGTAAGCCATCAGTCAAAATTGATACTTGAAGTTAGTGGTATTCTCAGAGCTTACTGCCAGAAAGATGTTACAGAACCACACATCTCATGGAACTCCAGTCATGATGGAAATCTCTGAGCCACACACACTCATGTGGCTGTTGGGTGCTTGATATGGCTAGTTTGACTGAAAACCTAAATGTTTATTTTTATTCAATTTAAATAGCCTCATATGCTTAGGGGCACCATATTTGACTGTGTAGTCCAAACAATAAAAGCTAAATTTTAGGCATTTAGATAGGCTTTGACTTTTCAAAGAAGAGGTATTCATGTTCTAGAGAAATGACCCAACATTTCAAGAAGAAAAGAAAGAAGAGACATGGAAATAGTTTCTAAACAAATTTAATTGGAAACAATCCATAATTAGAAGAACACAGTGAGTCTGAAAGCAAAATATGTTTAGAGAACCTTCAGGTAGCTTATCTTTAACTGTGGGTCTGGATGCTGTCCCTGAGCCCCTTTTGCTCTAGCACTCTATCACTTGAGCCACAGTGCCACTTCCTGCTTTTTCTGTGATTAGTTGGAGATAAAGAGTCTCAGACTTTTCTGCTTGGGCTTGTTTCAAACCATGATCCTTAGATCTCAGTCTCCCAAGTAGCTAGGATTATAGGCATGAGCCATTGGTGCCCAGCTGCTTATCTTTTTTACTATAATTTTTAATGTTTCATGTTGGAAAACAAGTGAATTCTTTGTGTTTCTGTCTCCTAACACCAAAATTATATAAATTAAACCTGCAAATCTAAAAAAAATTCAAATTCCCTAACACTAGTATGACTCTTGACAGTTCTAGTACCATTGAATGACATAGTTTTGTCATCACATTTATATATGCACATTGGATGTATTTGGAAATAAAGAGTATCATTTGTTTGCGATCTGCTGTAAAGTCTGCTATTAATTTCTCATAAATTATCTTGGGTTAAGATGGATAGTGTATTATTGTGTCTATAAACACAGACTTAGATGCTATATGACTATATCCTAGGTTCTCAGCTATGCTTAGACGATGTCTGGTTTAATTATCTTCACAAAATATTTAAGTGATCAAGAGAGAGAGGGCTAGACTAGTATGCATAAAGTGGTGGTCTCTACTGCAGAATAAAAGCACACTCTTACAACCTTTAGAATGAGAGAATTTTAGGCAAGGGACTATCTTCAAGGGACAGTCTCAGTAAGGCCAGCAATTGGAGGTAAT
The DNA here is from genome assembly GCF_000151885.1 of Dipodomys ordii. Taxonomy (NCBI): domain Eukaryota; kingdom Metazoa; phylum Chordata; class Mammalia; order Rodentia; family Heteromyidae; genus Dipodomys; species Dipodomys ordii. Next base: position 5,216,200 of record NW_012267259.1, on the reverse strand, counting down.
AGTTAAGAAATTACTGAGGTTGTAGGAATGTCTGCTGATCAGTTATGAAAGCATATATTGTGTAAATATTGGAACTAGAATGGTAAGATGAAGAGATTCTTAAACTTGAGATCATTACTGTAACAGCTCATAGCTAGAATTAGAAAAATATACAAATGATCAGTGTGCATCATATTTAGTAAATTTTCTTCAGGAGAGTTAACGATACATACTTGTGTATACTAAACATTTTTAGTGGAAGTAAATGTAGAGGTTACTGAACAGATTACTACAGGGATGAATAATGGATGACACATGATATGGAGATAAGGACATTTAGTTAATCTGAGTAGACAAGGATAGAAGGTGGAATGGGATTAAGTTTGGTATAATTTTGACTAGAATTGTGTACAGAAATTTTTCTTAGAGCAACTTAGAGCCACAAATACTGGCTTTATTCTTGACCTTAGTCCAAGATAATGTGGTGTTTCTTACAATGAGATGATCTAAATTTTCGAATTCATAATTGAACATATCTAGACATTAGCTCTTTTATTTTTTTGTGGGGGAGAGATGCTGGTTTTGGGGCTTGAACTCGGGGCCTAGGTACTGTCCCCTCCTTTTCTTTTTAGCTAACACTGTACCACTTGAGCCACCACCACTTCACTCCCAACATTTTTTTGTGGGGGGGAGGGGAGGTGGGATTGGAGTTTATTAGAAGAGTCTCACAGTCTTTCCTGCCCAGGATGGCTTTGAACCTCAATCCGTAGATCTCTGCTTCCTGAGTAGCTAGATTTATAAATGTGAGCCACTGGTTTCTAGTTTAACTCTTTAAGAGCAATGTAGTATTATCTCTGGCCAGTGTACAGTTAGTTTGGATGTGTTAGTTTATTTGTAGTTTGATTCGTTAAATTTTTTTCCATTCATGATAAAGCTGTGGTTATGACTTTGCTAAAACCACCAATTATACTTTGGATTATTTTCCTACTTGGTGCTTTTGTAGGGCTGTGTGATTCAGAGGAAGATACTAGTTATATTTATTTTAAGTGTAATTTAACATTACATAGCAGTAAGTGGAACAAGTCTAGAGACTAATTGATATTGATGAGCTGGAGGTAGATAATACATATGACTCTCTACTTGGCTTAATTTTGACATGGATCATATGGCTTACATTTAATTATATTTTTTATTTATCATCTGTAAGTGTAAGACAGGAGACAAGTATAGAGCTTGCACAACATAGGACCTAATATCATAGCATTTTATACACCTGCAGTAGTTGTAAAGTATGTTCTATGTGCTTAGGCATGATTTACTATTATTATTTTAAGGTTTTGATTCTGAGCTTGAACCCAGGGCCTGTTTGCTGTCCCTGAGCTTTCTTTTTCTTTTTCTTTTTTTGGTCAGGACTTGGGTTCTACCACTTTATCTGAAGCAGAACTTTTGTTGGCAGGTAGGCCGATTGATAAGAATAATTACTTTGGTATGATACTAGGTTTATCATAATATTGGGGCTTTATGTGTGCATACTGATAGAATCTTTTGGGAGGGCATGGACTTGGATATCATACAGTAGTAAAGGTAGATTTGGGACATTATTTGCTCATATTACGGCTTTGATAAGATTTAGTTTGAAGCTCAGGTTTCTGCTCATTGATATCTTTCTTTTACAAAATTTTACCAGTCCTGAGAAGTTTTCCTAACTTTGTAGGTTGTAGACCTGTGAGAGCATTAAATCCTACAATAAACTTTGGTGTGACTATTTGAAACCTAGTTAAAAGTCACTTACAATCTATAGGGTCAATCCCTACTGTTGAGACTGTGCTGTGCAAAGGGGTGACATGGATCTTTCCAGCAAAGGAGTGATTTGAAATATTGGATTGATAAAATGAACACATCTCAATAATCGTTCTTCTCACAAAGTTTAGAAAAATACTTTTTTTGGGGGCTGGTTTTCCAGATGATATTGTAACATAACTCAAAGGAGTTCAGAAATTTGAGTGACATGAAATGTCTTATTCTGCTTAATTACATAAACAAGGGTTTTAGTGTTATATCTATTAAAAAAGAATGCGAAACTCTTGTCCCATTGTAAGAGCATGAAGTTACTAATTTTTTTCCCCTACAAGCTGGTGCAGCTTGTTTACCTGTAATCTGAGCTACTTGGGAGGCTGAAGTAGGAGAACCATTGGAATCCAGGCCAGGCCAGTCTGGATATCATAGTAAAACTCAGTATCAAGGCAGGAAGGACACCTTTTCAATTACCCACATTTATATATCTTTCTATTTTCTATTTTAACAAGCATTAAAAGTTTTAGAACATTCTGGGTGGGTTATGTTATGTTTTTAAAAAGAGGTAGCTGAGTAAGAACCACAGCCTGCACATGGTATTCAGGTAGGTTTATTCAGTAGACCTACTGGGACCAGGCCACGTTGGCACTCCACACGGCTGGCAAAGAGGGTGTCTGGCCCTGGGTTAGGCCGTATATACGGTAGGGGCGGGGAAGGGTGTGTTCAGGTAAAGGGAAGTGGGACCAGGTGGGAGAAAGGTGTGGCCACATCAGATCCAGATGTGACCTCTTCCAGGCGTCCCAGTTGCCTAGGTAACACAGGTACTGGGCAGGGTCTGCTCAGCATCCAGAAATGGACCTTACAGTTTATATACTAGTAATTATAATAAACCAGGAAATATGAGAATACATAAAAAATTTAAATTTAAAATAGGAAGTAAATGAAAATGGAATTCTTAACTATGGGAGAAGAAATAAGATTTCAGCTACTCAGAATGCCCTCCAATGAAGGCATGTCTTCTGTTCTCTGCTTTGGATATGTAAGAATTGGAGGGAAAGAAATATGAATAAGGAGAAATCTGGAGCTAGCTCCTTGCAGGCTCAAGATCAACCACACCACATAGGAAAAGAAAAAAAAAACTACTGAAGAGTTTTACCATGTGTGTTAAGATTCTGTTAGATTTGGGCTGGGAACGTGGCTCAGTGGTAGAGTGCTTGCCTTGCATGCATGAGGCCCTGGGTTCGATTCCTCAGCACCACATAAGCAGAAAAAAAAAAGCCGGAAGTGGTACTATGGCTCAAGTGGTGGTGTGCTAGCCTTGAGCTGAAGAGCTGAGGGATAGTGCCCAGGCTCAGAGTTGAGGCCCCATGACCGGACCCAAAAAAAAAAAGATTCTGTTAAATTTAAAGTAATATAGCAATTTGTTATTAAAGTGTTGCTATTTCAGATATTTAAGTACATTCTTTTAACTTGAATAAAGTAGATGATCCTGATCTCTGTTTTAAAATGTAGATGTATTTTCAAAATTCTCTTCCTAGGTAGGAATACAAAGGATCTTTGATAAGCACTTGTCTGTGATATGTACTTTCCCTTACCTACAGGCCATTCTGTAACCAGGTTAGATAAGGTTAGAAAGGAGGCCACATAGTTTAGTCCTCAGAATCACTGGCACTGAGTTGGTCTTTAAATCTTATATATATATATTTTTTGTCGGTCGTGGGGCCTGAACTCTGGGCCTGGGCGCTGTCCCTCAGCTCTTCAGCTCAAGGCTAGCGCTCTACCACTTGAGCCACAGCGCCACTTCCGTTTTTTTTTTTCTGCTTATGTGGTGCTGAGGAATCAAACCCAGGGCCTCATGCATGCAAGGCAAGCACTCTACCACTGAGCCATCTTCCCAGCCCTCAATCTTATATTCTTTTTTTTTTTTTTTTAGTTTTATTTTTTTGTGTGAACATACTGTATAGAGGGGTTACAATTACATGGGCAGGATAATGCATACATTCCTTATCAAGCATTGCAGCCTCCTCCTTTGTTTACCCTTCACATCCCTTCCCAGCCTCCCCCTATGGAAGGTTAGGGAAGAATGAAGCATTTCAAATGCGCTTCCTATTTGTTGTGCTATTGATTTCCTTTTTACATTTTCTTGTAGATTTAATTCTTGGACTATTGTTTCCTCATTAATTGATGTGCATCCTTTCTGACCATAATAACTATATCATGTTTAAAAATCTACATTACAGTCTACTATCACTCCTTTTCAAACAAAATTTGTTTTCTCCATGTCCTTGATTTTCTATTAAAAGTTTATTATTTTTTGGTGTGTGCTAGTCCTGGGGTGGGGGCCTGAGTTCTGACTTTTTGTTGTTGTTGTTAGCATCCTACACTTGAGCCACTGCTTCACTTCCAACTTTTTTTCAGAAGTTTATTGGACATAAGAGTCTCACGGACTTTCTTGCCTGGCCTAGCATCAAACTGCAATCCTCTGATCTCACTCAGCCTCCTGATTAGCTAGGATTATAGGACTGAGCCACTAGTGCCCAGCTTAAAGTTAATTTTTACCTGCATATTTTCCCCTGTGAGTATATAAAGAATCACGGCATGTATTGGAAAGAGAAGAAACACTTTTAAAAATAGTTTATTTTAAAATTCCTGTCCACAACTAAAGGGATATGTTATATGCTCCAACACTTAAACACTTTGGGATGGGTACACATATTAATCTGAAATTCGTTTATTTATTTTTTATTTTATTGTTTGGGTCCGGTCGTGGGGCCTGAACTCTGGGCCTGGGCTGTCCCTCAGCTCTTCAGCTCAAGGCTAGCGCTCTACCACTTGAGCCACAGTGTCACTTCTGGCTTTTTTTTTTTTTGTTTATGTGGTGCTGAGGAATCGAACCCAGGGCCTCATGCAAGGCAAGCGCTCTACCACTGAGCCACCTTCCCAGCCCTTCATTTGTGTTTTGATTGGCGGGCCAGCCTGTTCAATGGGACTTGACAAAATTTTGAAACAATTCTAAAGTTAATGCATTTGCCTGTTTATGTATAAAAAGTTGGGCTTCACTCAATATATATTTGAAAGAGGAATTCAAATACAGGAACACCTATAATCCTGTCCAATGCAAGAGTGCTTGCTTTTAAACAACTAAGTTTACGGCAGATTGGTAATTTAGAAAAACTTAGCCAGGGGCCAGGCCTGCATTAACTGACTGGTTGGCAGTCCCCAGAGGAGAGTAGTAATACAATTTATTGGTTTTGTGACAGCTTCTGGGAAAACATGTGAGTCTAACTTCTAAATTACTCAGCTTTATGTGATTTGGTTTTGGAATACAAAATTAATTAGTAAAAAAAATGAGTTGTTCAGCTTGTCTCCAGTTAAAAAGAGAAAAGACAGTAAATTCCTGAACAGGATAAGGGTCTGGAGCAGCACACTCTTTGTTTCTGGACCATTGGGGAACAAACCATCTCATCGACCCTGGAAGTTACTGTGTATTTTGGATATTTTAGCCAGCCTCTCCCTGTTTGTTCTTTATTGCACCCAAATCATATTCCTATGCAAGGCATCAACATTAATCACTTTTTAGTTTTTTTTTATTGTCAAAGTGATATACAGAGGGGTTACAGTCAAACTTGTTACCTCTTCCCTCATTTTCCCCCCGCTTTTCCTCCCCCACCCCTCCAAGTTGTACAGATGATTTCCAACATATTGTCTGGTATCTATCGCTGTTTCATTGTTTTTTTTTTTTTGTCTCACCATTCTGTTGTTCTCCTTTCTTTCCCTAATTAAAATAAATGTGTATACAATATCAGGGTACCAAAATCAAATACAGTGGCAAGAGGGGATATAACAATAATAGTTTTACAAGTTCTACACTTCCAGTCTTTGGATTCAGAATTTGTAGTTTAGAACAGTCCCTTTTGCCTCTGGTTTTTCTTTGTAACACTGATAAGCTAATGACGGATGATGTTTGCTCATACAAACAGCTACAATAAAATTGTGTGTCAGTAGATGTTCTAGTGCCAGTAGAGAATATTCTTCCTCATTACCAAACAAAAAAAGGTTAAAAAACCAAGCCAGATATTGCTTAGTGATGCATAATCACATGATTATACTTAGTGCCAGAAACGGTTTTCCATAGGCATTTATGTGTTAAGCCTGTGCAGGATTGAGTACTGATGACTTCCAGCCTGGGAATGCTGTCCAGGGTCATAAATCAGACATTCCCAAACTTTTGCACCACAGAATTACCAGGGAAGCTTTAAAAAATGCTTGGAACTCATACTTTCGAGGTGACATTCTTAAGGGGTTATTTTGCAGTCAGTTAAATCTGAATATTTATGAGTTATTTTTTGTAAAACTTGCGGGACAATATTATTGAAGTCAATGAGATGACTATCTCAAAGGTAAGCACAAACTTTGGGAGAAAATTAAAATAATAGAATGATACAAATGGCCAGTGTACAGTATAGCAAAGGGGGAGGTTGTAGGAAGAGAGGAAAGGGTAAGGGTCTCACTAATAATGGATCAAAATAATATTGTAACAATTCACAGAATACCAATATTCCTTACGCAGTGACCACAAACTATGCCAGTAGGTCCCAGATAGGTAGTGCAAATGTGAGTTATGAGGAGTATTGCCTAAGGGGACAGGGACACTTCTAGTGGCACCCATGACTAATCACTCGTGGATGGTGGTCATCAAACCAAGTCCATTCCAGCACTTTTTCATCTTTAAGTGTTTTCAAGAAGCTGGAATTATGGGTTTTGTACTATCACTCTAGATCTTTAGCTATTGGCTTACTTTACTAGAAGCATTGAAAATTGAATCTATTGATGACAGGTACTTCACCTGCCACCAGTTGGTAATCTTTGTTTTGAGTAATACTTCCCTAAGTGTGCTGCTTACATCACAGCCCTGGAGACCTTAGTAATACAAATTTTTAGGGCCCACTCCGGGTTACTATTGAACCACACTCTCCTCTGGGATTGGGGCCTTCTTGTTGGTATTTGAATGGTTTCCTGGATGGTCCTTTTTTTTTTTTAAGTAAGTTTTTTATTGTTACAGTTACATGAGCAAGGTAATGAGTACATTTCTTACCAAGTTCGTTTTCCAACATAATGTCTTGTACATCTCACTGTTGCAGTGGGTCAACCTGTATCCCTATTTAACCAATTTGTTTTTTTTTCCTTTCCCTCCCCAAATTATACCTACATCAAATACAGTGAAAACAGGATTATACCTTGGGGGAGGGACATACAAAGCAGCAAAAAAAAAAAAAAATCACATGGTACCTAAATACGTTAGAAACAATAGCAAGAAAGAAAAATACCTCTCCTGGGTGATTCTGAGGTGAGCTTAGGTAGGGGAATCTCTGGGAGTATGGAAGTTGATGTTACAGTTTCAATCTGGAAGTAGTAAACACACAAGCTCATCAAATATTCCATAAATTAATCACCTATCCTGTCAACATGATCCAGGACATATTGTTTGCATTTTTCACTAAATGTATATATCCAAACAGTTGAAATTGGGTTTTCTCCCTATCCTTTTTGTTGAGTGTTGCAAATGAAGTGAATTACAATCTTATGCCACATTTTCTCCTCACTAGAATGCAGCTTTTCATTGCAGCATGTCACATGAAACTAGGTATGGAACTTTCTACTTGTGTCATCGGTGCTCAAAACATTATAAACTTTGAGCTTAAACATGTTAAACCTGTACTTCCTTATTTTATCACATTCTTCTAAATTGAGTTTTGTTTGCCAGAATTAGTAATTTCATTTTTATGTAAAAATGTTAATTTAGGGCTGGGAAGGTGGCTCAGTGATAGAGCGCTTGCCTTGCATGCATGAGGCCCTGGGTTCGATTCCTCAGCACCACATAAGCAAAAAGAAAAAAGCCGGAAGTGGCGCTGTGGCTCAAGTGGTAGAGCGCTAGCCTTGAGCTGAAGAGCTGAGGGACAGCGCCCAGGCCCAGAGTTCAGTCCCCACGACCGGACCCAAAAAAAAAATGTTAATTTATAGGATTTTATAAAAGCTTACTATCCTCACTCTGAAAAGTCCTTAGTATCTTGTTAATCAAATTCACTAAAAATTTTATAGACAAAATTTGCTTAATTTAGGAGCATGCTAAAAACTTTGCACTTGTTATCAGACTCATGTATGTATGTCTCATATCAAGTGTTTAAAGTGTATGTATTGTGTGTGTGTGTGTGTGAGAGAGAGAGAGAGAGAAAGAGAGAGAGAGATTGTGGGATTTGAACACAGGGCTTGGGTACTGCCCCTGAGTTCTTTTGTTCAAGGCTAGTGCTCTACCACTTTGAACCCCAGCACTACTTTGGTTTTTCTGGTGGTTAACTGCAGATAAGAGTCCACTGACTTTTCTGCCTAGGTTGGCTTCGAACTGCAGTTTTCAGCTTTCAGCCTTCTAAGTAGCTAGGATTACAGGTATGAGCCACCAGTGCCTGCCTAAAATGTATATTTAGAGTGTTTAAAATACTGATACAGAATGATAATTTTGGAGTAATTGAGCTCAAAATAATACATTTTGGACTAGGAAAGGAATTCCTATTGTATTTACATATAATAATTAATGAAAACACTTATATTCACAGGGTAAACCAGACTTGAATACAACATTGCCAATTAGACAAACAGCATCAATATTCAAACAGCCTGTAACCAAAGTCACAAACCATCCTAGTAATAAAGTGAAATCAGACCCACAACGAATGAATGAACAGCCACGTCAGGTAAGGATCTAATTCATCCTCCAATTTTAATTTTCAGAAAATTCTAGTATTTTTAACAGACATAGTCAAATCAATTTTAATCAAAATGAAATGTTTGAAAAAAGTTTTATGTGCTGGGATATTGCATGAATGTCATGAATATAAAATTTAGGTGAAATGTGTTGATAAAAAAGTTAAAAATAAAAAGGGCTAATATTGTGGACTATGATTTTATACTTTTTGTATGGTATATAACATATGATTCTCTTAGTTTTTTAAAGGTTATCTTGTCTAGGGATGATATTCCCATTTGAAACAAATAGTTTGTGTCGCTTTATAAAAATATTTTGTATTATTTAGATACTACTTTTTTCCTTCCTTTTTCTTTATTGGTTCTGATTTCTTACTTCATGAAATGTGTCCCTACCTCTTTTGTAAATATATTAAACTTTGTCAGTATGGTATGCCATCCTGTGAGTTCCTTTTTTTGCTTTTTAATAAACTCAGTGAATTTTTCTTCTCCTTTATTGGTTCATGCTCTATTCTACCAGACTCTTTTCTTAGAAAACATGTTATCTGAAAGCCTGCCCTGCTGTTAAATAGTGCCATAGAAATGGGTGGGAGACTTGATAAAGCGTTAAAACCTCCACAGAATGTTGTCTTGTTGACTCTGAAATTGTGGTAAGAAGTTGAGGTAGTTCGTGAAATTTTGGTAATAATTAGGGCGAGCGAGTGAAGGGAAAAGCAGCTGTGGATTTTTCGTCTCCTTTTTCTGTCTCCTTGCAGCAATCATCTTTTGCTCATGTATTCTCTTTCTAGGCACCTCACAGCCCCTTTCATTTGAATTTTGATTTTCACTAGTCCTTCCTTCAAGTGTTTCTTCTCCAGATTTCATAAGGAATTGGGCTGAAACGTTCAGACAGTTGCTCTAGAAGAAAGTACATAAAGAAATACAGTTCACACATCCTCTCTAGTGTTTTTTCCTCTTCAGGTGAGCCAGGAAAACAGAAGATATTTGGAGCCACATTGGATCAGCATCTTGCTATAGATGTCTCAAGATTTGAAGTTCTAAACTTGCTTTACTGTTGGTCCCCAAGAGATTCAACAGGGGCCATGTAAGTGTATCACATCCAGTATAAAGATGCGTACTTGCATGTGCCCTTAGGCTCTTGTCAACAGTTAGGTTTCCTTTGGGCCATACAGCTTTCTGTGTGATGCTTTTCCTTTCTATTTTAGTACTACACCCAAAATTATCACCAAATTGCTGGTAGTTCTGGTGTATCCATTTCAACAAGTGAGGAAATCTATCATCTTGACCTCTACCCTCCTTGATAAAACTGTTTGCTAGTTGTATTCTTTCTCATTTTCTTTCTAGAGTCTTGAACATCTTATCCTTTTGTTTTCTGGTGTTTGAAAAATTGTTTTTCATCAAGCATCTTAATAAGTAACATTTTTGAAAAGATGTACTTGAGTAAAATAGTTTTCTTTAGAAGTCCCCAAAAGTAAAGGTAGAATATAATCTTTAGTAAAGCTGTTCTACGTTGGAAATTTGAGTTGTTTTCTGAGAACTGATGGTATTTAATAGATATTAGCCCCCTCTTTGCTAAGTCATACTCAATGTAGTCTCTAAACCCACAGGTTTGCTTAAAGAACAGTCAGTTATACATGCTTGTCTTCTTTTTTTTTTTTTTTTTTGGCGGTCATGGGGCTTGAACTCTGGGCCTGGGCAGTGTCCCTCAGCTTTTCAGCTCAAAGGCTAGCACTCTAACATTTGAGCCACTGCACCACTTCTGGTTTTCTGAGTGGTTTATTGGAGATATGAGTCTCATGGACTTTTGTGCCCGAGTTGGCTTTGAACTGCAATCCTCAGATCTCAGCCTCAGCTAGGATTACAGGTGTGAGTCACCAGTGCCCAGCTTACATGCTTGTTATTTTAACATTTTTGGGTGCAGAAACATTGTTTTTTTGTACCTAAATTCAGTCATAGATTTTTCAACGTACCATTACTAGAAGTGTTTATAAAGAAAGATAGGCAACTTCGAATTTTAAAGTTGAGATAACCAGATTGGTTGCTCCTTTGATATATTGAATACTTTTAAGTTTTTTATTATCATGGTTTGTGCAATTATTTCAAAATTAAGTGTCTCATATGAAAGATAAGTCCTTCTTCCCTCTTTACCATAAAATGTAATGTCATTTTAACTCATATTTTCTTGAGGGTTTAATCTGTTTTTTTTTTTTTTTAGCTTGCATAGATAGGAAGTGTCAAAGTTATTTTTCATTTACTTTTCTAAAAGCGTGGGCCATTTTGTACTTTATCCTTAAATAACTTGACAGTATTTTCTAGATACTTATGATTGTACTAAGGCATTAGTGTTCTTTCCTGCTTCATTATCTTCAGTGTAAGAATTGAGGCACGAGTTTCTTAACCATATTAGGTAGATTGTTGGAAACTCATCACTTTAGATTTTTAAAATTAGATTGACAGTATAAATTGATGACTATTCCATTGCAGTTATTTTTCATGCAGTGAAATTTCTCTTTCTGAAGTTCCTTTAGCTAACATTTCTAAAAATACTAAGACAAGCTAATGGTATCATAATTCTTTTTAAAATGTTGAGTTTGAGCTCCAGAGGTAAGATTAACTTTTTTTAAACTTAAAAAAAATTAGATTCCACCTCTGAATAGTTGGAAGTAATTAATTTAGATGACAAGCAATTGTAAAAATTACTATTTCTGTGCCTAGTTCATCATATGCCCAAGGTATTTAATTTTAATCAGGTGTTAATTCTGTAAAATTGATAGATAATAAATTTCTGATAAATATGTTTTAGCTTAAAAAGTACATATTAGTATATGTAAAAGAAGTTGTGTTAAATAGAATTGAATAGAGAATTCAGTATTTATTTCTGCCCAGAATTAAAGTTGTGAAGTAGAAAATGAATTTGTAAAACCTGGTTATGAGAAGATAAGTAGTCATAGTGATAGGGAATACCAGCATTTTTCTTTTTTTTCTTTTTAATAAGTTTTTTTTATTGTGAAAATACCGTACAGAGGGGTTACAATTACATGGGCAAAGTAATAAGTACATTTCTTATCAAGCATTGTTGCCTCCTCCTTTGTTTTTCCCCTTCCATCCCTGCCCTCCCATCTCCACGACTGCACCCCTTCCCCCAACCCCTCCCCACCAAAGTTGTAAAGTTTGTTTTTCAACATAGCATTTTGTACATCTCATTGTTGCAATAGGTCCACCTGTGTCCCTATTTAAACAATTTGTTTTTTCCCCTTCCCTTCCCCAAATTATACCAGCATCAAATACAGTGAAAACAGGGGTTATACCATGGGGGAGGGACATACAAAGCAACAAAACAATCACCTTATAAATATGTTAGAAACAATAACAAGAAAGAAAACACCACTTGTGTCCTTATCATGGGGTTCATTTTGCCTAACTAGTCATACAATGGACAAGGGTCTCATATCTAAAATATACCTGGACCTCAAAAAATTAAATACCCCAACAACAAATCCTCAAAGAAACAACTGCCCAATAAATAAGTGGGCTAAAGACTTAAAGAGAAACTTCTCTGAAGAGGAAAGAAGTATGTCCAATAGACACATGAAGAAATGCTCAACCTCTCTAGCCATAAAAGAAATACAAATCAAAACAACACTAAGATACCACCTCACCCCAGTTAGAATGTCTATAATCAAGAACTCTAATAACAACAGATGCTGGAGGGGATGTGGACAGAAGGGAACCCTACTGCATTGTTGGTGACTTGTTCAACCACTTTGGAAAGTAGTATGGAGGTTCCTCAAAAGACTCCTCATAGAGCTCCCCTATGACCCAGCAATCCCACTTTTGGGCATTTACCCGAATGATCACAAACAGGACCATACTAAAGCTACCAGCACCACTTTGTGTACTGCAGCATCATTTGCCATAGCTAAAGATCTGGAACCAACCCAGATGCCCCTCAGTAGATGAATGGATCAAGAAAATGTGGTATATATACACAATGGAATTCTATGCCTCCATCAGAAAGAATGACATTGCCGCATTTGTTAGGAAATGGAAAGACTTGGAAAAAATTATATTAAGTGAAGTAAGCAGGCCCCAAAAACCATAGGTCCCATGGTTTCCCTTATTTGCAATAACTAGTATATGTCTGAGTCAAGCAGAAATACCAGCATTTTTGATAGTGTCTTTTTTTTTTGAAAAGAAACCTGAAGTGGAGGGAGCTCCACTAACTCTCAGACTATTACCTCAAATAGTGAGATCATTGCCATGTCCTTATTCAACAGGATGCATAAAATACGTCGTTAGTTTTAATTGATTTGTTATTAAGAATATCTTTCCTACAATTAGTCTTTGAATAGATGGAAAACTCACCATCCTGGCTCTTACTTTCTTTGGTACTCTCATCTTTGATTCTTCCCTTTTGTCTTCAAATCAAAGAAACTTCATCTTCTTTATATACTTTGTTTTAATTATTAAGTTACAGGGTACTGATAAAGCCTTTCATTTTTTTTACTTCACTTTATGTTTTTATTAAGCACTTGTGCAAAGGGGTTATAATTTCCTAAATCAGATTATGAGTACAATGCTTCTTTGTCAATGTTACCCCTTCCATCATTCTCCCCCATTTTCTACCTCTTGTCCCTACCCTTGAATTACATAGTAAGTTCATTTTGTCCATAATGTTCATTGAATATAACTACTACATTTGCTACCCTTCCTCCTTCCATTCACATGCCCACTCCTTTGTCTTCCCCCCTAAACATATTTTCACTTCTGGTATTCATTTTGATAAACAGTACATTAGTTGTTCAGAGGAATTATTCCTTTGGAGTCCTCCTCTAAGCATACTGTCCTTTAGTCAGTTGGTTTGTGTGTATGTATTATCATTCATGTTTATATTTAATGCCTTACCTTTTAAAGTGATTGGTGGTCTATGACTATTGCTTATATTTCTTACAAGATATAAAATATTCACTTTATGTTGTAGGAGTAATGTGAACATTTTTTTTGATCTATTCTAAATTTTTTTTATAAAGAAACAAATGATGTCACTTAAAAACTTGTAAAGGAAACCTTAACAAACATGGACCATTCTCAGCTCCTACTTCCCATAAACTTTGTTTCTAACCAACTTGTCCCTTCAATCTTTGCTTATTCTTGTTTTGCTTTATTGAAAGCCAGTGAAGAACGCATTTGTATTTTCCACTTTATATTAGATATTTTTCCTTTTATTTTGTGTGCTAATCTTTCTTCAAAAAGATAAGAAAACTTAAAAAAAAAGATAAGAAAACTTAACACTACTCCCTCAGAAATCAGCCTTTTCTTTTAGATTAAATGGCTGACAATGTAAGAAACCTTCCAGATGAAACATAAATTTTACAACCATATAATATGTTAAAGACATTGCAAAATATGTAACGTATTTCACTATTTAGTTATTGTAACCCCCCCCAAAATACTGTTCATTTTGTCATTCTAGCAACATTTACTTCCTCCTAATCTGAGTTACTTTTAGAATAATCTATTGTGTATTTATGATTGAGATGCAGTTCAGTTTAAGAATATATGGGGGATATTATATTCCTTAACTCTAGATAGAAAAATTGTTGGTTGTCTCGGCAAAGAAAATATATAGTATGTGCCGTCCTACTTTATTACTTTGGAGCGTGTTTGGGAGATGCCTTGTACCAGCACCCAATGCCATGAGTGTATAAGAAGGGCGATGTTACTCTAGTAGGAATTTGGGGGTAAACTTTAGAGAAGGTAAGAGACATATGCTAAACGTTGAAAATTGAGTAGGATTTAAGAAAGGGAATAGAAGCTAGAGAATACTGCAGTTGAGAGAGTCAATTTCTAAAGCTGTTATTTGAGAACAGGAAAACCATGAGGGCATAAGTTGGTTACAAATAAAGGTTTTATATGAGGTAGTGGGAACTAAAAATTGCTGTCCTTACAAATTGAATGGATAAGTTTCAGACCTTAAATTACTTGAACTGGTTTGGCCCTAGGTACTCTGTGACTAACCCCTGCCTTTGAATCTGTGTGTGTGTGTGTGTGTGTGTGTGTGTGTGTGTCACTGTGTGTGTGTATCACTGTGTGTGTGTATGTGTGACTTTCTTAGATTTCCTCCATTCTTTTTTCTCAATCCTACTAGATTCTTTTTTCTCTGTCCGTTTTTTAAACTGTTGGAGTTTCCCAGAGTATCAACACATTCTTCTCTGTGTGTTACCTTATTTGTCCTCATTACCACTTGCAGCTTAGTGATTCTCATCTACATTGTTATCCTGAGCTTCATGTTGCTTGCACCAGTCTGCCCCTGCATTGTTCACTTAAAAGTTCCAACAGCACCTCTCATTTATCTTATTTAACTCTTAATATCCTAGAAACCTGCTTTCTTCTTTGGGCTTTAGAAATGCATGTAATCCGTGGTTATTCTTATCTTTTATCCTAAACATCTCAGCCAATGACTGTGTACGAATGTTATCTTGTCCATCCCTACTTCATCTCTCTGCTTCCTGTCTTCCTCCCTTCAATTCAGTCTTTATTTTATAGTCAGAAGCTTTTCGGACACAAACATTTTATAGTATTATTCTGCTGAAAACTCTTGGTGCTTGCTGTTAGTGTTATTTATTCATTTTTTGAGACATCTTGCTATGTAGTGAAGGCTGTTTCTTGAATTTATGACTCTGTTGCTTCAGCCTCCCAAGTGTGGGGATGACAGTGTGACCCACCACTCCTGTGGTTGTTAAGTTTTTAGCATAAATTCCAAACCCCTTAACATGGCTTACAAAATCCTTCTTGATTTGGTTTTCACTTACTTTCATTTTACTTTTCTCATTTTCTTGTCTTGTTCTTTACTCATAATATTTAGAACTCTGTTTTTAGATTTTTGAGTATGGCTATTCAACTTTCTCATCTGTATAAACCCTGATCATATTTCTTGTTGTTCTTTTTTCCAGCTGGCTGTTTCAGAATCTTCTCTGCCAAATTTAGATGTTACTATATTTGATTAATCAAATTTGGATTTAGAGATCCTCTTTCTCCTTTTCTGATTATGATTTTATTATGGCTGTTCATTGCTGTCATATGACAATCTTTCATGTGGGTTTCTTGAATTGAGCTAATGAATTGAGTTATTCAAGTATCATTTTTTTTTGTTTTTTTTAGCTTTCAGCCTATGCCAGACATTTTGAACAAAGTCCCTGCTTTTTGTGGGGCTTGCCATGTAGTGTGATAGGGAGAAAGGAGATTCAGACACACATAAAGTATGTACTATAGGACCTGTGAAGGAGGTCCTATAGTGGGAGGATGTATGGTCTTCAAAAGGAGAAGGGTACAGGAGAGGCAGGCATTCCAGACAGAGGTCGTACTCCCCTGTCTGTTTTATGTATTATGACTGACTTAGTGCTAGGAGTTTGTTGAAAAAAACCCAAAACCTTTGGTTGGTAGTTTTATTCTGGTCATGAAATAGTCAGCTGTGTCTGTGTGAAGACTCTTTCAGTTATCTTGACTAGCAGAATGGCGTAATTGACAGGAATATGGAGGTATTATAAACAGCTCAGTATTAAAAATATAGCGAGATTTGAATTAGAAAATGTATATTGTTAAGTAATCATTGGATATCCAGGGTTGGGGGCTGGGAAGGTGGCTTAGTGGTAGAGGGGTTAGAGTGCTTGCTTTGCATGCATAAGGCCCTTGGTTTGATTCCTCAGCACCACATAATCAGAAAAAAAAATGCTGGAAGTGATGCTGAGGCTTAAGTGGTAGAGTGCTAGCCTTGAGCTGAAGAGCTCAGGAACAGCACCCAGGCCCAGAGTTCAGGCACCACAACTGACCAAAAAAAAGATGGGTTGGAGCCCATGAGAGAAAAGTCAATGGGGGGGGGGGGAGTATAGTTGTGGAGGTGGGAGGGAAGGGATGGTAGGGGAAAAACAAAGGAGGAGGCAACAATCCTTGATAAGAAATTTACTCATTACCTTGCTCATGTAACTGTAACCCCTCTGTACTATATTTTTACAATAAAAAACTTAGTAAAAATCAATTTTGATGTATTAGCAAATCATTTTTATAGAGGAAGAAAGAGCTATTGTTGTATGTTATAGTTATAACATTATGTATGAATTAAAAAATAAGTATACATAGCTTATTATGTACATCTAATATATTTTTCTACATATTTAAAAAACGTGACAACTGTCTTGAGTGAGGGTTCCCATATTTTTGGAAAGTTACACTTCTCTAAAAACCAGAAATATAAATAAAAAGTGAATATTAAAAACTTATTTTTCATAAAAGTAGTTTACTACTACATTTTGTCTTCTACCATTCACAAAACCGTTGTTGTTCATTCTTTTTTTTAGTCTTTTTTTTATTGTGAAAATACCATACAGAAGGGTTACAATTACATGAGCAAGGTCATGAGTACATTTTTTTATCAAGCATTGTTGCCTCCTCCTTAGTTTCCTCTTGCTATCCCTTCCCATCTTCCCCCTTTCCTCCCCTCCTCTTTCCCCTCCCCCCTGTGTTTCTAGAATTCTTTCTTTCTTTTTTTTTTTCACCGTACAGAGGAGTTACAATTACATGGGTAAGATAATGAGGACATTTCTAATCAAGCATTGTTGTCTCCGCCGTTGTTTCCCCTTCCTATCCCTTCCCATCCCTGCCCCAAAGTTGAAAAGTTTGTTTTTCGACATAACAACTTGTATATCTCATTGTTGCAATGGGTCCACCTGTATCCCTATTTAAACGATTTGTTTTTTTTCCTTCCCCTCCACAAATTATACCAATATCAAATACAGTGAAAGCAGGGGTTATATCTTGGGGGAGGGACATACAAAGCAACAAAGAAATCATCTTATAAATGTGTTAGAAATAATCACATGGAAAAAAATTTGAATACTTATCTTGGGATTCATTTTGCCTAACATCAACTTATCTGACCTTTTCTGCTAGTCTCAGACATATACTAGTTATTGCAAATAAGGGAAACCATGGGACCTATGGTTTTTGGGGCCTGCTTACTTCACTTAATATAATTTTTTCCAAGTCTTTCCATTTCCTAACAAATGCGGCAATGTCATTCTTTCTGATGGAGGCATAGAATTCCATTGTGTATATATACCACATTTTCTTGATCCATTCATCTACTGAGGGGCATCTGGGTTGGTTCCAGATCTTAGCTATGGTAAATAATGCTGCAGTACACAAAGTGGTGCTGGTAGCTTTAGTATGGTCCTGTTTGTGATCATTCGGGTAAATGCCCAAAAGTGGGATTGCTGGGTCATAGGGGAGCTCTATGAGGAGTCTTTTGAGGAACCTCCATACTGCTTTCCAAAGTGGTTGAACAAATTTACACTCCCACCAACAATGCAGTAGGGTTCCCTTCTGTCCACATCCCCTCCAGCATCTGTTGTTAGTAGAGTTCTTGATTATAGCCATTCTAACTGAGGTGAGGTGGTATCTTAGTGTTGTTTTGATTTGCATTTCTTCTATGGCTAGAGAGGTTGAGCATTATAGGTTATGCTTTCTTGTTAATTTTAGGCATTGTTTCTTGAGGTCCCACAGTGGTAGATGAACACAGTTTTCTCTCTACATTCATTCAGAGAGAGTGTCAGAGTTTTGGGTAAACAGATTAAATAAGGTTTACATGATGTATATCCATGGGCAGCACAAGTGATGCCATCATACTCCTTTCCCTCAAAATTCTCACAGCGCAGCCTGGCTTCAAGCTTTAAGTTCTCCTTCCTCAACTTCCAGAGTGCTAGGATCATAGCTGTACACCAGCATGTCTGGTTTGTTCTTGGTGTTTTAGTCATTTGTATGCTCTGTCATTGTAATTAATCTCTCTTGGTACTTCAGAATTTCTGCTATATGCCTAGTTGTTTTCCTTTTCTTTTTCTCTTTTTGTGCTTGAACAAAAGGGCTTGGTGTGCTGTCCTTGAGCTCTTTTTGCACAAGGCTACTTATTGCTCTAGCATTTTGAGCCACAGTTCTACTCCCAGCTTTCTACCCGGGTTGACTTTTAACAGTGATCTCAGATCTCAGCCTCTCTGAGTAGCTAGGATTGATTATAGGCATGAGCTACCAGTGCCCTGCTGTTGCTGTTCTTTCTCATAGACAAAATGTTTTTATGAAAGTGGTATTTTTAACCTTTTGCTGTTCTTTTGATCTGCTTGCATGTTAGTCTTTCCTGGTCATTTTATTGGTTTATGTATTCTTTTATAAGACTATACTTTTAAAATTACTATAGGTGTATAGTAATTCTCCATCTATCCCTTCTCTTCTTTTCCCCTCAACTCTCTCTTTCCTTCTCTTCCCCTTTTGAGGATTTATAACCTAGTTTTAATTCTACAGGTCACTTAATGTCATGTTTTAAATAATACATATACATTTTTATTTTGTGCTTTATTGGAATTAAACAAGAAATATTACCTATTAATGACCTACTATAAAAATTTAGGTATTTAATGTGCACTATTGAATTTGATTTCAAAAAGCTTTTTCTGAAAGGCCTCTCTTCTGGTGAGCAACTAAGCCTGACTATTGAAAATCAAAATTCCTCCAATTGAGTGGATTTTGAAATAACTGGCTAATTTATTCAATAACATCTAATGGCACTTACATGACAGACGTTGCATAGACAAAGAAGTTAGACCTGAACCATGCTCTCAAGTGTAGTTAGGGAAGTAAAACACTGAACAAATAATTCCAAGTGTGCTGAGAAGTGACAAGTACAAAGGAGAAGGATTGTGCTTCAGCCTCTGAATGGGCCTAGTATCAATAAAAATTTACTCTCCAAACTTTTCTATGAAGTAGCTAATGAAAAAAATTATTTTAATCTTCAAATGCTTGTATGAGTAGATTAACATTTAAGACAGCTCTTTATATGTACACTGCATCTCGTTCAGAGTCACCTCTCCATCATTCTCCTTTCTTCTTTCCATCTCTCCATTCCCTACAGTTACAAGTCCCCACTTCCTTTTTCACACTCATACATTGAGTATTATGATTGTTCCTTCTACCATTCATCCACCCCACCCCACTCATACTAGAACTCCATTCAAAACTTGTTTTAGCTTCTCAGTGTTCATTTTGTTAAACTGTCAATTGTTCAAAGAATTTACACTATCGTGTTTTACTCCTACATATACTTTGCATTAGCAAACCTGATGTCTCTATGTATATCATTGTGTGTGTTTGTATTTTGAGCTTAACATCCACAAATGAGAGACAACACACATGAATAATTTAAGCATGATGAATGAAAGTCTTATTCGATGACTGTACCTTTCAGGTATTTGACAAGCATTATATGCCAATGTGTGAGTTAAGAGAGTATTCATGGCTGGGTACTGGTGGCTTACGCCTGTAATACTAGCTACTCAGGAGGCTGAGATCTGAGGATCACGGCTGGAAGCCAGCCCATGCAGAAAAGACCCTATGAGTCTCTTATCTCTACTTAATCATTCAAAAACTGAAGTGATGCTGTGGCTCAAGTGGTAGAGTGCTAGCTTTGACCACAGAGAGACTCAGGGATGGCACCAATGCCCTGAGTTCAAGCTCCACAACCAGAGGGAAAAAAAGAGTATTCATGGCATCATTTAGACATGACCACAGCAGATAATTCCAGTTCCTTTGTCTCCATCAAACTGAATTTGGCCTTCTGTTTTATTCCTCCTTTCTCTTAAGTCTTTTTTTTTTTTCCTTAACAGGAGATCACATTGTGCTTTGCACACCACATGAATCAAGCTTTGCTTTGCATCATAATTTTCTTGTCATTGTCTAGTCCTTTTTTCTAGAACACTATGACAAATAAGAGGTTGTACATGTTGGTCCTTTGATATTGGTAGCCCATCATATTTAAGTTGTTTTTGTTGACTATAATGATACAACTCAGGTATTATATGGGTTTATTTTGGAACAGCAGTTTATAAGAGGCCTGAGGTGGGACAGTATTAGCAGGCAGCAGACTGCTTACTCCTGTGAATGCAGGGACACCTTCGCTGGTGGAAGGAGGACATTTTTAGAGATTCAGGATATTTGAATTTAGCACCTGGTGATTCGGGTCAGGCGTGGAGTCCGTTAGTACAGGCTCTGTGGTTTAGGGCTAATGTTTAGCTTATGGTATCTACAACTAACAGAGGGAAGCAAGAGTTTGGGCGTAGTGGAATTTTCAGTCTGTCCTTGTTTCACTATTGACGTTAGTCAGTGAATGTCAGTGCTAAAGTATGGTTAGTGCATTTGTCTTCTAGTGGAGGTTATATTTTCAAAATGGAAAATGCATTTTAAGATGATTTATGAGGGTTGAAGTAAGTTGCACTTTTTTGTGGTTCAGTTTTCCCCCTGGAGCTTTAACTTAGAAGTAGCCAAATATGATAGCTGTGTATTTTGTGATAACTGTGTACTAAGAATTTGTGGACATTAAGATGTTCTTCTCTGCTGTGTGTTCTGCATTATTGCTATACCTGTATTTGAACCCTTGAAGTCACTCTTTTGGGCTGGCACTTTTCTCAATAGTGTGTGATAGATTGATTCATGTGCATGACCCCTGATCCTGTAGCAAATTAAGAGAGTACCTTCTAATATCTTACATAACTTGCTTTCTAACTTATGAGTTGTAATACCAAATTTCACATCTTAAATATTGGGAAATCTGCATCTTCCAACAGAAACAATATTATAATGGTTTTAGTATCTCAGAACAGCCTATAAATGAGCATATAATCTGAAATGTTTCTAAATTATTAAAAATAATTACTGCTTATGGCCATGTTCCTATCAAGTTGTGTTTGTCTAGTTCTGCTTTATTTTACTTACCAGTAACTGGCTGTCCTCCTACTGCTTAGTTGTCTGGCAGGGGCAAAAGAGATACTAAGGTCAGGCTACTTAGGTGGGTCTCACAAAGTCCATAAAGGAGGAGCTGGATAGTGAGAAAGCAGCTGGTAGTATAGTTATGGTGGTATATGCCTCCTAGTATTTGGGTCTCTGCTAATTGTAAATATCTTGTCTTCCCCCCCCCCCGCTCTCTCTCGTTTCTCCCTGCCCCCCCCCCCAAGACCCAAAGATGTTTAGCAATGACCAGAGACAACTTTTCATTGTTACAACTGGGATTGTGCTATTGACATCTAATGAGTATAGATCAAGGAAATTGCTATGTATTTACCACAAGTGTCTATACTGCCAAGATTGAGAAACGCTGCTTTAGATTTCCAGGACTGCTTAGGGCTTTTTTTCCTTCTTGACTTATTGTAACATGGAAACATCTCTGTTTCCCAATTCTCTCCTATCTTCTATTTGTGAAATAAACTCAAAGCCCTTTTGAGGTTTTTCTAAAGTCTGTACTGTGATCACAATATAGAAATGGGTAGACTCAAAATAGGAGGAAAATTATACTTTTGGGAAATCTTAATTAAAAGCTGTCTATATCCTCCACTGGAGTAGAAATAGAACAACATTCTGATCTTCTCTAGGCTTCTGTCTCTTCTTCCGTAATGCTCTGTCAGCCCCTGGGATTTCCTGGTTCTTTATCCACACTTCTTTCCATGGTTCCTCCCAGTGAGGAGCTTCAAGGAGGAAAACTTCTTGGGTTATTTTAATAAGGAATTAGAGCAAGGCTCCTCTGTACTATATAGATCCAGTCAGAACTGTGTTGTGTTGTTCTGCTCCTTCTGAGAAATTGACAGGATGCAATTGTATTACAGCCATTTCTCTAAGTACTGTGCATGGTGTAGAGGTTTTCTTTCTCTACTCTACTCTCCTTTCCACTTTCTACCACCACCATTACTTTATAGCCTGAGCTGGTACCCAACATGGGTAGACTTTAAAATGCATTTTAATACATGTTCTCCTGCAATGAAAGAGTAGGAAGGTTAGTATCATCCTACAGTCTTTTACAACCAACATGCTAGAATAATTTCTACTTCTTCTGGTATAATTAGAATTAAAACTCAGGAATTACAGGATACTACCTCTCTGTGTGTACTACCATTCTCTTTCAAACCGAACCAGTTTTTCTCAATCCAAGATAATTGATACCTGTATCAGAATCACCTGGGTATTTGTAGATAGATAGATAAACTAAATAAAACAAATCCAAATTGTAGGACAGAATTTCTGAGGGTGAGACTTTAGAAAATAATATTTAAAACAAACTGCCTTGGTTATTGTTCAGTATAAAATTACTTAGAAACACTGGCCTTTGCTTAAGCGGTTTCCTTGGCTAGAAGTATTGTTTCCTCTTCTGTGTGCCTATAAAATATTTTACACAGTTTTCTAGAATTACTTCTTTCTAAAAGCCTTCCTAGATTCTTTGAATTAAGGATAATTTCATGTCCTCATTATTGCAGTTATTACAGAGTTTTGCTTATTTTCCACCCAGCAGAGTTCTAGAGAGTAGGAGATGCCAATTAATGCCAGTTACTCTCAACTATTAAATTGCCTAGCAAAGTATATAGTTTTTTGCCTAGCAAAATATTTTGCTTGTATGTTTTGCCAAGATGCAAGCTGTCCTGACTTCGCAAAGAACACAAATCTGTTTGTAGTACATATTAATAAGTTCAGGCTGATGGAGGGTAATAATAAACATGATCAACTTTGATCTGTTGTATGAGTATGTGTTTGTATATGGTTGTGAGGAGTTTCTGTTTTTGTGATCCTTATTTTTTCTCTCTGATTCTCTTCTTGTAAGTTGACAAATTTCCCAATGACCAAATTCATGAAAATGCACCAGTTGTATTCTGAGGTAGTTTTACTTTTAGTAAATAAATTTGCCGGCTCATCTCACTGAAGCAGCAGCTTTTGTGATATACCGTCCTGTTTGTCATCTGGGAGGCTAAGACAGAGAGGCTGAAGCACTTGCATGGGGCCTCCCTGATGTCCTGTGTGATGTCCTATGTGGAGAGAGCTGTGAGGTGGAAGGCTCACAACTAGCTCTACTGACCACTAAGATGCTTTCTCCAGAAGTGTGTTGCCCCATCAATGTTTTAGACATTTTTGTGAGTTTAGATGACTTAATCCTGTCCTGTTTCTCTCTTACCAGTTTATGATATTGCCTAGACCATTAGCAATAGAAGGTGATGTACATGCGAGAACTATTAGTTTTCTAATAGTGGATTGGAGAGGCATGGAATAACCAAGAATGATAGCACACACATTTTTGGATTTTATGCAATTGTTAAATCACTGTTCCTTTGGTGTATTTATTGAATACTTGAAGTCATATCAGATGACAAGATTAAGTTGAGAGAGACACATCATTGGATTAGGCAGGTGATGTTGGGTTTCCAGGATAGAGTGTGCTGCAAGAGAGCAGGACCTGTGGTGAAGCAGGACGACCTCCATAGCTGGAGAGAGTCGTGCTGTCAGTGATACAGTCTGACCTTTGGATGGTTGGGGAAGCTTTTTGACTTAGGCTGAGGAAGACATGTCCCCTGTGGTACTTTTTCTAAAGGCTTGAAGGCTACAGAGTGGCTACAAAGAAGGCTACAAAGCTAATGAAAAAAGATGGAAAAAAATCATAGAATTTGAGGAGAGGTTTTTTTATCTTTGTGATAAGGGCATATTTTGTGACAATTGGATAGAAATGGTGACAATGTAATAAAGTAGAGTGGTCCTGGAGGAAGGGAGGGAGTGTGTATTGAACCTCTCTGAAAAGAATGAACTGTAACTTGGTCATTGTCTCCTCTGGGTTAAATATGGGTTTATTAAAAACCAGAGACTATAATCCTAAATTCCAAGGAAGTGCCTCCTGCTTCATCCACCCAATCTAATGGCTATTCCTGTAGCCTTGTCTTTTCAGGGCTCTCTGGCAACTGACTAGCACCGTGTTGAAAAGACTAGCTGCCCTAGTCTTTCTTTTCTTCTCTCTTTCTTTTCTTCTGCCAGTCCTGGGGCTTGAATCCAGGGACTGGGCGCTGTCCCTGAGCTGCTTTTGCTCAAGGCTAGCGCTCTACCACTTAAGCCACAGTGCCACTTCTGGCTTTTTCTGTGTATATGGTGCTGAGGAATTGAACCCAGGACTTCATGCATTCTAGGCGAGTACTGCACCACTAAGCCACATTCCTAGCCCCTATGTAAATTTAAGTGCATTTTCAATATAGAGAGCCCTGTTACAACACCTTGAAAACAATAAAATGGAGAAGAGACTGATAAGATGGGTATAGAGCAAAAATGAATTAGTAACATAGAGAGATGTGAATCAGGAAGTGGCCTTGCCTTACTGTTTTCTTTTCATCCTAGCCTTCTTCCCTCTCTAACATTTTCCCATTCCCTATACTTCCCTGGGAATGGATGGGCAAGGACACACACACACACACACACACACACACCTATTTTCTTGGCATAGCATTCCATATTTTCTGCTACTGAACTCTGTAGGTGATGCTCAATATCAAAAGAACTTGAGCAAAGTCTGCCCAGGCTTATCAGATTCTGATTTAACTGTAGTTTAGGGGTGTCAGTCAAATGACACTCCGTGCTACTGGGACTTGATGAAATCTGGAGATTATTATACTCATATTTTAAATGAAGATTTACTTTGCAAAATTTCCCTTTCTGTATTACCTTCCTTCCTACTGACAAAAGTAACAGAAGTAAAAATGGCAGGGCTGGGTTGGAAGTATTCATGGCTTAAGTGGTAGAGTGCCCGCCTCTCAAGCATGCAAGCCTAGTTTAACTTCCAGAAGGCCCTCTCCTCTCCTGAAAAGGAGAGGAGCAAAAATAATCCTTTAACAACCGAAACTAGAATTTTTAGATATAAAATATTGGCAATCATGTATGTTCACAGTTCACATGCTTTTATTTTTTAATGTGTTGATTTATTTTTGAAAATCAAATTATATTGTAAGTCATCCTTCAGTATCCTCAGGGAATTGGTTCCAGGACCCTCTGCTGATACCAAAATCTACAAATACCCAGATCTCTTTCAGCAAATGGCATAATGCTGGCATTTATCTGTGAATATCCTCCCATCTATATTATGCCTAAGTGTCTTGTAATACTTTATCCAGTGTAAATGTTATGTAAGTAGTTGTTACACTGAATTGTTTATGGACTAATGACAGTGGGAAAACATTTGTAAGTGTTCAATAGACACAATTTTTTCTGAATATTTTTGGTCTGTAGTTGGTTAAAATATATGCAGATCCCATAAAGGACTGAGTGTGTATGTATACATTCTCATATATACATCTCTGAGGTCTTCCTATTCTGATTAGAAATTAAATGACTTGTTTTCTTTGCTTTTTTCTATAAATACAGTGGTATTCAAAAGAAAAAGAACATTTTTCTACCAAAGAGTAAATAGTAAGCAGGGTTTCTTGGGATATTTATTAAGGGATATTTATTACATTCATCAATTATTATCTTAATTCAACCCTTGATATTCTGAAGATTAATGTTCTTCTCACTGGTGATATAATTTGTAGGGAGAAAAAAGGAAATGTAACTGTACACGAAAGGTACTTAGAGGACAGAAAGCTTTTTGTTGCTGGTTATTCCTTTTTATACTGCTATTCTGTAATAACTATAGTTATACTACCATATCTTTAAATTCATTGGAGGCAATTATTCCTAAGACTGACCAAAATTTGCTGGAAGGAAACATATAGCCTTATGCCTATGTGACAGGTGCTGTGCTTCTTTAATTCCCAGTCATGTTGACGTGAAAGTCCTTGCTTTGTTTGCAGAGGGGGAACAAAGCTTCTGAAGAAGCTGTAGAACATGTCCAAGTCATGCCTCTTGTGGGCTTTGGGGCTTTCAGATCCTTATGCTGAGTGTAGTCACTCCTGTTTGCAGTCTGTAACACATTACTGTGTGTCTTTAACCCATGATTTAAGATACCAGAAAGAGAGTCTCCAGAATCTCCCCTCCGCTCCCCTTTGTCTTCAGTAAATATGAGGCTGACTAGAAAAGAAAGAAGGCTTGAGCATGAGGGCAAGATTTACCTTATTGGCTATTGCACCCACAGGCCATGCATAGCACATAGTAGGAACTCAATAAATATACGCTGAATGAATGATGTAAATGAGAAATAGTGGCTAATTAGAAAGACTAAAGTGTAACAAGGACAAAAAAATTAAAAAACACAGCTATATGGATAATTTAGCTATTTGGATAAACGATTGTATACCTCAGTAGCCCCCTAAGGAATGAAGAACCTTCTAGTATACTCATACATATCCAAATGATGGCCTGGGGCCACTGAACAACTAAGGTGTGACTTACCCCTTTGTAACAGGGAGAAGGTTAGCCAGTGTAAAAGCCAGATAGTACTGACCTATTTTAGAAGGCTTCTATTTAATAAAAAAATTTGGGGGCTGGGAAGATGGCTCAGTGGTAGAGCGCTTGCCTCGCATGCTCGAGGCCCTGGGTTCGATTCCTCAGCACCACATAAGCAAAAAGAAAAAAGCCGGAAGTGGCTCTGTGACTCAAGTGGTAGAGTTCTAGCCTTGAGCTGAAGAGCTGAGGGACAGCACCCAGGCCCAGAGTTCAGGCCCCACGACCGGACCCCCCCAAAAAAAAATTTGGTCCCTTTTTTCCCCTGTAAAGTGTGCTGAAGGGGTAGGCATCATTGTCTTAGAAACATCACCTATGTAGGCTCGGTTTTTGCTTAATGATTTGGATACAGAGACTGATACTTGTCTTAATTCTTTTTCCCTAATAAGTTTAACATTAAAATTTCATGCCACATGAGCTTTAAATCAAATTATATTCTTTGGAAGATACCTTATAAAAATTGACTATGGTATATAGCATAAACCATTTGTAATACTATAAAATAAATCGATTGCACAAAATAACAAAACATATTTTGAGTAATGTCACCTAAAAGATTTATGCTGGGTGCTGGTGGCTCATGTTTGGATTATGGTTTGAAGCTAGCCTAGGCAGGAAAGTCAGTAAGATTACAATGAAGAACCAAAAAAGCCAGAGCTTTGGCTCAAGTGGTAGAGCACTAGCTTTATGCAAAAGAAGCTCAGGGATAATACCCAGACCCTGGCTCAAGTCCCAGGACTAGCACCAAAATCAAAAAAACAAAAAGTTATGGTGTGTTGAAGTAACTCATGTTTGAGCATTATGTAGCTTGTTATAAGGAAAAGTTGAGAGAATTATAGGAAACTATCAAAATGGTTTAAATTTCATTATTCAACAGCATCGATGCGCTACTTTCTTGTGTCAAGAATGTATCTATTAACAGTGATATTTTGCCTTACAGCTTTTCTGGGAGAAGAGGCTACAAGGACTTAGTGCATCAGATGTAACAGAACAAATTATAAAAACCATGGAACTACCTAAAGGTCTTCAAGGTATTATCTAAGTTTAGTTGAGCAGATATTTATTAAGTACCTACTGTGTGCCAAGCTTGAGTCTGTGGATTCAGAATTGACTCATGGCCATGTTTCTTGCTGGTTGATGAATTGACTCACGTCCATGTTTCTTGCTGGTTGATGCACCTCTTGTAGTGAAGGGAAAATGAACATGGCAGCTCTACATGGTGTAGGGTTACTTCCATGAACATATTACTGCACATTGTCTTTTTTAATGCTTGAAACCTTTGGCTCAAGGATAGGTTCATCGTGTGCTTGGGCTGCCTGTCTGTGCTGCATGAACACTAGATGCAGATGGAGTTTCTCAAGCTTCTTGATTACAGTAGCCTCCAGCCCCAACATTTACTCTTTCTCTTATCCTCTTGCCAAAAGAACAGCTAACAGTTCTCTTTCTGTCATTCTCTCCACAAGCTGCTGCTGTACGTAGCAGAGGGAACTTGCACTTTGGTCCCTAACAACAGCCAATGGGATCTGCCAATCATGATAACTCCAAGTGCTAAGGAAGCATTACTGTTCTGTTACAACTTTGCCTTCTAAATCTTGATGTATTCTACATTGATCAAGAGCCTTATAATTTATAGTCGGGCTATTGTTTCATCTTCTTGAAAATTATTGCTTTAACTAAGTAAGTTTAGAACTTTAAAACAGTTCCCTTAGATTTTGCCACGATGCTGGTTTTCTACAAATAGTCAAGATGTGCAAGTGTTGACTCTATAAGTCTGAAAAGGCTGGTGAAGCTGCAGGAGTAGTATGCTTTACTGCCTTTTTCTTTCAAGTTCTGAAACAAAACAATCGTTGAAGCATTGCTGGAAATTAATGTCCAAAATACAAGGTGAAACTATTATAGGATTTATTATTTGGGATACTTGTTATAATATAGTGCCTTTATAATGGATTCAGATTATTTAAATAGTTTTCACTATTTTGAGGAAATGTGGCTGACTTTTCCCAAGTTTAGTCACTTTGGAAAATGTATTGAAAAGTTTAATTTAAAACACAATTCTTTTGTTACTGTTATTTTAATATTCCTTGTTAGTGTACTTACTACTCATGTATTGTTCTTTGTTGCTTTGGCTTATGTTCATTTTAAATAGGTGATCCCACTGAACACAACTATCGGTTGTGTCATGTGGGGTTTGCTCAGCATAGTGGGAATCTTCCACTCAGTGGTGCTTCTTTCTTGTTGTAGGAGTTGGTCCAGGGAGTAATGATGAGACCCTTTTATCTGCTGTTGCCAGTGCTTTGCACACAAGCTCCGCACCAATCACAGGACAAATCTCCCCAGCTGTAGAAAAGAACCCTGCTGTTTGGCTAAACACATCTCAGCCCCTCTGCAAAGCTTTCATTGTCACAGATGAAGACATTAGGTAAAGTACTTTACCTTGACTTGGAAAACTTGGTTTTTGCTTGTGGATAAATATTCTACTGCACGTGAGACTTAGCTCCATAAGTTGAACGTCCCTTCTTTGAAAAGTTAAATCCAAAATGCTACAAAAGCTGAGCTCCAAAACAATGATACAAGTGAAAAATTTTGTACTATAAAGCTTTGTTTCAGGTATTAAATTATTTAAAAATGGTGTATTAAATTATCTCCAGTCTGTGATTTACATGAAACAAGTGAAGTTTGTATTTGGATTAGGTCTCATCTCCATGATACCTTATGATGCATACACCAGTCCTCTAAAAGTCGAACTAGTGGTAAGTAATACTAGACTTTTGTAAGAAAGATATGCTCAAAAAAGATGGACAGTGCTGCATATCAGAGATATCAACAAGAGCATCTATGGCCAGATCAATTATGTTCGCTACACTTCATTTTTGCAGTGTTTTTTTTTTTTTTTGCTAATTTGGCCTTCTGAACTTCTGGCCTAATCAGACTCATCAGGTCTTTATGTATGTTCTTTTTGTTTTTGCTTTTGTTTTTCTTTCTTGAGATTGAACCCAAGGCCCCCACATGTAAGGCAAACACTATAAAGCTGACCTACATCTTCAGCCTTTTCTTCATGCCTTTTATAATTGCTTCATGTACATTTGTTTGTCTACAAACCAACTCTCCTTAAAGGAGATGATGGCCATAACCATATTCCTTTAAGCTCAGTTGTATTTTCAGAGGTCACTTTAGTTCTCCTCATTATGTTTACTTCTCTTGAGCTCAATTTAGAGATTGATCTGTACTTCACTTTGTTCCAAGGAAAAGTATAAGGTAGTTACTAAGTTAAACATACACATTTATACACACACACATACACAATTATAGCAAGATGAGAAATAAATGAAAAAGAGCTAAGGGTAAAGCTGTAAAACAGTCAGGATAAGAAAGGATATAAGCAACATGTATTAGCATGTATTAACAGCTTTTATTTCTTCTAATGCTGGGCCACAATTTAGATTTTTAACAGCAAATAAACAGTAAAAGGAAAACATCTGGCTCAGATGGGTAGAATCTAGGATTTATGAGCTTCAGTACTGGAGTACTATTCCTAGTAGAAACCAGTAGATGGCACTTTTGAATCATAATTAAAAATAAAATTTGTATTCTGTTCTAAACCTATAAATAGTTGATATAAAATGTTTCTAAATGCACAAGTCTGTCTAGGTTTATAATTAGAAAGCTTCTCTTGGGTTTTAAAGTAATTCCTTTTGCAAAGGTATAAATGAGTTCAAAGTTGTATTCATATGCTTTGATTGCATGAGATGTATGATCTGCAGTTTTGGAAAAATTAGAATAACAAAATGAAAAGTCAAATCATCTTGCTTTTTGGGCTTATTCTTATTTTTGAGGAAGAAAATTACATGGGAATCAAGTGCTTTTCTGTCTTGGGATGAGCACAGAGTGAGCAGTAGGGACTCTACAGGTTGTTACTGGGTTGATACCCTGGGCATGCCAGGTCTGCCACAGATCTTTCGACAGTAGAGGGAATTATCAAAAGCCAGCTCTGGACTATTTCCCGTTTTGGTAAAGTTCCCTAACAAATTATTCATTTGATTTAATCATTTGAGCAGAAATTATTAAGCAGATATTCCTTCTTGAATTAATGTGGGTTCCAAATAACTGACTGCAGATGAAATTATGATGCTTCCTCTCATTATGTAGTCAATATGCTGATTTCTTGCAAACCTCTGATCAAAGATAGCATTCTTGCACAGGGGCATGCCATCCTCCTGTGCGCTGTGCTCCATTTTATCTTATGTGCTGCCAGAATGAACACCCATCTGAAGATTCCAACTTTACGTATATGTATTTCGGCAAAGTTGATATTTTCATCCATGGGTAATTTGTTTTCTAATAGTTTATAACAGATTCTCACAAGCATTACAGCCATCTGTGAACTTGCAGTCCAGGTCAGCAATCTCCAGGTTCTCTGCTCCCGTCTCCCAAGATTGAAATCAAAGTCGGAGACCGTGTTGCCTTCAGGAGCTTGGGATTTTCTTTCAAGCTCATATACTTGTTCATTCTTGTGGTTGTTAGGCTGATTGGCCATGGGACAGGGGCTGCTTTCAGCTCGAAAGGCGGCCTACATTCCTTGTCCTCCGGTCCCTGCATGTGCTCTTACATGTGTGTTTCATTTTTACTAGAGAAAATTAATTGTACAAAGGGGTGTTTTCATTTTGATTTGTCATACATATGATGTTCTTGGATCAAATTCACCCTTTCTGTTGTTCTTTCTTTCTTAATCCCTTTCTCTCCACCTTTTAAAAAAAGTTTTTTTCATTATGCTATATTCACATCTATATGTAATGTGCTTTGTATTCATATGTATACTGTACCGAGCTTTCTTTTTAATTAGCTCAAGATCAGTTGACCAGTAACCTAATCATGGAGTGATAGCCCATAATAGTTACCAGTTTCACTCACCTTTAAGGAGTAAAATTGTACAGAGTGTATACAAGGTGTATGGGGGTTCCTGGGGAACATCTTAGTGCTTGCCTCCCATAGTGGCAAGCACTTAAATTTCAACATCCATAAACGTGGGAAGTAGTGCTCCAAAATTGGCAGTTAATTATGTTCGAGAAATAATATTCAATTAAAATTAATTATTAATCAAAATTAATATTGCTCAAGAAAATTAATTGTGGGCTTTAGGGTTTAAGATAAAGTGCCATTTGCTCCCTTTGCCCTCTCTTTCCTACAGGATCACTCCCGGGCAACTGTGCCTTCTCTTGTTTTCTGCCAGTGAGACATAAACTTTGAATCACTGGGCAAATGTTGTCTCTGTGACCCTACTCCATTATATAAAGGTCTGTTGAGTTTCTTTTATTATGACAGAAGATATAGAGCTCAGATCGACTTCGTAAATACTCCCTGCCTCTCAGCTTCCTGGCTTTGTTTTCAAAATTTATTTAAAATATAAAACAAATATTAGCTGTACAGTTTGAGGAGCCTGCAGGGACTAACTATACCAGGGGGTAATTGAGCTTTCCAATCGTGGCTGTGCTTCTTTGTGGTGTCTCAGGTCCGGGCCGGGCTGGAGTCTGTCTTCCTCAGTGACTGGTAGAAAACTACGTTTTCTTTTCGAGCCCTCACTTTCCCTGTCACTGTGCTGCTCTGCACTCTCCTCTGCAGCCATCCTCATCCTCTTTCTTCTCTCGGAGGAGGGCCTCCCCTGTTCTCTGTTTAAAGCTAGCCTTCCCACCTTTTTTTCTTCTTTATTGTTTTGGAGGGATTGGGCTTTCAACTCAGGGCCCCATACTTGCTTAGTAAATGCTCTTCCACTTGAGTCACGTAGCTTTTTTTGTAGTTGTTGGTCATGGGGCTTGAACTCAGGGTCTGGGCACTGTCCCTGAACTCTTTTGCTCAAGGCTAGAGCTCTACATTGGGTTTTTCCAGTGTTCTGGTGGTTAATTGGAGATAAGAGTCTCATGGACTTTCCTGCCTGGGCTGGCTTTGAACTGCCATCCTCAGATGTCAGCCTCGTGAGTAGCTAGGATTACAGGCGTGAGCTGCCAGTGCAGGCACTCACTCACCTTTTTGGTTTAGGAGACAGTGTCTCACACTTGGCTGTGATCTTTACCTCTGCCTCCGGGATCGCCAGATGACAGATGCAAGCTTTCACAGGCCATTGTGCTTCCTGCTTGTGCTTCTCTAGTTGGCTCTGGGTGTAAATTCCGTCTTGCCCTTTCAGGGAGCTAGTCTCAGTTTTTTTGCTTTTAAAAGGTGAAATATGGACCGGCAGCTCTTCCTCCTGGGTTTTATTTTCTGTCTAATGGTTTGGAGCCTTTATTAGTACGTTCACCTTCCTGGTCCTGGTAGTCAAGAGGTGACCTGGTATCTTGAATGGCTTTGCTTATCTCAGTTGAATAGATGCTTTTTGGTTTCTGTGTTCAGTTCAGAAGTTCATGTAGTTGTGGCTCTTCTGTGCTAACCTGTTGTCTACAGACACGGGAGCTCAGGAATTCTCCCTCCTAACAAAGTCATGAAGAGCCAGACCTCCTCCCGGCACGCCCTGTCTGTCTCAGTGCCTCACCAGAGAAGGTGCTTCTCCCTCATTTGCCTCTGACCTCTCTCGTGTTCCTGTTTTCAGGTGATGTCTACTTGTTCTGTATAGCAATAAAGGCAAACCTTCACACAGGAAGAAGTTACTGAAAGAAAACTACTGCTTCCAGAATTCTCTGTGAGACAAGGGCTAATTGTCTGAGACCATCCTTTTCTTTTTTAGGAGAAAATCTGTTTTAAGTATTTAGTGACTTATTTTAGTGAGGATGAACTCTTGTTGCAGTTTCGAGCACTGGAGGCATGGCTTAAGCACATGCCTAGCAGGTACAAGGCCTGAGTTCACATGCAAGTATGGCAAAAGGAAAAAACCAAACAAGACAAAGAGAAACCTCAGGGTAAGATGCAGTAGTTTCTTATTTTGATTACTTGTCAGATTGTCAAGGTTTTTTTCTTCTGCTTTTGAAAAGGAAACAGGAAGAACGAGTACAACAAGTCCGCAAGAAATTGGAAGAGGCGCTGATGGCAGACATCCTGTCCAGGGCTGCTGATACAGAAGAGATGGAGATTGAAATGGACAGTGGAGATGAAGCCTAATGTGTGATCAGGTAAACAAACACCAGACCCAGAAGCAGGTGGCTCTTATGCTGTTTATTTTCTTGTTGTTTTCCCTTCCCAGCCTCCTCAGCAGAGAATACAAAGCTGCGCCTCTGCATAGTTACACATGTGCTACTTCTCCCATTTGAATTTAGAGCCATATAAATTATTTTTATCTGTTTGTTCTTACTCAGTGAGGACATTTGACCCCCAGGTTAAACATGCACCAGGTGTTAGAGGGAAGCAGGAGGAAAACAGGACCCAATCAGGTGGGAGGAAAGATTAACCTGAACTGCATTGTGTCCCCTTTAGAATTATGCTTGCAATATAGGCAGAATTCTTCTCTTATTGGATGCTCTTCCTTCCATATATCCAGTATTAAAAAACCACTTAGGAAGGACACTGACATATGTAATATGTAATTTTCTCTAACTTCAAATTTTGGTCCTAAAACCACTAATGAGTTACAAGTACAACCGTAGGTTTCTGGTTTTTTGTTTTTGTTGTTACATGATTTCTCACAGCTTCAGTGTGGCAACCTGTTTCCCAAATTCCATCCTGCATCTTGGCAGACTTTAGTTCCCTTTGAAGTCAAAACTGAGGAGAGGCAAGGGGTAGCTCACATGACATGAAGGTTGAACAAAGCCTTTCCAAGGAAGTGACATTTACCTTGGGCCTGACAGATGTGTGGAAATGAGTCAGGCAAAGCATAGTCTCATTAGAAGGTGTAGCACAGAGAAACCTGGTTTATTTCAGAGCAAAGCAAAAGTCACTGCAGTAGACTGTAGTGTGTGTGTGAGGAAGGTGGGGATGCTGTGTGGCAGCACACCTACTCGTGGGGAGCCTGGGGGTCATGACTAAGGACTTTGAGCTCAGTCATTAAAACTAGTGGAAAATATGGAAGGGCCAGTGGTGTGATGAGGTTTGCTTATGTACACAATCCTCTGTCTTAAGACGGCACCGGTGGCTCATGCCTATAATTCTCGCTACTCAGGAGATTGACACCTGTAGGGTGATGGTTCAAGACCAGCCTGGCCATAAAAATCTTCTAGACTCTATTTCCAAACTAATCTCCTAAGAGCAGGACTAGAAGTATGGCTCAAGTGTATAGGGCCAAGCAAGCAAGCTCAAGACCCTGAGTTCAAACCCTGGTATTGTACCCTCTCTTAAAAATAAATCCTTCTAGCTACTGTAGGAAAAATGCACTGGAGTAGAGAAAGCTCTGAATCAGGGAGATGAGTTGGGAGGTGCATGTGTCCAGCAGAGGTGGTGGTGTTTTTCATGAAACTGGTGTTAGTGGGTAGGGAAAAGAGGAGGCAAGTGCAGATCTGAGATGTATTTTGAGGTAGAGGTGTCTTGACCTGTGGCTGATTGGATGTGGGCTTGAGAGGATGGCAAGGCAGAGTCAGGTTTGTCTGGAGCTCAAGGCTGACAAGAGTGAGTTCTGTTGGGTAGAGGAACAGACTGAGTGTAGGGAGTGCCAGGATGACGAGCTTAATTGATGTCACCTTTTCCATGGGCTCCTTAATTCAGGAGTGGCTTATGCCATAGTGTCATCGATTTTTATTCACCTGCCCAGGACCTGCAGTGCTATTCCATCACGTAGATTTTTGACCTCACAGAACCTTTTACGTGTAGTTCAGTCTGAGTTTTGAGACTGCTTTTTTTTCCACAGTGAAGACAGGAAGACACTGTTGGCATCCTGAACTCTGTTTCCCAAGCTAGCAAGGATGTGCTGTGTGAGCTTCGATGAGTGTCATTTAGTTGGTGTTTGATGCCTACCAGAGAGAGACGTGAGGCTTCTTTCTTTTAGCCATGCTGCTTCTGGAGCCCTGAGGCAGTTGCTTTACGGAAGCCTTCGTGCCTGGCTCTGCCCTATGCATCAGAAGGGGCCAGGAAGGCACTCCTCTTCCATAGCTTTTAGTTTCTCGAGACTTCTCTCCGGAAATCACTTTGGGATAATCAAGGGACTATCCAGTTGAGGTGTAGCTGGGCCTGAACTTCTGCAGATTACCTTGCATGTTGCTATCAAGTTAACACTACACAAGTTAACTTCTATACACAAATGTGTTCTAGGCACTTCATACTTACAGACACTAGCCACTCTCTGTTCATTGCCTTGCACATGGGTTCATGGCAATAATAAGAAACTAGTTATTGTAAGTGATTGAGTTTTAATTGGTTCTTTATAAAAAGTAGCTGTTATTTCAGGTGCTAGTGGCTCACACCTGTAATCGTAACTATTCAGGAGGCTGAAACCTGAGGGATCATGGTTTGAAACCAGCCCAAGCAGGAATATCTGTGAGATTCCATGTTCAATTAACAAGCAAAATGCTGAACTGGATGCATGGCTCAAGTGGTAGCGTACCAAACATAAGCAAGAAGAAACAGGAGCCAGGAGTATGAGGCTCTGAGTTTAAGCTCTGTTCACACACACACACACACACACACACACACACACACACACACACACACACACACACACACTC
>NW_012267259.1:5164823-5179782 GCF_000151885.1 Dipodomys ordii | reverse complement strand
CACACACACACACACACACACACACACACACACACACACACACACACACACTCACACACTCTCACACTCACAAAGTGGCTGTTATTTGGGCTTATGTTGTGTCTCATATCCTAAACTTGAGAGTGGCATGATTAGAGCATGATATAATTAAACTTGTAGGTTTTGAAATGCTAAGAAGTACTTCTTAGTTATTAGAGTTCATTTACTCAACTCGTTTAGCCTCATCTGCACCTTAAATGCTTAAGAAAATGGAGCCTGGCCACATGACTTAATTTATAGTCATAATGTGTAGAATAGGTAGACTTTTAACTTGCCAAAGGGTGGGACATGGCCAACTTCTGAGGCTCATAAGAGAGGGACCCTGAGTCTTCTAACTTAAAATTCTCTTCAGGTCTGTCAGTCTCATTTTGTCATGGTTCTTTCTCACAATGTCACTTATTAACAAAGTGGACCTGCATTTGTTTGTTTAGCTAGTTTAATAACAAGTTAATACTGCGTTGCTTAAATTTTACAGTCATGGGAACATGCCTTCGGATCATTTTAGGAATGCTTGCCAAGAAGTAGGTAACTAAGGAAACAAAGTTGTTAAAATATTTAGCTGCGAATGGGATATATCACAGATAAATTGCACAGAGCCATTTCAATCAGGATCAACACTAAGACTCAGTGCATACCCATCATCTTCAAATGCTTTAAAAAATCAATACAGATTGATGTATAAATAGATTATTGATTTAAGGAGAAATTTTCTCCAAATATGTTTGGTAATTATGCTTTTTTTTGTATGCTCTCTGAGTCTTTTGTTATACTGATTTAGTTAATTGTAGACAGGAAATATTTACCTAAATATACAAAGTGTAATATGGGTTCTTTGAAAATTAAATGGGGATTAAAGATTTTCAAAATACTTGGAACAATGAAGGAATATATTGAGACTTTTTTGATGTATGAATTTATTGAAATTTTACATACAAAGTATTATAACTGCTTAATCAAGATTTAAAAAATATATATATCTAAATGAGATGTAGCTTCTGATCACTTTTTCATACTTTGCTGACTTCTCACTTTAAGTTTGTTTGTTTTTTCCTTACAGGTTACTTTCGACTGACTTTCCCCAAGAGAAAATTCCTAGAAATTGAATAAAAATGTTTCCACTGGGTTTGCCTGTAAGAAAAAAATGTACCCGAGCACATAGAGCTTTTTAATAGCACTAACCAATGCCTTTTTAGATGTATTTTTGATGTATATATCTATTATTCAAAAAATGATGTTTATTTTGAGTCCTAGGACTTAAAATTAGTCTTTTGTAATATCAAGCAGGACCCTTAAGAGGAAGCAGAGCTTTTGATGCCAGGTGCAATCTACTGGAAATGTAGCACTTAAATGAAAGATTTGTCCCCCCGCCCCAGTTTTACTATAAACAGATCAGGAGTACCAAATAAATTCCCCAATTAAAGATTATGATGACTTCACTGTATATAAACAGATTTTTATACTTTATTGAAAGAGGACACCTGTACATTCTTCCATCATCACTGTAAAGACAAATAAATGATTATATTCACAGATTGATTGGATTCTTTCTGTTAAAAAGCACACACAGTGAGTAGCCCTGATACACATTGAACCTTTTGACCCTGGGCCTTCGATTTGAGTCAGAGGTGGTGGAGAAGAGCTCACGGCTTTGCAGTGTGTCTCTGGACAGCGTGGGAACTGTGCTTTCACCAGGAGTGTTACATTGTCACCAGGCATGTGCAGTTTTTTTTTCTTTCCTCTAACAACTACTTTGATAATTTTGTAAAAGCAAGACCCTTTCTCCCCTGTGGCATGAAGTATGTGCACAGATACCCTTTAGGTGTCACTTGAAGTCCATGTTTGTAATTTTGTTAGAATGTTTTGCACTTTTTCATAACCACTAGCTTGTTACTAAGTTAACAGATGCAGGACAGACCCCTCACCGTGGTGACAGAGTTGCTTTACGAATCAGATTGAGTACTTTACTAATCCATATCCAATCTTCAAAACACTAACATTGCTTTCTGTTAAAGCTCTCACAAGCCTAACTTTATTACCATTTTGTGATACCTAAATACTAAAGGTGGCATTACATTATTCAGTGAGTGTTAAAATGAACACAATCTGTCAATAAGACAGGAGGGATGGTTATAGGCAAGTGCAAGCAATTGTAAGAAATGGAGCAAAAATATTGTCACTCTAGGGGAAAAATTTTTGTACTTCAGATCTTGATTTCATTTAAAGTTAGACCCAGTAGAGCAGTTGCCTAGCATGTGTGAGGCCTTGGGCTCAATTTTTGGCACTGCAAAAAGAACAAAATCAAAAACAATTAGAGTTAAAATGATGTGGTCAAGAATGTGACCAGTTATGTGTCCATGTCATGTGTACATTTAATTACCAGTACCTCCAGCTCTCTTTAATCCTAAAGAAGGGAAAGAGGAGGGGGGTGGTCAAAGGAATATGACTGGCTAAGTTGGGGCTGCTGTGTTTCTAGACCCTTGTTATCAAACTGGTAACATATCTTGGAATTCTCAGTTTTATATTCAGGTGATAGGCCATGTATTTCTGAGGAGTAGCCCTGTTGGTGGTTGGGCAGGCAGTCCTGCCGTCTTTGGGAGGACTGTTGAAGGGGACAGGAAGCTGTTGAAGGGGACAGGAAGCGCAGTGCCCTTCTTTGGCATGTTTGAAAGCCCCAAATGGGCTGGGCTTGTGGAGTGAATGTTGACCTCTTTTAAAGAGCTAGTATGACTAATTAGGATAGATATCCAAAGGACTTTTTTCCCTCCTCCCCAAGCCCTAGATTCTTCATTTATAATAACCTTGGGGTGTTTTTATCTTGGTGATCATATATTTTAGAGTATAATTTCAACTAGGGTAGATGTACTTTTATAAACAGATTTTTTTTAAAAAAACTAAAATCACAACGTACACACTAGATTTTTCTTTTCTTGTATACTTTGCACAGGGAGAGAACAGACTATGAAAGCCATTGAGTGGTGTCTTACTGGGGACCTTGCCATAGGCCCAGGATCCTCCCAGTAGTATACCCCTAGGCTGTGTCTAAAATGAAAGTCAGCAAATCACTTTGCCCAGCTTGTATTTCTCAATTGCTTCATTGTGCAAGGCGGAAGTCCAGGAGTGATTCTAGAGTCGTTTTTCCCTGTCAGTCTTGTTGGAACTACTGTACTAGCCCTACTGTCTTCCCCTGTGCATCCTCCCCCAGCCCCAGCCACTGACTTCAGCTTAACTTTTCCTCCCTCTGGTCTTTGAGTGGCTTCCCCTGTCCACTCCCCTTCACTCTCCGCTCCTCTCGTATCTTTACCAGAGTGATCCTCAAAACAGGGAAGTGTGAGCCTATGTCTTCCCTGATCAAAATCTCTCGTTTATCTTTGTGTGAAGTTGTAAATTTCAAGGTTAAGCACTTTGAAATGAGAAGAACCGGTGTCTGAATCCTGGTTCTGGCCACTTGTGTGTGACTTGTCAGGTTACTGAATTCTCCGTGAGCCTGTTCCTCAGTGAAATATGAATGATAAAACCTACCTCATAGAGTTGTGAGGATTCCGAGAGATGCTGTTTGCCAAGTGTTTACACAGTGCCCGGCATAGAGGGGGTGCAAATGGGGACCGCTGGAGTTGTCATCCCTGTGTGTCTGTTTTAGGTTGCTTCCGAGAGTTGCTTATTGTTACCCCCACCCCAGACCACGTTATTTTCAGCACCCTGTATGTTTTCTTTGTAACAGTTTCCTGAGTCTGTATATTATTTTTTTGTTGACTTTCTGCCTTTTTCTCTTCTAGAATGTGCGCTCCACGAGGGCAAGGCTGTGTCTATTTTGTTCTATTTTAAGCCCCAGTGCTTAGCTTAGGGTCTGGAACAAAGCATTTAGTGTTTGCAGAATAAATGGAAGAAGGGCCGTAAGGCTCGTCCTGGCTTTAGAGCTGCCTGACTTGCGGAGCCTCATCCTCCTACTATTTTATCCCCATTGCAATCTGGCCTCAAGAAAACTTGCTTGCTCCTTTCAAGTTGCCCTGGGGCCTCTGTGTCTTCGCGCCTGTCGCTCCCTCTGCTTGCCTGTCTCCAAGGCGAGCTCTGCATCGCCGATGGAGTCTCAGCTCGGTGGCTACCTCCTCTGTGATATCCCTGACTTCTCCAAACAGCTGCTCTTTCCCTGTCACCCGGGCTCCCACTGCACTTTGTAAATACCTCTGTGGAAGCACTTTATTGTATCTGTATTGTAAACTTGGGCATGTCTGTGTCTCCTCTGATACTGGAAGCACCGTGAAAGCTAAGATTGTGTGTTGTCATCCTAACATCTCCAGGGCCTCACACAGTGCCGGCACATAATATATGTATTTGTCAAATGACTTTGTAATTGAACAGAGAGTCACGCAATTACACAACTGTTGGAAGATGTATTATCAAGAAAGTGCCCCTGTGGCATCCAGGCTTCTCCCCTCCCCCCAAAGAGGATACCTAGCGAGCGTCATGGAATCATTTTGAATACAAGATTACTTGTTTAAATTTTCAAAGTAATATAAACTGAATAATATAGATCATAAATGACTGCAAAAGATATCAAAAGCTTTGTGATCTCTCAAATGCTATAAAACCCAAAATAAATATTTGCACTATTAATATTTCCATAGTAAATGCTATGAGAAAATGTACAGCAATAAATTTTGGAGCTTTAAAAATGTGTGTGTAAGTCATCTTCAGTGACTTAATCCACAAGAGACATCTCTAACCTGTGTTTCCTGCACACCAGGGGCTTCAGCTGGGGTACAGGGCCCCAAGGGCTCTTAGAGGGGATCCATGGACCACTTTCATTGCTACTGAGACCACTATTCAGTCATTCTGCTGGGCTAGAGACAGGAAAGACACCCATTCTTCTCTGGAGAATAAGGGGAGGGGCTCCCGTGCGCTCCCATGGTGCCCACCTCTAGCCCATAGGCAGAACTGCCCTGATTCTTCACTTCCTGCTGCCTTCCACTTACGGCACTCTTGTGACCCCTATGTAAAATATACTTCCACGGCCTCACAGCGGCAGGAACTGTTTCCTGCAAGGGCCTGTCACTCGGTATGTGACATAGGCAGATACTGATGTTCATGTTGCTGAGAGAAAAAAAAAGCTCCTATATTTAGTGAATTTGGAGCTCCAGGTGCAGTTGCCTTGACAGGGCCAGAACAAACTTTTGGGGGGCCTTATTCAAACTGCAGACCACTGCCTCCCCTCCCCCAGAAAACAGTTACATCAGGATTTTGCCAGGATTATCTGTGGGACTACCACTTAGGACATGGGCAACCAACCACTCTTCATGTCTCCAAAGGCTCAAGGAAGACTTTTAACCTTGCCAGTTGCACAGTGACTTTCTCTCCCTTGGTACATGCATTTTTATACTAATTATGTAGTCTTGTATGACACGAGTATACATACATACATACATACATATATATATATATATATATATAATTTCCTCTCCTGCTATTTATATAGCATTTTTATAGTTCACAGAATACTTTCACCACCATGGCTGTCATCTTTGGATTTTTAACTCTCCAATAGACATATTTTATTCAAGAGTTAAGGAATCTAAAACTCAGATATATGAGCTGACTGCCTCAACCTACTGTAAGCTGTTGGAGGTCCTGTGTTTACATGACACCAAGTAACCTCTAACTCCAACCATTCACCACTGGGCTAGGTACCTCTCTGTGACAGGGAGCTATTTGGTTGCTCATATACGGGGTGGCTTACAGAGGGCAGTGTGGTCTTTACAGGAAACTTGTTTTTTTTTTTTGGAGGGGGTGGGGGAAGTAAATCGTCAAAGCTTTTCCAGTGAACTTGCCTAAGATAAGTGTGGCCACATAAGCGAAATTGTGCAAGCAGCCACAGTGAAGAATCTAGAAAGGACCCAATGTCTATTTCACCAATTAGAATGAGTTACCCGCAAAAAGAAACAATCAGACACAGTGGAGTTAAATCTTCCAAATTGAGAGACAACTGCCAGCTGGGAATGAGGAGGACTTTGGGTGTCTGTCTTTTTTTTTTTTTTCCAGCATTAAATATGCATGCATTAATCTTGCAGTTACAAAAGAAAAAGAGCTGTTGCCATTGGCTCACGCCTGTAATCCTAGCTACTCAGGAGGCTGAGATCCGAGGATTGCAGTTTGAAGCCAGCCAGGGAAGAAGTCTGTGAGACTCTTCTCTATTTAACCACCAAGAAGCCAGAAGTGGAGCTATGGCTCAAAAAAGCTTGAACATAAAAACTCACAGACAGTATCCAGGCCCTGAGTTCAAGCTTCAGGAATACACACCTCTCTACTCCC
Source organism: Dipodomys ordii (assembly GCF_000151885.1). Classification (NCBI taxonomy): domain Eukaryota; kingdom Metazoa; phylum Chordata; class Mammalia; order Rodentia; family Heteromyidae; genus Dipodomys; species Dipodomys ordii. Next base: position 5,173,440 of record NW_012267259.1, on the reverse strand, counting down.
CCCCACCCCCTACCACCAAAAAAAAGGTAGAGCAAGCATAACTTCCTTAATTAAAGAATGATGGGAACCATTCCTGTTTGAGATTTGAGAGTATTTGACCAAATTGTTTTTATCTCATCACATTAATTTTGAATTATGTTATTGGGTACATAAGAAAACTGCATGTCTCTAATTTATAAATAGACCCATAAGACTGGCCACATGCCAGTTTGTTTGTTTCTGCTAGCCTTTGGGCACGAACTCAGGGCTGCTAGCTCTCCTTCAGCTTTTTCATGCTTGGTGCTATTATTTGAGTTCATTCCTGTACTTCCAGCGTTCTGCTGTTGTTTGGAAGTAAAGAGTCTCTCCAAGCTGTCTGCTAGGCTGGTCCTGAACTGCGCTTCTCAGGCCTCAGCCTACTGAGTAGCTAGGATTAAAGGTAAGAGTTACTGACATCTGGCCATGATTTTGTTTTTGAAACAAGGAGTTACGAAGAGAATTCTGATACTCCTACTTCCATCCACATAAGATTTCTTACCTAGGTCTTTATGCCTGTGGAGTTGAGGCCCAGCATATTTGATCACTGCAGGCAGATTTTTCTGATACTGTGCTCTTCTCCTGGGGTGGTGGCCTTTGTCAAATTTTCAATAGGGAATAAAGAATGAGCCACCAGTGGCTGGTCTAGTAATTTCACAATCCATGAGGGCATGTGATGGTTTAGCCTGGAACATTCAAATAGCAGTCACCCTTTTGGACTTGATGAATTAATTTATAAATGATAGCAACTTCACCCCTCCCTGAAACAAATAACAACATTAAAGGAAGCAGACCAAACCAAATCAAACCAAACAAAAAACAAACCATAATAATTGGGAAAGATTGAAATGTGCTTTTAGAAGAGCAATCTTGATTTCTGCTAAGTGGGTTGATAATCCTTGGGTTGAGAGAGAACCGAAGTTGTGAGTTGTGTTTGTATATTGGGGCGCTGATAGGAATCTGTCCAAGTGCCTTATTGGGAGAGCTGGAGATGGTTCTGGGTTTGATTCAGCACCCCCTCTCCCCCCACAAACACAGTTCCTTGCTTGACATAGCATGATTTATTCGAAGGCCTTAGATACAAGGACACAGCTTGTTATACGAAAATAGAAACATCAGGAAACTTGAAGAGAACCACACATACAGCAACGTGGTCATATATGCTGTTTACGATAGAAATGCGTATGTTCTTTAAAAAAAAATCCTCCCCTTTTACCAACACAGAGTCACTTAGTATAATGGTCACAAATAAGGAAACCACAACCTTGCAACTCTGGTGACTGTTCATTAAAATCGCTGTGACTTTTTGGTACAGAGCAGATCTTGGTTTATCAGAAGCTGCTGTGCGAAAGGGATGAATTAGTCACCTAACACTGAAAAGACTTAATTCTGGAAGGAACACATTAGTACTCAGGGAGCTAAAAGCAAACTCAGCTTTCCTGTAACTTCACATTCATGCAGTGAGATGTCACTGGATTAGGGTTCTGTCACTGAGATAGAAAATACCTTATGAGCAGGAGACATTTATTTGGGGTCACTGTTTGGGGGGTTTCCATCCACAATGGGTTAGCCTATAGCTTCTGCACCTCTGGTGAGACTGGGTGGTCTTCCCTTGTTTCCAGGTAGATATGAGGTGAGCAGCCTCCTCCACCAGAGCTCCCAGTTTGTATGTCACCAGCAGCAGTTTCTCACATCCCTTTAGATTTGTTGATGTTTGGGATCAGGTTCAAAGTGGGTCTTTAACCATTCTGTAGCAGGTCTTGAAGTTCCTCAAATGACATTGCGGCCCTTAGTGTACACATTTCACTTGCTTCCCACACTCCCCCGTTCCTGTTCCTCATTGGCTACAACTGGGTGATAGGTATGTCCTAAGCCACTCACAGAGAAAGGTGTTTGTAATCATCTTAATGGCGTAAATTAATCATGGGGAGTGATGTGGTGGCTGAAGTGTCAATCACAGATTCAATCTCCTCCCGTTCCTCCCATCCTTTTCCCCTTCTTTTCCTCCTCCTGTTTCTCTTCTTCCTTCTTCTTCATTCTTTTCCTCTTGGTGCTGGTCCTGGGGCTTAAACTCAAGACCTAGGTGCTGTCCCTGAGATTTGTTTTTGCTCAAGATTAGTGCTTTAACATTTGCGCCACCCTTTAGATAGAAATTAGAATACCTGCTACAAACCAAGGGTAAAGGCCATTCTTCCAAAAAGTCAAATTGATTTTTTCTTTTTGATGCTAAGGTTTGAACTTATAGCCATGTACATGCTAAGCAAGTACCCTGCTGCTGAGCTGCATCTCCAGCCCAAAGGCCAAACTCTTAAATATACACTTTGTGATAAATACTGTCGCAGTAAAATGTTAAATGCTCAGTTCATTATTATTAGGTCTTTGGGAAAAAAAATCTACTAATGATCAAATGAATAGTTATATATTCTAGAATAATTATAAATAGAAGTTAGCATTTAATGTGATTCCACTAAAGCATTCCTTTTCAACTCCACTCTTACCATATGGGAATATTTCTCTGCCATCATTGCATAAAACAAGCTAGAGAGCCTCTCGCTCTTCACAAATTATATGAGATAATTAAAGACATAATTGCTTTATTTTTTCTTAATCTGAAGTGAACAAATGGTTTAAGAATAAACAAAAAGGACATAGACTGAGTGATCTTGCAAACATTTATCTCCTGGTAGGAGAAAGCAATGATCTCTATTAAACCTCAGTAACAATATTCAATTATTACAGCAATTACAAAGCCGTAGGTCTTTCCTCTCTCTGAATACTTCTTCCTCATTTTTTTTTTTGTCGGTCGTGGGGCTTGAACTCTGGGCCTGGGCGCTGTCCCTCAGCTCTTCAGCTCAAGGCAAGTGCTCTACCACTTGAGCTACAGCACCACTTCTGGTTTTCTGGTGGTTTATTGGAGATAGGAGTCTCACGGTCTCTCCTGCCCGGGCTGGCTTTGAACCGCAATCCTCAGATCTCAGCCTCCTGAGTAGCTAGGATTACAGGCGTGAGCCACCAGCGCCCGGCTTCTTCCTCATTTTTAACCCATACTTTCCCTATACTGTATTCGAATTTTTGTGGCTTTAATCTTTTGATTCACAAAATAAAATGGCTCACTGGGGCAGTGGGACAGAAAGCAAGCACTGGCACGCATCATGTCCTTATACCTTATGGGGAGCCTTATACCTGGGGAGTCTAGACACTCCCAAGTCAGCAGAAAAGTGAACACTTTCTATCTGTCCCCATTATCCCAGAAAACTCTCCAAATCTCCTGTAACTTTGCATATAGAACCTCATAAAGTAATGCTAAATATCGTTCTACAGAAGCAATGATTAATCTAGGGAAAATTTGCCCCTCCCTGGGGTCAAATTGGTTTGGTAACATTTTGGCTAACACAGTTGAAGCAGTATGGATTTGCTACTCACATCAAGTGGGTAAAGGTTGCTAAAAATCTGGCAATTCATGGGAAACCTTGCACCAACGTCCATATTGACAAAACGCTGTTGTTCTAAAGAAAGAATGATTTTTTTTGGGGAGGAGACAGAGAAAACTATTGATTCTGATGGAAATATAATTGGTCACACATCTGAAATACCATGATGAAATCTCTTGGATCAGTTTATGGCACATTGAAAGAAATGAGTGACAAGAATGTACCAAAGGCTCTGTTGAGTGGGTGAGAGGGGGCGGGAGAGGGCCGGAGAGGGTGGATGAGAATAAATGGGATGGAAGAAGGGGGCATGGGCTGGGGGAGAGGGAGGAAGGAGGTGAATTTGATTGGGATACATGGTAGGCCTTTATGGAAGTGCCACAAGGAAACTCCCTTTTGTACAACTACTGTAAGTTAATAAAAATATTAAAAAATAATTGTAAGGGGCATTTGGAGATGTCTGATTATTTTGATTGTGGAAAAGTCAACCTTTTGAGGTGAATGGATGTGACTGGATAGAGTTCTAACAGGTTCTTACGTGCTCCAAGGTAACATTTCAGTTTTAAAAAATTATATTTTTATTGCTTTAATTATATAGTGAGATTCAGCCTCTTGGATGTGCAGTTCTAAGCGTTGGCAAATGAATAGTCACATACATCTCACCATAACTCTGCAGACTTGTTCTATCGGTTACCAACTGTCCTTTGCCATCAACCCATTCCTTACCTTGATCTCTTTGTCAACTACTGACTTGTAATCTGTTCCTATACTTTCTTCTGGAACATCATGTGAATGCAATCATGCAGTGTATGTAGTCTTATGTGTTTAGCTTATTTTACTTAACATAACACATGAGAATAATTCATGTAGCAAAAATTCATTCTGTATGGATGTTTTATCCATTGTTCTCCACTTCTCCACTCATTTATTAAAGGTCTTTCCTATACTCTGACTTGCTATAAAAACTCAGTAACCTCAACATATCTGGAAAGGTTTCTTTATTAATAAATGGATCAAACAAAAGAATCACCTCATATTCTGTACATAATGAAGCTCCAAATTCAAGTGCACATAAAAGCAATGTAACCACTCCATATTTTGCTTTATAGAGTGTTGTATTCATTCGCTTTAATATATGCTGAGGGTTGTGCTAGATACAATCATGGAAAAATAGAAGCACCCTTCAACAGTGCACATCTAACCTTTTAGCCAGGGGCTGGCAGGAGCGGATGTCCTCTCAATAGGATTAGCTGAAAGTTACCCCGTCAAAGGACCCAATTAAGGTTCTATTTACAAAGGAACGGACACTGTTTAACCAGCTCTGGTTAAACATCCAGAGACTGTCCACTCCAGGAAGCTAGAGGGTAATGTGACATCCATAGGAACAGCTTCCTGGAGCATAAGATAGAGCAGATGAGGACCTGGTGGGGGCTGGGGCACAGTGAATACCCATAGGTCCCCCCTAAAACTCCTCTCTTCTCTCTCTAGACTTTGAATTTGCACTCATATTCCTCCTAACTACTTTCACTGACTCCAGTTCATTTGACACCGCTGGGCTGAAAGTTAGATTCTAGCCAGTGATTGTAATTATTTGGGGTTGATTTTCTATGCAGTCTTATTCCTATCCAAGCTCTTTGTCTCATTTCTATAATCAGATCATCATGACCAAGCAACCCTATTTTTATCTTTTTTACATTGTTATATTTGTTACATTTACTTACAATATATTCCAATTAATCTCATCTCGTCTATCGCTCTCCCTTCCCTTCTTCCCCCACTTCCCAAAACAATTCAACAGGTTTCATTTTTGAGATAACGTCTCCCTGTGTAACCTAGGCTAGTCTTGAACACATTGTGTAACTCAGACTGTCCTGGAACTCCTGCTTCAGCTTTCTGAGTGGTGGGATTACAGGCATATACCACAATGCCTAAGTTTACCAGAGTTTTTGGCCTAAAAACTACAGTGAAAAGTAAATATTTGAATCATTGAGTGAAAGAGACACAGATATTGGGCACCCCTCCCCCACAAATCACTAGTCTCTAACTTGGCATGTTTGTTTGTTTGTTTTTTGCCAATCCTGGGGCTTGAACTGAAGACCTGGGTGTTGTCCCTGAGCTTCTTTTGCTCACAGCTAGTGCTCTTGAGCCACAGTGCCACTTCTGGCTTTTTCTGTTCATGTGGTACTGATTAATTGAACCCAGGGCTCCATGCATGCTAGGCAATCACTCTACCACTAAGACACACTCTCAGCCTGACTTTAAAATTATCTTTAAGTAGTTATACAAAGGGATTTCAATTCAACATGTCACTTTATGGCTATAATGCATCTTGATAATTCTTGGATATTTTTCTGGATATTTACTTCTTCTATTATATTTATTCTATCCTCAAGCATTGAAACTCTGTCTTCCATATCATCTATTCTGCTGGTGAAGCTTTCTTCTTTATTTTTAATCTCTCAGCCTTCAGTTTGATCTTTTTTTCTTCTTCTTCTTTAGGGTTCCTATCTCTTTATTGAAGTCCTGTTTCATGTGTTGCTCTGACTTCCTTACTTCATTAATTTATTTATCTGTGCCTTCTTTGATCTCTTTAGCCATGTAGCTGTATTTTCTTTGACCTTACTTAGTCTTTTACTTGTATTCACTTGCATTTCATTTAGTTTTTCTTTTTTTTTTAAATCTGTGTTCTTATTGAATCCCTTTATTTCTCTTAGTATCCTGTTTGTGTTTATACAATTGCTTGTAGGGTCCTTTTTCATTTCATTTAACATTTTTTATCAACTGTCCTTTGAGCTCAATGTATGAGCTGCTCTTCTCTATCATTCTATTCCTTTGTGTATGATTATTTTCTGAGGGTGTTGTTATTTCCTTGCTTTATCATGTTTCTTATATTTCTGTGTTGGGCTTCACTCTTTGAAAACAGTATTTGCTATGGGTTTTTAAATGCCTGAATCTTCCAGATGGCTATTCTTTGTATTCTCGGTAGACTAGGTGTTGGGTGGTTTGACGAGTCATCCCAGTATTGCTGTGGGAAGGTATCTCAGCTCTGATAGTGTCACAGATTCAAAATATAGTGAAATCTTTACATATAGTAGGATGCCACTGATAACTTAATCTACATCCTATCTTGGTACTGGTGGCTGGGTTCTTATATAGTAATATAGGGTTATTACTAAGAAATTTGGTGCCTTAGGATTAGGGAAGAAATGTGAAGTAGGAAGATCATAAGGCCGGAAGTGGGATGTGCTCTGGTTAAGTATAAAGTTAGATTCTGAGGTGGCGTGGTGATGACAGAAGTTAGATATAAGGAGACAAGAGCATATCTCTGGGCTATGGGAATGGTGAGCTATAGTAGGTTACCAAAAAGAGGAATGGGGAAAAGAAAAAGAAAAAAAAAGGACAGAAAAGTGGAGGGGAAAAAGAAGAATCAAGCAATCAAACTCAAAAAACAAAACAAAGCCAGGTGCTGGTGGCTTACTTCTGTAATCCTAGCTACACAGGTGGCTAAGATCTGAGGACTCCAGTTCAATGCCAGCCTGGGTAGGAAAGTCTATAAGACTCTTATTTCCAATAAACCACCAGAAAACCAGCAGTGGTGCTTTGGCTCCAAATGGTAGAGTGAAAGAGCTCAAGAGATAGTGTCCAGGCTCTTAGTTCAAGCCCCACAAACAAATAAATAGATGAAAACAACAACAAATTCAAAAACAAAACATTCACACATATAACAAATAAAACATAACAAAAACAAAACAAAAAAAGAAAAAAGAACCAGAGTCCCCAAACTGTCAATATTCTGTCTTGGTTCAGGTTATAGTTTGTTACCCACTAAGTTCCATCTTCGAGTTGAACTTAAGTTCTCTCTGCACTTCTGCTCCGTACTGGCCTGGATGTGCTGGATGTATTGCGGTACCTCCAAGGGGAAGGGGAGCTCCATGTCTCTCTGGAGACTCCCCTCAGCATGTGCCCATGCCTTGGGATAAACGGAAGGCTACAAAGCCTCTGAAGCTGCTGTCTGTGTAAGGGAGAAATCATCGCTGTGGTTTTATTTCCAACCAGCCCCAGGGATATGCACGTGGTCTTCTGCCACTGACTAGAATGCCCTCTGGACTTGCCCACTCTACCTGATTGGGCAAGCACCTGGGGGAGGTGGGTCAGAACTCAACTTGGCAGTGATTACCATTCAGATCCACCCAGGGTGCCCTGCACCTTGGGCCTGGGGTGCATTAGAGGAATATTCAGCAATGCTTTGTTGGAAATATCTCAGAATATTGAGATATCCCAGAAGAATAAGGACGCGGGTCCCTAAGGAACTCTGTTTAGTTCTGCAAAAGAGTGTACTATGAACAAGAAAAGAAGTGTGCGCAGGAAGTCTGTCTAGGTTTTATCTCGAATGCAGTACTGCCTGCCCCTTGTTCCCATTGGTGAGAATTTAGCGTCACACTCACACGTGTGATTGGTTAGTTGGACAAGCTGTTGCTTCATTAAAATACAAAGAAACAGGATGTAACTGGTCATGGGATCTTAATTGAAGTACAATCAGCTGGGGCTAAGATCCTTGGTCAAATTAGGAACTTGACAGAAAAAAATTGGCTTAACAACAACAACAGCGAAGAGTTTTTTGTTCTGAACAGGATTTCTTGAGGTTGACCAAAATGAACCATCCACTTTGAAAGAAAAGATCTGAATTCCTATGCTTTGTCGAGTCGAGCTTGGGAGCGAGTCGCTCGCCCCACTGGCCGTGGTGAGGCCTCTGTCCTGGACCCCTGGCTGAAGCACCTGTGTCTCGGTGGGGAGAGGCTGTCAGTTTTTTGCTTGTCTTAAACCCTCAGAAAATGGCTGCTGCTGCTTTTGCTACTGGCTCAGCTCTGGCTTTTCCCAAGCCTCTCCTGGTGGGGTTCATGTGTGCTCTGGCCAGAGAATTAAAAGGAAAAACAAAAGCCTACAAACACCCCCCAAACTCCACATAACCAGACCACAGCTGCTGCAGTACAACCTCAACCTTGCCGAGCCCAGGATCCATTTAAGTAAGGTTACTGTTTGTTTTTTTTCTTCCGTTTTTAGAAGCTTAAGCTTCACTGCTGTTTGATATTTACTACCCTCTGTCTGCTTATTCTTTGCCTCAGGACCCCACTTCAGCTGTTTTTGGCTGCCAAAGTCCTGTTGATTGCGGGGGG
>NW_012267259.1:5161231-5164773 GCF_000151885.1 Dipodomys ordii | reverse complement strand
GGGGGGGGGGGGGGGGGGGGGACTCTTTCCTCCGTCAGCCACCCACCCACCATCTAGCTCCTCCTCTACCTAACTGCAAAGCAGCACCTTAAAAAATGGGGGAGATGAGTAAGTTTGCCACAGAAGTCAAAATACTGCCTGAATTCGCTTTTTTAAGGAGTGTCTATTTTAATACATTCATAGAACTTGAAAGCAGGATGCTGATGGGGGGAGGCAAGGGAAAGAGTAATAGAGAGTTAATGTTTACTGAATTCCAAGTTTTCCATTTGGGAAGATGGGAGCTCTGGATGGTTGGTGGGATCTGGGATCTGGATGACCCTACAGGCTCAGGTTTAGCATGGAGGGGCCAAGTGGGAGAAATTGGTGTGTGTGGGGAACGGGAGGAAGGGGGGGATGGGGAAGAAGGCGGGGTGGGGTGGGTGCTCTCAAAGGAGATAGTGAGGCTCTGTCCTCTTCTTCTCTCTCTTGGATTCCCAGTTACCATGAAGTGAGCGTGTTTCCTTACCAGGATTTTGTCATGAAAAGCCTGAAATCCTAGGCTCACAAAAATCTTTCCTTTTGGTAAGTTGATTCCTCTCAGGTTTTTGTTACTAACACAGGTGTAGAGTGTTGTGAACACACTGAATGGGACTGAAGTTCATATGTATGGGTTTAAAACCATTAAAATAGAGAATTTCATAGCATGTGTATTTATGTGTATGTGTGTATGTATCTGTCTGTTTGTGCCAGTCCTGGGGCTTGAACTCAGGGCCTGGGCGGTGTTCCTGAGTTGTTGTGCTCAAGGCTAGCACGCTACTACATCAGCCACAGCTCCACTTCCAGCTTTTTTGTGATTAATAAGAGGTAAGAGTCCAAAGGACGTTTTTGTTGGGACTGGCTTGGACCCACAATCCTTACTCAGCTTCCTGATTAGCTAGGATTAAGATCCACCGGCATCTGTCATTTCATACCTATATATATATATATATATTTGTCCTCTAGCCTAATCTAACCTAATATAGGAATGCAGTTGTTCATTAATCATAGACTTAGTGTAGTTAAAAGGAAAGGAGAGATGTCACTTAATCCTAATGATTCTCTATAACTTGTTTGTGGGGTTTATGTTTGCATTTCTTGCCAAGCATTTTTCAGTGACCTTTTGCATGTGTTAGTGGCTTTTCACTTGATCAGAATTTCTGCAGCTAGTCTAGTGTAAAGCGAGTGTGGGCAGGGGCTTTCTGGCTGCAGTGTCTGCCTGTGACTGACATGTGGGATAGTTGCGGTGGGGCCTCTCACTGACTGGAAAGGGAGTCTCACCCTTTTCAGTTTCTGGTAACTTCTACATAGATCTTGTTCATGGTAGTGGGCTGTGGAACCTATAGCTCATACGAGTTTTGGTTTTAATTTCTTTCCTCCTTTGATGGCAGACTGATTTCTTGGTCTATTTGGATGGTTTAGGATACAGCTTTTAGTTCATATCTAAGAAAAAAAATACTGACCTGGCTTTCTTCTTCAAGGACAAAGCTAAGTAATGGAAAATGGATAGGCTGAAGTAGTAAACACAGCATAACTATCATTTTGACCCAGTGGTACATTTTCTTTCTTTCTTTTTCTTTTTTGTCCGTCATGGGGCTTGAACTCTGGGCCTGAGTGTTGTCCCTCAGCTCTTCAGCTCAAGGCTAGTGCTCTACCACTTGAGCCACAGCTCCACTTCTGATTTTCTGGTGGTTAATTGGAGATAAGAGTCTCACAGACTTTCCTGCCTTGGCTGGCTTTGAACCGTGATCCTCAGATCTCAACTTCCTGAGTAGATGGGATTACAGGTATGAGCCAACAGCCAGTGGTGCATTTTCAAAAGAGATGTAATTTCAAAGCTTTATTTGGAGGTCTAAACTCAGAGTTACCTTTGTGATCACATTATAGAATCATACCCAAAAAAAGGAGGGAGTTGATTTCTGCAGTTTTGGAGCTTTCCTGTGTGGGAAATGACACAGACTACACACATGTAAGGTAGACATTATTCTCTTTCCAGTCCCAATTCCTGTTTGAGGGCTTTTAGGAAGGCTAGCTTATCCTTTGACACAAACAATGGCAGATGTGTGTAAGATCTCAGTTTTAACTCACAGTAACCCTTCAGGAGAGATGTTACCATTCCCATTTTGCAGACATAATCACTGAGTTCTACAGCACCTTTAGCACAGCAGCTCATCTGGGAGGCAGAGTAGGGGTTTGAACCCAAAACTCTTCTTCATTCTCTATTCTCTAGGGGTCAGCCTAGTATATTTACAGAGATAATGATACAGAAGAAATAGCCTGGTCTTAGAGAAGAATGAACTGTGTCCAAGTGAGAGAATAATCTCTCTGACAATCTTTGTAATAACCCCTAATAGAAAGAATATAACTTCTCACTATTGGGAAAATGAAGATTTTGAGAGGAGAATAATCAGAACCTTGAAAGAGGAAAGAAGATATGTCTTGGGGGTAAAATATGCTTTTAAAAAAGGTATAGGAAATGATAAAATCCAAACAAAAAGCGTGTGTCTGCAAGAAACTGCCAACAGTCGTTCCATAGTGAAAGAAATTCTTGGTAGGAAATTTAGAACAAACTTCCGTCTTCTGCATTTTATACTTTCACTTAAAAGGTCTTCTCTGTGTCTCCAATGCTTCACTGTTTCTAGCCTCTGGTCAGAGAGACAGCATCATTATCTGCACTTTTTTTTTTTTTTTTACTAGCTGTTGGATAGTGCAGGTTCTGATGGGCCACACAGAGGTAATGACCCAGGCAGGGTGGATGGAAAACCTTCACTACTTCTGAGAACAAGTCATCAATTTAACATCTTCTGGGAATGTTGCGTTCTTTCTAAAGTAATGTAAAAAAGTATGCAAGCTAGTTTGCCCATTGTTTTCATTTGAGAAAATGTAAGATGGCAAGCTCATTCATCAATGTCCATAAAATATATTAAAATGAAATGGTGCTTTGTGAAGAAGCCATCAAAAAAGTCACTGCTGAGTTTCTAAAACAGTAGTTCTATGCAGCTATTGAAATGTACCACACTTTTTCAGACACTTTGACTAGATTCCTTCCCACAACTGGTATGTGGCTACAGCCCAGACTGGACCAAAGGGCATTGCTTATATGATTTGGCCTCCCTCCCTCCCTCCCTCCCTCTCTCCTTCCCTCCCTCCCTCTCTCCCTCCCTTCCTTTTTTCTTTCTTTCTTTCCTTCCTTCCTTTTTTCCTTCATTCCTTCCTCCCTTCTCCCTTCTTCCTTTCCTCCCTTCCTCCCCTTCTCCCTCCCTCCCTCCCTCCCTCCCTCCTTTCTTTCCTCTCTCCCTCCCTCCTTTCCTTCTTCCCTCCCTCCCTCCTTTACTTCTTCTCTCCCTCCCTCCCCCTCTCCCTCTTTCCTTTTCTCTCTCCCTCTCTCCCTCTTTTCCTCTCTCTCCCTTTTCCCTTCCCTCCCTCCCCCTCTCCCTCTTTCCCTTTCTTTCTCCCTCTCTCCCTCTTTTCCTCTCTCTCCCTTTTTCCCTTCCCTTCCCTCCCTCCCTCCCTCCCTCCTTCCCTCC
>NW_012267259.1:5145426-5160329 GCF_000151885.1 Dipodomys ordii | reverse complement strand
CTCCAATAAACCACCAGAAAACTGGAAGTGGCACTGTAGCTCAAGTGGTAGAGCGCTCGCCTTGAGCCGAAGAGCTGAGGGACAGCGCCCAGGCCCAGAGTTCAAGCCCCACGACCGACAAAAAAAAAAGGATTTCAAAGGATGTTAATATTTTAAAATAAGGTCCAGGATAGACTACCTCATAGGAATATCAGTAGAATCATGACATGTGTGGAGAGCATCCTTTTGTTTTTATTTTTCCTACCCTCTTGATCCTTCGGTGCATGTTGTTTTTGCTGTTTCCCTTGGTCCATCTGTTAGCATGCTAGGACATCACAAATACCACCAAGTGGCTTAAGAAACAGAAGTTTATCTCCTCAGTTTTGAAGGCCAGAGGTGCAAGATCCATGCTTCATCCGGGCCAGTTGTTCTTGAGGCCCGTCTCCATGGCTTCTTAGTGGCTATCCAGTTAATTTACATGCGCTTCCTCTGAACTCTGAGTCCCGATCTCTGAAGGACTAGCTATATTACATTAGAGTCATCCTAATGACCCATTTTTATCTGATATCTCTTTACTGATCCTATCTCCAAACCCAGTCACATTCTGAGGTATTGAGTACTTTTGTAAGTACCCAGCATAGGGTATTATGTTGCAGTAATGGCAGAGAAACTACTATGCTGATGCAAAGGATTGTCTATATGTTTATCAACATAAATCACAAATGAGCTCTTATCATTTTCAATACTGATGCTGTCATTTAGATGCTGATATTTTTTAGCATTTCTATGAAATTTCATGGTGTCACATTTCTAATATGCGTATTTGTATGTATATATCATTTCCATTTAATTTGAGGTTTGAGTCTTCTTTCTCTTTCCTGATACAGGGATTTGAACTCTAGGTCTCACATATACTGGGAAAGTGCTCCACTACTTGAATGAACTATGTACCTTATTAATTAATTAATTAACTTACTTACTTTGGCAGTATTAAAGATTTGAAATCAGGACATTGTACTTGCTCTGAGTGCTTGTTTGCATGTTGTACTTCCACTTTGGCCTCACTCCCTGTCCTGCTTTTTGCTTGTTAACTGGAGATGTAGTCTCATGGACTTCTTTGCTGGGGCAGCTTTGAACTGTGATCTTCCAGATCTTATCTTCTTGAGTAGTGTGAGTCCCTGGCACCCAATTTCCTTTTAATTTCATTTTTGAGATTGGGTCTCACAAGCATTGCTTGGAATGTCCTCAAACTCATAACCCTCCTTCTTCTGTGTCCTGAGTAGCTAGGATTCCAGGCATGCACCACCATGCTTGACCTAAGGCTTCTTATCTAGGATGCATGAACTACTTGGGATTCATAAACACACTAAGTTGCTTTATTATGAGTACTTTCCATTAGGCTCCTAACAGGTTCTTACTGCAAATAAAATGATGAGGAATGAATGAATGGCTTATGGTTGTGGCTTGACCCAAGAGAAACTCACTTGGAATGAATCCCCATTGTTAGGTGTAAGAAGGAAGGAGCTTAAAAAAAATTTAACTCTAGTGTTTGGAGGTAGAGCTTTTGGGAGGAGATTTAAGTTGGATAAGATCATCAGGATAGAGCCCTCCTGATGACTGAACACTGTCAGCATTATAAGGAGAGAGAGAAGTCAGAGGTACATGCAGATATGGGTATCTTCCATGATGTAATCGTCCATGTGATACAGCCAAAGGGTCCTGGCTAGAGCCAGAGCCAGTGCCAGGCAGCTTAGACTTTCAGCCCATACAACTATGAGCTAAGTAATCACTAGGCTGAGTTATTGTAGAAAATGGACTAATACACCAATTCAAATGATTTTTTTATTGATCTCAGTATGCCTTTTGTATTAAAACAAACAAACCAGCACTCTGTTGTTTGTCTCTGTGTATATATAATGTCAGTGACCTCTTCTAATGCATCAGACACTATTTTAAATTTCAGAAACATGAACACCATAACCCTGTGTGGGAGGGGCAGAACAAACTGGTACCCAAGGCTTAACTCTCTTTGATAATAAAGTTAGCAAATCATAGAGCCACACTTTATACCCAGCGAGTCTGGTTTAGAGCACCAGCTACTGGCATTCACTGAGTCTCTTTCCTCACCTTATTCATGAGAATTCCAATCATGCTAGTTACATCCATAGAATCATTGATATTCATAGTTGTTGATATAAAAATTTAACATTTTTTATAATAAACGTACACTGAAAAGAATGTCACACCTTTTGGCGTAGGCATGGCACCTTTGCTGTTGATTTCAGCATCCCTATCTTTGTGTAGTCAGTAATTTTGTGTTTCTACCATCATATCTCTCTTAAGTGAAATACAGACAATAGTAATTGCTTTTCAAAATCAAATAATAATCTTTAATTACTTTAACAATGCAAACAACACTTTAAACACCTTAATGATGCAAACAGCATTTTATCAGGCTTTCTAGAATGTCAGAATCATTTTGTGTTAATATAATATGTTGAAGGGAATGAAAAGGGTTCTCAACACAATATTATTTCCCCCTAGGCTTTGGAGCAATAATTGCCTCTTTGTATTTGAGGTTTTGTCTCTGTGGATTCAATCAGTCCTGAACTCTAAAAAAAAATATGCAGGAAAAAGATTGTGTATATGCTAAACATGTGCAGAATTTTTTCTTGTCACTATCCCCTAAACGATACAATACCAAAATATTTACACAGCATTTACAGTGTATTAAGTACCATAGGAATGATCTGGAGAATGCACATAGATTATATTCGAATACTACTCCATTTCATAGAATGGGTTTGAACAATATTGGGTATGGGAATCTACCAGGATCCTGAAGCCAATGGGGATACCAAGAGATGACTGAAATAGTGTCATTAGACTTCTTTGAATAGACTATTCTGTCATTTCTAGGTCAAAAGGTGAAAGGAGCAGTTCCACTTGCTGTGGCTGGGTGGCGGTACAGGCAAGGCAGCCTTATTTGCTTTTGTGGCTGCCTTCTCTCCACTTTTATCTTCCAACACCAAGGACAATAAGAAGTGCCTTATTCCCTGGGGCAAAAGAGTCTTAACAAATACGGAACACAACCCAATGAAAAAGAAGCATCAGTAGCATAGTTCGTAATTCGGTAAGATTTGTATTCTCCTGGTTTTTCAGATATAGCTATAAAGCCTGACAATTTTTTTGTGTTTGTTCCATTTCCTTTTTATTTTTCGAAACAACTCAATATATAGGTGGGGAAAAGATTTCTTTTAAGGGATAAGCAGTCCTGTAGCCTAGGGGTTATAGTAGGATTCCTTACGTCAATGAAAATGGAGCTCCTGAGACTGGAGGTTGCCAAGAGTGAGGGGGATCATTTGATCAGGGCTTACATATTTATGAATTTCTCTTGCATAGCTTTCTGGCATACTTGCTGAGTGACAACTGCAGTTGGAAATTGGACTATTTGGTGAATAATTATGATGCTTTTTGAATCTATTGGAGTAATGTGTGACATCCTAATGGGCAAAAATGGTGTCGGAGCGAACTTCTCATCTATGGAAATTGTCATTCCAATTATTTCAGCTACTCACCCATTAAGTCACATCACTGGCCAATCAATGACGAGATCATCCGTAGTCAAGATGGCCTGAACTCCCAGATAAGCCACATTTGGGCTAGTGTCAAAGTCACAGTTGTTAATCTCACCAGACAGGTAACTAACTGGCTTAGCCACAGAATACAAGCTGCTTAATTGTATGCTAGGTGTTTACTTTCTGATGTCAAATTAAGTGTCTAGATTATATATAACTCCTTCTCTTTGTAGTTAATTCATTAAAAAAAACCCCAGCAGAACTTTCAGTCGTTTAAAAGTACTTCTTCCAGAATTCACGGGGATAAAGAGCTTTACTTGAGATTATATTTCTCAGGCTCACCAATTTTCGATAAACTTAGTCTCTTCCTTGGTGCGTGCTCTGCAGAGACTGGCTTTGTATGAGACGCTAACGATTACTGCTGCTGAGGAAAGCGCTAGCTGTCTCGCAGGTGAGAACATTACTAACTACCCACAGGGAAATTGATTAAGGGTCTCATTGGAGCTCTCGCCTGTTCAAAGACAATCTGGGGAGGATCGTGGAGCCCAGACAGCAGGTGGCTTCTCCGATTGATCCCCGTGAAGTCTTCATGACACTTGGCCTCCCTTCCCTGAGTATCCTCCATCCAGTTCCAATCAGCAGCCCTGAGCTCAGGGCCAGATGCAAACACAGTTCCTTAAACACCAGAGATAATTGTCCTAGACAAGCAGGGATACTTCAGGTTCCTGTGGCTCCCAAAAGGATGAAAAAGTGCATAGCTGATGTTTAGAAACTTCTGGAGTTATTTATTTATTTCGTATTATTCCTGGGGTTCAAACTAAGGGCCTGGGCTCTGTCCCTTAGCTTTTTTTTTTTTTTTTTTTTTAAGGCTTGTACTCTTCTCTGCCACTTAAGCCACAGCTCCACTTCCAGCTTTTTGGTGGTTAATTGGAAACAAAAGCCTCATGGAATTTCCTGCCCAGGCTGGCTGAAGCTATTGTTTTTGAGCAATTGTTTTCAAAAGCCCTTAAATCTTTCTTTCATCACCATTGTAGGTTCTCTCATTTTTGTGCTGGTAGTGGGACTTGAACTCAGGGTCTTGAGCTCTCATTTGGCTTTTTCAAACTCAAGGCTGGCATTTTGCTACTTGAGCAACATCTCCTTTTTTTTTTGTTGTGTGTGTGGGGGGGGTGTTATTTGGAGATAAGAATATCTGGTATTTGTCAGCTTGGAATAGCCTCAAACTGTGATCTTCAGATCTCTGCCTCCTGATTAGCCAGGATTACCAGCGTGAGGTCACCAGTGCCCACCTGGATCATTAGAATTTAGAGCTTAGGTCACAGGACCTCATATCACTTGAAATGATCTTCCTGTATCGAGCTTAATTCCTGAGTCTCACTTGCAGATGGGCATCCCCAGCTTCCCCAGGGCTGCATATACTTTTGTTCCTCTCTTCTCTCTTTGGGTGGGGCTAGATTGCTGAGTGGACTGACTGTCACTTAAAAGTCAAGCTTTTTCTTGGCAGGAGTGTGCCATTAAGATTGTTGAGGGAATTTGATGTGCTTTCCCCCTCCCCACCCCCACTTTTCCCCTGCATCTGTAGGAATGACACCACTTGCTTGTGCATACAGTGCCATGCTTTAACTTGATATGATACAAGGATGCTTTGGGATATCTATCTCCTCTGAGTGAGAAATTAAACAATGTGAGAGATGATAAGGCATCTCAGGCCACTAGGCTTTGAGATTGGACTGAGGCTCCCACTGTCTTCCTGTACTGAGAGGAGTTTAGGGTGTGTTGGCAGCTGGCCTAGGGTCTCAGCTGTCACCTGAGGCAGGAAATCAAAGAAACATATTTAAAATGCAAGCCCTTGTTTCCAATCTGTCTGACTAATATTGTTGCAAGTTTAACTGCTGGCACTTGGGGCCTGAGAAATTCACGAGGTTTGCTTTCTATTAAGGCAGCTTTAATTGATAGCGCTTGGCTAAAAAATGCATTTGTTTCCTCTCCCCTTCCCCCTTTATACCTAAAGCTACCCTTTATTTTATTTACTTATTCCCTCAAACCCCTCCCTCAGGCCGAGTGCATAGCACGTTGTGACTGCAAGTTCAGACCTCTAGGGGTCAGTGCCGTGTAAAGAATGGGCTTGGAGCCTGATCATTAAGGTTTCAATCACAGCTTGGTCCCTATTTCATTCTAATGAGGGAAACGTCCTATTACTTCCCGCTGAGCCTGGCTTCAGAAGCAATCCCCTTGATGGCCATTTTCCTTTAATATAAGTTTAAACATTTGCAATCAAACGCAGCTCTAATTTGAAATTTAGGACTGGACTGCTGTTTTCAAATAGGTTGTGGTTCACCTTTTCAGTTTGAACCTGTCTTTTCAAAGCTTTACCCCAAGGATGGGCAGAGAGGGTCATTTCACCTGTCTTTTCTGTGTCCCTTGTTTCTTTTAATGAACAAGCTCGTGTGTGTGTGTATGTGAATGTGTCCCTTTTTAATGCATTATGCTCTTTTGGCCTTTTTCTTTTGCATTTTGAAAATCCCTAACTTTTTTCATTAGGTTATCAAAGGATAATTAAGCTTTATTCATAATGGAGAAGGTATGGCCCTGAGAGAATATGGCATTAAAGCATAGGGCATACTAAAGTACCCCAGTTCTGCTGAGATCCTTGAACTATACAGTAACACTGGGAATTTCTCTTTCCTTTTTTTTTTTTTAATTCTTCAAACAATTCTTTATGAGGTCTCCCTCTGCAGCCTAGGCTGGCCTTGAACTCATGATCCTCTTGTCTCAGTTTTGTGAACGTGACACTTGGAATTTGTGGAGAGTATCATCTGTCCTCATTGAAGTCACTGCTGATCTTTTCTTCATTTTCCCCCATCCTTAATCCCTTCTGTACTGTCCTCTCCACCACCAAACCGCCTTTCAATTAAATTACAACGATCCCAATTATGGCTTCGATTTCCTAGTGTCTAATCCTGTATAATGTCTCCACAGCCTGCCTGTGTCTGGTTCTGGTGCTGGACCTGAGCCCTGGAACTTGCTGTTTGAACATTGCTGGGCCTGTGTCTATTACCCTGGCCAGTACTGAAGCTACTTTGTGTCTGAGTCCCTCGATGTGGCATTGCCGCGCTCTGATGGCGGAAGCTGCGTGTCAGATGTCTTACCCTCTCAGTTCTAGGGTAGAGCTGTTACTGTTGTCCCAAACAGGCACTAGAAATAAGATTTATATATATATTTTTTAAAGTGAGCAGCGCTCAGATCTGTGAGATAATAAGGTCAGCACTCCTTGGGCTGCCTAGCAGTCTAAGGGAATGGAACCTGTGTTCTCCAAATTATTTCTGCCAGTGAATGCTAGAACACTTTTGAGACAAAGCAAATGAGCCCTAATGGCTTCCTATAGGGTGAGCTCTAACCCAAGGATTCTCTATTTCCTGCCTTTCATATCTCAACTCTCCGAATAGCCTGCCCAACAAGACTGAAAGACATAGCCAGCTGTGTCTTTGCCCAAACGTGAGTGTAACATCTGGTCAGGAAGACTTACACTCTCCTGATGCTTGAATAAAGGCATCTCTTACATGTAGTTGCCGTAAGATTTATGTAGCAGGATGCAGAACAGTAAGCCTGAAATACTAATCTCATCTTCCACCAGAGGGCAGACTCATCACATTTGACTAAATCCATAAAGGTTATGTTACCTAAAGAGAGCCGAGTCAGTAAATACAACTGAAAAATTATGTCCCTGTCTTTCTCTGCATATCTTTAATGTTTAAAAACATCTAGAGTATGGAATATTGATGTCTATTCAAGCATGCATATATAAAATATATAGTACTTTTTTGTTAGTCTGGAATTTATTTCTATTTTTAATATATATTTTATTGTAAAGCTACTGTACAGAGGGGGTACAGTTACACGGGTAAGGTCATGAGTCCATTTCTATCGAGCATTTTTACCCCATCCTTTGTTTTAAAAAAATATATGGTACTTTTACACATATTTTCTTGTAAAGTGGCTGTATGTATTGGGAAAGGATAAATCTTTGGTGGCACTGGGATTTGAACTCGTGGCTTTGTAGTTCTTCAGTTGGCCCTCTATTACTTGAGCCACACTTGCTTTTTGGTGGTTATTTTGGAGACAGAGTCTCACAAACGTTTGCCCAGGCTGGCTTTTGAACAGTGATCCTCTGGATCTCAGCCTGAGTAGTTAGGATCATAGGTGAGCCTGTGATGTCTGGCCAGAAAGGTTATTTAACAGAAGAAATTGTTTGGTATATTCCAGTTTTCCTATGAAACATAAAATGCTTATCACACAAAGGGAAGTTTTAAGAAGACACAAAGGAAGCATTAATGTGCTAACATTTTGGCTCTCATGTCCTACTTTGGTCTGATATATCTTTGAAACTGAACTCCAATATCTTGATTTTTTCCACTTTAGTTTTATTTTTCTTCAGCATGGAGAAGAGCTATCTACAATTTTTTTCTTTTCTTTCTTTCTTTCTCTTTCTTTCTTTCTTCCTTTTCTTTCTTTCTTGCTCTCTCTTTCTCTCTGTTTTGATTTTGGGGCTTGAACTCAGGGCTTAGGCACTGTCTCTGAGCCCTTTTGCTCAAGGCTAGCGTTCTAGTATGAACCACAGTACCATTTCTGGGTTTTGAGTGATTAATTGGACATAAAAGTTGCACAGACTTTTCTGCCCCAGCTGGCTTTGAACTGTGATCCTCAGATCTCAGCCTCCTGAGTAGCTAATATTACAGGCATGAGCCACCGGTGCCTGGCTAATACTTTGATTTCTGATTGCCTGTTTTGCTGACTGATTTCTATTGATTGGAAGCTAAATCCTTGCATGTGTGATGGCTGATTTGTGGTTTCAAGGAGTTCTCTAAGTTGTGTAGAAATAGAAGGCTTGCTGTTACACGTGAGTTACAACTTACTGAGGATTGTTCTCTCACTATTGAGAAAATCAGAGCACTGGAATTTTCCTGAGGCCCTGACAAAGGGAAGTTATTTCTGTGCCTTTGGGCCATGACTTTTTGAAAACTGGTGCAATGCCTATCTACAGCTTTCCTGTAAACATGTATTTCTAAAAATATAGCACTATATCTCATAGTTTCAAAGTTAAAACAGTGCTTAGAGCTCAAAGCTATTCTGGGACTTACGTACTCTCTCTATGTCAGTTCAAAGGGAAAAGCTTACATATCCAGCACCTCATCATTGTTCCAGAAGACATCTCAGGAGACAGAGAGAGCCGGGGCATTGTGTTCATTTTGTTGGAGAGAGTGAACCAAGGGTGGCTTAGTGGAATGATACTACCTGAGATCAAAGTGAACACCTCTGACCTTCTCCCTTATGCCCTGGGTTTCCAGGATGTTATAAAATAGGAAGAGTCTACTGGAAATGGTAAGGCAGCTGACTTCATGTTCCAAAAAAGTTCTCCCTGCAAAGCCAAGCCAGGATGGGAGTCTGGTAGGAGAAAACACGTTGAACATGAAATGTTGTCTCTGTGAGCCTTTTTTCCTCTCACCCTTTCTCTTCACTAATAAGGCTTGGAGACCTTCAGGATATTTTGTCTGGACGTTCAAGTTGCTGATAAATTACACAGTACAACATATAGAGAATGCCTTTTACTATCTATTTCAGACACTTACCTTAGATCCTTGATGCTTGAAGTATGGATCATGAACCAGTGGTTTGGTTTCATCCCTCACAGCAGCTTGTTAGAAATGAAGAAACTCACTTGGCACTGGTGCCTCATGCCTGTAATCCTAGCTACTGAGGGAGCTGAGATCTGAGGATCAGGGTTCAAAGCCAGCCCAGGCAGAAAGGTCCATGATACTCTTATCTCCAATTAACCACAAGAAAACCGGAAGTGGTTCTATGGCTCAAATCGGTAGAGTTCTAGCCTTGAGCAAAAATAACTCAGGGATAGGGCTCAGGCCCAGAGTTCAAGTCCCATGACAAGGTGAAAAAAACAAAAGAAACTTACGTCTCACATCAGACATCTTGAATAAAAATGTTCATTTTACCAACATCCATGAGTCATGTGCATTAAAGTTTGAGAAGTATTGCTTTAGATGATAGATCTAGTTTTTTACATTTTTTTATTGTAAAGATACTGTATGGAGGGATTACAGTTACATGAGCAAGGGAATGAGTACATTTCCTTAGATCTAGTTTTTAAAGTAGGGTTTTCTAGAACAGAGATGGCTATTTCCTACTCTGGCTATTTTCTGATTCCAGTTAACTTTGAAAGTTATCCAAAACTAGAGCTACTGATCTCTTGAGCCAGATGACTAAACTGTTTATAAAATGTACCAGCAAAGGGCCGTTTCATCAATACTACTTATGTTTTTAAGACATAAAATATAAGGCAAAGTTTGCCTTTTATTAAGCAAACATGATAAAACTCCAGTTTGCAAGAGAAAATGAGAAAGTGATTATTCACATTATGAAAGAAATCTCAGCTTTACAGGGATATTTTCTTAAATTATTTCTGTAAATTGCCTTGGGATACATTTGAAATAGAATTTGAGTTGAACATTGATTCATAGTCCAACTTTTAAGGTGGCCCAGAATAAAGAAATGGCGATCTGACCGCACTGATAGTTTTGTCCACATTATTAATACATTTCTTAAAGCAACCTGACCACCCTGCTCATTTGCCTTTTCCATTTCATCCCAATTTCTCTAAGTCAACGATGTGAAATAATTTTCCTCTATTCATCTACCTACATATGTAATTGTTGCATCTTCTTCTTATGAAACTGAAGACTTCATGGAGATTCAATTAATAAAGAGATACCTGAAGATGAATTCTTGAAAAATGACCCTTCCGGCTGATGAATGGTAATGGCGATGAATGGTCGTATGCGTGATGCCAGCCTGTAAAATGTTCTCTGGTCGTATACCTGTGCCACAGAACATTCCTAGAGATTGCAGAGCAACAGCACAAAATGATTGCTAGGACCTCAAAATATTACTGAGAACTAACAAACTGCATTGCTGCTCAAATCCCTTACTTCTTTGCTGCAGCCTTGTGGTTTTGTTCATACCTTCATTATGGTACTTACATTTCTGTATGGCAACTGTGCTTCCAAGTGCTTCCCCAAGGGTCTGTGGCAGGCAGGGACTCTGTTTTTCTTATTTGCTGTGCTCAAGGCCTGGTACCTCATAGTATTTCATGTGAGCTTGTGGGGGGTGATAGAAGAAT
This sequence comes from Dipodomys ordii, assembly GCF_000151885.1. NCBI lineage: Eukaryota > Metazoa > Chordata > Mammalia > Rodentia > Heteromyidae > Dipodomys > Dipodomys ordii. The sequence goes on along the minus strand of NW_012267259.1, from coordinate 5,149,583 downwards.
CCATTATATGATTACTGATTCTTTTAAAAAGATGCAGGCATCTGGTGTCTAAGAAAGGAGCTACCAAAACCTGGTGAGACGTTGGTCTGGCATCTCTCTTCTCAAATGGAACGCTATCATAGTCCCTCTGGGTCTGAAAACAAACGTTAGTCATTTCCTGAGCAAGTGTAGCACAGATTTGAATATGAATACCTGAAGCACTAATGAAGGACTCCCACCCGGAGGACAAGCCAGGCAGATGGGGATGGGAGAGCGGGGAAGATGCAGTGGAGAGGGAGGAAGAAAAGGCAGAAGGGGAGGACTATGGGTGATCCACTGCAAGGCTTTCACTATCCAGTTACATCTCAGCTAGGTGTTCGTGCAGGAGCCGGGCTTTGCTTGTATGCCGATTCCCTCCTTAGGTCAGCATAAAGGACTGAGTTCTGCCAGAAACTTGCTTATTCCTATAGGCAGATAAGGATGTTTAAAAGCACAGGCCCTTTCAAGGCTTTGCTTACAAAGATGAATCAGAATTGCATCTCTGTCGAGCACTGAACTAAATAGAGTCCTCCCAGAGATAAAAACCTGCCAAGATAGCATATCAGGAGATCGACATTCTAGAGTAATATTTGTCATGTAGCTGGTGCCTTCCCTTCTAAGGCTCTAGAATTCTACCTATTGTATTCTTTGGGTTCACCATATTCTGATGTTTCTCTTCCATGCTATTCAGAGACACCCTTAATTCAGAAATTTGTGAATATATATTAGTTTATAATAATTGAATTTATACATGAGAATGAAAGCCACATAATAATTTCCCTCCCTCTCTTTCTCCCTCCTTCCTTCCTTTCCTTCCCTGCTCACCCCCGTCCATACTATTTTAACACTTGAGCCATACCCTTAGCTCATAAGTAACCTTCCAGCTACAGGTGCTGGGGATTGAATTGGATCCTTGTGTTTCACTGTATAGCTTTTCTAAATATAATTAATCATTGGTAATAATAAAAGAGTTCTGGGAAAAACTTCTAATTCTTCCTGACTAAGAAAACAGTAAGTTCAAAATAAAGATAAGAGACACCCTTCTTTTTAAATATATGTTTTATTTTTGTAAAAAATACTGTACAGAAGGGTTACAGTTACATGAGTAATGAGTACATTTCCTATGGAGCATTGTTACCTCTTCCTTTGTTTTCCCCTACCATCCCTTCCCTCCCCACATCTCCAACTTTCCCTCTCTAACCCCCTCTTCCCTGCCGAAGTTGTAAAGTTCATTTTCAACATAGTGTCTTGTACATCTCATTGTTACAATGGGTCAACCTGTATACTTATTTAAGCATTTTGTTATTTCCCTTCCCCTCCACAAATTAGAAAAATGTATATACAAGATGCAGGGTACCAGAATCAAATACAGTGACAACAGGGGTTATACCATGGAGGAAGAACATATCAAGGAAACAAAAACTCACATAGTACATTATAATACATTAAAAACAATAGCAAGAAAGAAAATAAAAACACTGTGTCCCTATCTTGGAGTTCATTTTGCTTAACATCATCTGATATGGTCATATGTACATAGTTTTTAACCTTTTTTGCTTGTCATAGACATGTACTAGTTATTGCAAATAAGGGAAACCATGGGACCTATGTTTCTTTGGGCCTGGCTTACTTCACTTAATATAATTATTTCCAAGTCTCTCCATTTCCCACCAAATGGGGGAATGTCATTCTTTCTGATAGAGGCATAGAATTCCACTGTGTGTTTGTTTGTGTGTGTGTGTGTATCACATTTTCTTGATCCATTCATCTACTGAGGGGCATCTGGGTTGGTTCCATATCTTACCTATGGTAAATAATGCTATGATAAACATAGTTGTGCTGGGAGCTGTAGTATGGCCTTGTTTGTGATCATTTGGGTAAATTCCCAAAAGTGGGATTGCTGGGTCATAGGGGAGCTCTGTGTGGAGTCTTTTGAGGAACCTCCATACTACTTTCCAGAGTGGTTGAACAAGTTTACTCTCCCACCAACGATGCAGTAGGGTTCCCTTCTGGCCACATCCCCTCTAACATCTGTTGTTAGATTTCTTGATTATAGTCATTCTAACTGGGGTGAGATGGAATCTCAATGATGTTTTGATTTGCATTTCTTTTATGTCTAGAGAAGTTGAACATTTCTTCATGTGTCTATTGGCCTTTCTTATTTCCTTTCCGAGAAGTTTCTCTTTAAACTTTTAGCCTACTTATTAATCAAGCAGGTGTTTCTTTGAGGATTTGTTGTTGGGGTATTTAATTTTTTGAGTTCGAAGTATATTTTAGATCTGAGACCTCTGACTGTTGTATGGCTAGTAAAGATCTTCTCCTAATTCGTGGGCTTTCTGTTGATCTTGTTAGCTATGTTCTTTGCCATGCAGAAGCTCTGTAGCTTCATGCAATCCCATTTGTCCAACCTTTCTTTGATTTGTTGTGTTTCTGGGTCCTTATTAAGAAAATTTAGGCCTGTGCCAAGGAGCCATAGAGTTTCTCTTATCCTTCCTGTAATATTTTCAGGGTGTGAGAGACAGCCTTCTTGTCCAGTGTAGACATCTTTTATTACATAACATATGGTTGTCATTTGCAGAATTTTTTATGTCCCTTTCCCTATATGGTTAAATCTAGACAGTTCATTTCTTTTTTCTGTCAGAGTCCTAAGCTGGCAGAAAATACTGTTATTATTTTTTAAATGAAAAGGCAAATATTCTTTCTCTTACAGTTTATCTACCACTGTCCTAATGAAGTCCTGAAGTTTCTGAAAACTATCTGTTGTAGGTACTCATTAACTCAAACTGGACACTCACTGCTTGGTCCTATAGCTCCTTTCATCCTCTCTTCAATTGCTGTCAAAGCTTTGGCCATCTGCCCTTGTATTTTCCTTCATGTACCCTCCACTTCAACCATGGTTGACATAAAAACACTTTCTGATCAGAAGTAGAGTGGAAAATAGATCCCAGCTCAATAGAATAGGAATAACCAGGGACTTCAATTTTATCATTATCAAATACCTCTTCCTCCCACTTATCATAGCTAAGCAGTGCTTGTTTTGAAAAAAATCCATATCTTCCATCCCATAGGCTTTCAAAAATAGAGTTGGTAGCAAAAAAGAATTTGAAAGGGCAGAATTGAGAAGAAGAGAAAATATCACACTGTAAATCTTTGAAGATAATCAAGCTGGCAGAAGCAATGGCCCAGGAACTCTAGATATCTCCTGAATGGAAATTAAGTTTTGTTGTTGTTGTTTTTTTGTTTTTTTTTTTTTGCTCAGAAGTGATGCTTGGAATTATACTGGAATTATATGGCAGTCTTCCTCTTTTACCTTGGGAAGCTGTGGGGGCTTGGATATATTTTTCTTTCGTTTTTAATCTTAAGAATTTGTAGCCATATTTAATGGATAACTTCAGAAGAGAGCTTTCCTTGGGACGGCAGTTTCTTGGGATGCCAGTTCCTTGGGATGGCAGTTTCTTCTGTGGCTGGGTGAGGACCCCGGCCTTGTGGTGCATGTGTGCTTCAGCCTGAGCCTGGGAAGGGAAGAGGTGCTTTTGAGACAGATGACTGGGTCCTCGCACTTTTTTCCCCCTTATTTTCTACACAGAGACTTTACAGGCTGCCTGCTTCCTTGGCCACCTGCATGATATGGTATGTCAAGGGACCTTTTAATGTGGTTGATGGAAGTGTGACCGGAATCATTATGAAATGTAGCTCAAGCAGCTAACACATAATAAAACTGTTGATCTCTGATCATTTATGGGTTTGTTTAATGCTCTAAGCACTCTCTGGAAGCAAGGGCATTGATTTTTGCTCCATTTGGGGTAGGTTAGGTTTTAGTTGTATTGACACACGCTTATCCCCAGGGACCTCGTTTGGAGAACAAATACATCTCTTTTCTAGGTCAGACAGGCCCTTTCTCCAGAGGGTTCTAACTAAGAGGGAATATGGAAAGATTTCTCAGGATCATGTTTTATACTACAGAAGATTACCACTAGTTGGCTGAGAATGTTGGCTCTTTTTTTTAAAATTTTATTTTATTTGTGAACATACTGTACAGAGGAGTTACAATTACATGGGCAGGATAATGCATACATTTCTTACCAAGCATTGCAGCCTCCTCCTTTGTTTACCCTTCACATCCCTTCCCAGCCTCCCCC
>NW_012267259.1:5141461-5145196 GCF_000151885.1 Dipodomys ordii | reverse complement strand
GTTCATTTTCCTGACATCACATTATCTGACCTTTTCCGCTTGACTCATACATATACTAGATATTACAAATAAGGGAAACCATGGGACCTATGTTCTTTTTCATTCAAGATTTTGAGTCCTTGGGATTGGTGGATAATTTCCACTCACCAGTCCCAATTATCTACAAATTAGTACCTCTTGCCACAGGTTAGAGTAATAGGAAGAAACTGTCTAAAGATGCATCCAGGTTCCTTAATCTCTACCAATCCACTTAAAATGATCACTTGGGCTTCTAATTGTTATTCTCAAGGTTTAGATTATTTCTTGCCAGGAAGTAGATTGGATTACTTGATGTATTTCTTGCAAATATTTCTAAGGAAAAAATTAAACTGTAGTGTACCAGAGGAAGCCTCCAGGCAGGTTTGATCCATGAAAAATCAGAGAGAGGGGTCAGGTTCGACTTAGTACCTTATACATAGGCCTACTGGATATTAATGTTTTCCTCTTCTGTGTTCCTCATCTGGAATGGGAATTTCTAGGATTTTTTAAAAAAAGAATCTTAGTAATAAGTTGGGGACACCTTATCATATGAATAGATACATACTCATTAATGATTTTAATATATTTTAGATTCTGTTGTATATCTTCTTTTCCTTGTATTAACTATTTAGTGTACCTGTGCCCTGTCTATACCTTCCTACCCTAATCAATGCTTAGCAAATTTTCTGATTATAGATATTAAAAGAAGCTTGTTAGTTCCTTTCATAGATCCTTACTGAGAAAATATGAGAGTGTGGTGGTGAGGATGGAGGCAGGAAGGTAAAGAAGAGAGGTGGGTAGAAATAAGTTATATGCTATTTCCCTTAGAAAAATGTACTTTTTTAGTCAGAAGTTGTTCAAGGGTCTTGTGACCTTTTAGAAGAAGGGGTAGGATATAGGAAGACATTTCCAACCTCATGACAGTTTTGTAAATGAGGCTGACTATGTGAGTGTTAGGAAGACATGTACCTGGCCGTATAGTTATTTCCTAAAGAAGATCCTCTTTTACCCAAATTATAAGCATAATTAATATAATATAGTTAATTAACAATTAACTATATAACTATTATATTATTCTCATTATTTAATGAGAATAATTATAACTTAATAATATAATAATATCAATTTATATATTATATGCTTAATTTAAGGGACAAAGTGGAAGTTGGCATGGCTAACAGGTTGGGTGACTATATCTATCTGTCTGTCTGGCTTTATAGTTATTCCACTGTATATCTGTTGGGCATTATTTGTCTTTTATTGACTTTTGTGGGAAAAGAAATATAAAAAGAAGTGAGTTCAACCTTAGCTACTACCATCATGAAGTCTACTTATGATAGAGATGATATGAATTAAAAAGAAGCAGGCACAACAATTAAAAACATATTCCTTAGCTGATTTATTACTGCTTTCTAATACGCAGGTGAGTGTATTTTAGAACATGCAATGTTCCACTGGTGTGTGGAAAGGCATTTTAATGCTTATTTTAATTAAAGTCAAAAGTATTAAGCATTATAAGCAACATAAGCCTGAATATAGAAGGAAAACTAATGAATTCAGAAGGAGTAGGTCAGGATTGAATCTTGAAGTTTTAAAGTACTGGTGATATGTCTGTGAGCTTCTTCTATAAGATGATTCTGATTATAGGAGGTTTTGTAACAGAAAAGAAACATATAAAATTGGAATTTGAAAATGATGAGGTGCAAAATGAACGTGTGGCTTTCCAGGCAAACATACATAGCTCCTTGAGGGGGTAAAAAAAAACAATGCCAATTTGCAAGATCACATTTCTGGATTATCACTGTTGATAATCTGGATACTTCTATATCTTGAAATGTTACGTGGACCAACAGGACATTAGTCTATGGTCTTCCCTTTTAAGAAAATGTTTTAGGGGATTTACAGCCCCCTCCATTTGTGTACTATGGGTTTATCCTGCATTTTTCTTCTTCATCTACACTTCTGTGTTGAAAGGAGTGACACCGATCAAGATGTACTGTATTCATGAACTACTTTGTTGAATGGTAACTCTTTTGTACACCTATTTAAACATAATAAAAATATCCAAAAAGTTAAAAAGAACTATTTCCAGGGAAATCTTTTGTTGGAAAATAGGAATTGTTGGATTGATTCCTCCCATTAAAATATGTGTGTTTTGTGCATATGGCTTGTAGTATACTTGCATAGTGATACATGCATATATGTGATAAAATGTCAATATTAGAAATGCCTGCATAAAAATACTGAAAGTGATATACAATAAAAGAAAATTGGAGGTCACAAGTCTAATTCTCTTTTAGACCATCTGATCTTGAGCATCTTGTGTGTTTTAATTTCGTTCAGTCTTGAAACTGATTTCTTTTCCTGATAGTTTGAATCCCAGTTACTTGACCATCCTGTTCAGTTCCGTTTGGTTGGGTGGGTCAGTAACAGGAGGATATTTGTGCATAATGCTAGTCTTTGCCTTTGGACTTTGACCTGAACATGTGACAGGCATCTTCAGATCTCCTACTTAAGGTGGCCAGCATTTAGAAATAGAGCAACTTATTTCTCTTACTTCTTTTGCCCTCTTCTTTGCTATGGCCTTTCTCAGGCCATTGCTCAGGTTTCTGTCTACTCAGTAATGATTTTAGAGCTCTAGAATTCACTTTGACTTGTTTGATCTCCCTCAAAATGTATGTCTACCTCCTTTGGTGTTCTAGCCTATGTCCTCATGACCTTGAGTGGACTTGAAGCAACCCAAGGGAAGGATATTGGGAGTGAGGTCAGGAAGGTGTGTTCTGGTACTAACCCATCTATTTGGGAATCTCTACTATCTTTTGTCTTACCCCTCTTTCTATTTAGGCTTTAAGGGCATTTCCACATTGTTTAAATTCACTCATAAAGACCGTTGCCCAGCACAGATAATATTTGAAAAGGTAATATACACATGAATAGTTACTAGAATGTTTTAAATTGATGACAGTGAAAAGAAGCTTTGCTTTTAGAAATGAGCATTTAGCAAAGCCCTATCTTACATACATTTTGAATTTATTTGATTACTACAGTATATATAGTATATATACTATATGTATAGTACAGTAATTTGATTACTACCATACATATACTATATACTATATACACCATAGTATATATACTGTAGTAATCTATACATCTCTATATTTATTTGATTGCTACAGTACATATACTATATACACTGCAGCAATCTATCTATCTATATATATACTGTAGTAATCCATATATGTGTGTATGTATATATATGCATACATATACATACTATATATGTGCATGCACATACATACATATACACACAAACACTTCAGGGCAGAGAAATCTAAGAAATAATATGACTCCCAATATGACTGGGGGAAGAAAAAACAAAAATAAAATTCCTTGTCTTTGATACAACTCTTGGCCTATATTTTCTTTTTCTTTTTATCGTGAAAATACTGTACAGAGGGGTTACACTTACATGGGCAAGATAATCAGTATATTTCTTATCAAGCATTGTAGCCTCCTCCTTTGTTTCCCCTTCCCATCCCTTCCCATCCTCCCCCTGCACCCCCAACCGTCCTCCCCACCCCAAAGTTGTAAAGTTCGTTTTCGACATAATGACGTGTACATCTCATTGTTGGAATGGGTCCATCTGTATCCCTATTTAAATGATTTGTTTTTTCCCTTCCCCTCCACAAATTATACCAACATCAAATACAGTGA
>NW_012267259.1:5106701-5138781 GCF_000151885.1 Dipodomys ordii | reverse complement strand
TCTTATCCTTGCTCCTGTTGATGTGATGAATTATATTAATTGATTTGCGTATATTGAACCAGCTTTGCATCCCTGAAATGAATCCTGTTTGATCATGGTGTATGATTTTTTGGATGAATTGTTGAAGTCAATTGGCCAGAATTTTGTTGAGAAATTTTACATCAATGTTAATCAAAGAAATGGGTCTATAGTTCTATTTCTTTGATGAGTCCCTGCCTGGTTTTGGGATGAGGGTTATGATGGCTTCATAGAATGAGTTCGGTAGTGAACTTTCTCTTTCAATTTCATTGAAGAGTTGGAGGAGTATTGGTGTGAGCTCTGTTTTGAAGGCCTTGTAGAATTCCGCTGTAAAGCCTTGGCCCATATTTTCTTACGTGCTGGCTATTGTTTCAAAGAATTTATCTTTGGCAACAAGAACGTACTTTTTTTTTTCAGGCTCAGAGCTCAGTTTAAGTAGCTTGAAGTTCTTTGCACAATTATTTGTAAGAGATTTCTAGAAGAAGAAGAAACAAAAAGAAATCCTCACACATCTTTTTTTTTTTCTCTCCTCTGGCAACTTTCACCAGTATGCAGCTTAATTGAGACTGCTGCATCTTCCCCTGGACTCAAATCTCTTGAGAGAATTCTATGCAATTTTAAGGCCATTAGAAACCTTTAGGATCATGTTGTTATTATTTATAACAACTCTCATTGGTTGAGGGTAAGGTCACTATTGTAGCTGAAGTAATTTTTTTCTCCTTTTAAGAAAAAGTCTTAAGCTCTGCCAACAAGAAAATTAGATCATAAAGGAGAAAATGGGATTGTATGTTTTATGTTGTGAAGAGTACCTATTTAAGAGATACATTCTTTAATGAGCTATCTTCCCTTCTGTCATATTTAGTGAGGAAATTTACAAGGCAAAAATTAAACACCTCCTGGTTTTGCCCCACGCTTCCTATCTGTCTGGCAAAGATCTCAGAAAAGGTCAATAGTACTATTTTTGTTTAGAGTTCTATTTAAGACAATGAATGAAGATTTACTGAAAATATGTCTTCACAAGTTATATGCAAGGCTTTGCTATCTTGAAAAGCAAAAATAAAATTTCATTTTGTTTTAGTATAGTTGGAGAAATGCCCCAAATCATACACTAAGGTGTATATTTTAATTATATTGTCATTGCCACCAACTATCTGTGTGTCTTTGACAAGTTGCTTTACTTCTCTTGGCTTCAGGATAGTTATGTATGAAGTAAAGGCATTTGGTTGTACCATTGGCTCTTAAACATTATGATAAAAAGAAATATTTTTACACGATGACAGTATACATATACATGCATTTATACTTGTACACAAATGTCTGTGGATCTATATGCATATATGAATAGATACAAAAGCATAAATGTTTCACCCCAATAATTCATCTTTCTGTATAAGACATTCTTTGATATGTTCTAATTCATTCCATTCTGTTTGGTCTCATTTAGAGGAAAAAGCAGTGAGACTGAATTGATGACATTAATAGATGACAACCCATTTACATCAATACTGGGTGAATAATTTTAAAGCTCTGTATGAGGAAAGAAACCCTTAAGTACATTAAGGAAAGATCTTAGAAATAAGTAAGGAAATGCTACTTTGCAGTGGCATCATAATAATAGACATAAAGACCAGTGAACATGTAGATGACCAGTAATAAAACCATGTAGTTACAGTCATCGAATTCTTCAGACTAGCATTTAAAAAATTAACATTTTAGGCTATAATCAAGAACTCTAATAACAACAGATGCTGGAGGGGATGCGGCCAGAAGGGAACCCTACTGCATTGTTGGTGGGAGTGTAAACTTGTTCAACCACTTTGGAAAGCAGTTGGAGGTTCCTCAAAAGACTCCACATAGAGCTACCCTATGACCCAACAATCCCATTTTTGGAAATTTAACCAAATAATCACAAACAAAACCATACTATAGCTCCCAGCACAATTATGTTTATCACAGCATTATTTACCATAGCTAAGATATGGAACCAACCCAGATGCCCCTCAGTAGATGAATGGTTTAAGAAAATGTGGTATATAAACACAATGGAATTCTATGCTTCCATGAGAAAGAATGACATCGCCCCATTTGTTGGGAAATGGAAAGACTTGGAAATAATTTTAGTAGGTGAAGTAAGCCAGGTCCAAAGAAACATAGGTCCCATGGTTTTCCTTATTTACAAGAACTTGTGTATGTCTGGGACAAGAAGAAAAGGTTAAAAGCTATGTACATATGACCAGATAAGATGATGTTAAGCAAAATGAACCCAAAGATAGGGACACAAGTGGTTTTTTCTTTCTTGCTATTGTTTCTAATGTATTTATAATGTACCATGTGAGTTTTTTGTTTCTTTGATATGTTCTTCCTCCATGGTATAACCCCTGTTTTCACTGTATTTGATGTCAGTGCCCTGCATCTTGTATATTCACTTCTCTAATTTGGGGAGGGGAGGGAAAAAACAAAATGTTTAAATAGAGATACAGGTTGACCCTTTGTAACAATGAGCTGTACAAGACACTATGTTGAAAAACAAACTTTACAATTGGAGGTGGGGAGTGTAGTTGTGGAGGTGGGAGGGAAGGGATGGTAGGGGAAAAACAAAGGAGGAGGCAGCAATACTTGATAAGAAATATACTCAATACCTTGCTCATGTAACTGTAACCCCTCTGTACAGTATTTTTACAATAAAAAACATTAAAAATAAAAATAAAAAATTAACATTTTAATTTATATGCTCAGTCTCTATCAGGAAGGATTGTATATGCCATTGTTGTAAGTAATGATTTGATCATTTTAATAATAACAATTTTTAATTCATACAGCAGATTATAGAATGTACAAATATATCTACACCCACAAATATATACAAAACCAAACGTATCTATGTACAGTCATGTACCTCATAATGATGTTTGGGTCAGTGATGGACAGCATTTACAATGGTGTGTGCAATGGCATATGCATTAGTGAACCATAATATTATATTGCCTAGAGGTGTCATAGTTGTCTCAGTTTGTCCCAGTGCACTTTAGGTTCTTTGCATAATGGCAAAAGTGCCTAATTATGCATTTTGCAGAATGTATTCCAGTTATTAAGTGATCCATGATGATCTCTATATATGCATATATATAGTAGGAAAGTTTTATGTTTAAACAACATGGTAGATAGCATATGTATGTGTATAGTTGTGTGTGTGTGTGTATATATATATATGGCTGGGAAGGTGGCTCAGTGGTAGAGTGCTTGCCTTGCATGCATGAGGCCCTGGGTTCGATTCCTCAGCACCACATAAGCAAAAAAAAAAGTCAATTATATATATATATATATATATAATTTTTTTTTTTGCCAGACATCAGGCTTGAAGTCAGGGCCTGGGCACTGTCCTTGAGCTTCTTTTGCTCAAGGCTAGCACTCTACCACTTGAGCTACAGTACCACATTCCAGATTTTTCTGTTTATGTGGTATGGAGGAATCGAACCCAGGGCTTCATGCATGCTAGGCAAGCACTGTACCTAAGCCACATTCCCAGCCCCTTGTATATATTTTTTGAGACAATTTTACTATGTAGCCCAACTCATCGTGAACTTGAGTTCTTCTGCTCCCATCAGTGGTGGGGTTGAACTCTAGTGCTTCTGTCTTCTGAGTGCTGAGGTTATAGATAAGCACAGCCATGCCTTGCTCTAGACGTACTTAAGTATAATCATATTTTGTCAGTCTATGAGACACATACTATTTTTACTTTACAAGTGACTAAACCAAAGCTCAGTTAATATGAGTTACTCATCCAGATGAACTACGGAAGTAGAAGGTTAGAATAGTGCTATCTTCAGATAAAATTGGCTGATGTGGCTGCCTGAGGAACAACTATTCCTTTCCATTTTCTTCTTAGTTTTTGGCAATAAAAAGTATCTTTCAGTAGTTATACAAGGAGCTGCCATTTAACAAAGACGTTTATGAATGCAATGCATCTTGACATCTCTTTCAACATTCTCTCCCATTCCTCCCTTACACACCCCTTCCCTCACTCTTCTTAATTTTGTAAGCTACACATTGAATTTTTGACTGCTTTCTCCCTCTTATCATCTTCATTGAAGTATAACATATGTGTTAAGAAAAGTGCACATAATATGAATTTTTCAAAAAGATATAACAGCCTTGTCACCAGTATACAGAACCTGTCTAGTCCCATAGAGTCCTTTCCCAGGTCTTGAGTTCCCATCCTCCATCCATTGTCCTGACTTTGGACATCACTGCTTTTCTGAAGTTATTTGAGTGAAACTGCAAAGCACGTTCAACTTTGTTTAGGTTATTTTTGAAAAGGAATATTAAGAGCTTATCAGCATTTCTTTAGTGGAATGTCCACATTACTTCAGAAAGTTTTAATTGGCTCCCTTAGATGAGCTCTTTTGTTCTCCCTAAAGGGTAGAGAAGGCTGGCTTTGAGATGAAGATGAATACACTTCCGTCAAAAGGAAGTTATGCTTGATTTGGAGCTCTGTTTGAACAGGTCAATTAATCAGATCGTAGTGGTAAAATATTACCACTTTCAGGAATCATTGCAGGTGGTACTAAATTATAGAGTCTAGTCTTGATGTTTATGAATAACTCATAATAAATAAATAGGCTTAGCATTTTTACACAGTGACTAATAGAGTTTGACTTACTCCTGTGGGCTGATTTAATGTGCTCAATCAGCTGCCAGGAATGGGTGCCAGAAAGCGTTGCCAGTCAACAGTCAAGAAGTATTTTTATTAAGGGTTGTGGAAGATATGGAACCATGCTTCAAGAGGAGAAAGCCTCCATCCTTTGTAGTTACACCACATGGAACCCATCCACTTGCATCAGTTGTTGCCTTTCCCTGGCAAGTTGGCTCTGACAACCGGACAGTTTTGTTTGATTGGGTATTTAGAGAGCTGCCATGATAGTTTATAAGAGAAAGTCACATGAGACTGCATGTGGGAGCCTCAGTTTGCAATCTATGAAGGAATGATGATGGTAAAACATGCCTCACAATATTGTTGTGGGAATTATTGTTGTAAGATGTATTACATCTAGAGTATGTGGACTAGAACATGGTGCATAGTCAGCAATACATCAGTATGGGTATTAGAGATAGATAAATTCAGAGGTGGTGCAATGGATTGTATATTTGCCCACCCCAGTATCCCACTCCTCATCACTGTCACCACATTTATATGCTAATTAGATTATCAGAGTGGGGCCTCGTGAAGGGGATTGGTGCCCTGAGGGTAAGGACCTGAGGAAACTCTCTCATACTCTTTTTGCCATGTAAGGATGCAATGAGATCATGGGCATTTGCATTTTAGAAGAAGGTCATCACCTGACCACACTCATTTCCTGCTCTAGGACATCTGGCCGCTAGAATGATGAGAAATACATTCCTATCATTTATACATTGTCCAGTCTAGGATGCTTTGTTATAACAGCCAAAACAAAGATACGTGAACTTATGGCTGCCTACATGGTGTTTTCTGAGAGTTCCAACAGAGTTCCGTTTACAAAAAAATTTCTGAAAGATCCCATAGTCTTCAAAAGATTTGTTACTTTAAAAAATAATCTCCAAGTAATTGTACAAAGAAATTACCATTAAAATAAGTTTATGAATATAGTGCATTCCTTTCATCATTCTTCCCCATTCCTCCAAACAGTACTCCTCCCCTCGGTTTTCTTCATTTTGTAGCATATGTATTGAATTTTATGGCTGCTTTCTCCTTCCTTCCTCATCTACACTCTTCCCTTGACCACATACCCCTGACTTTTCAGTACCCATTTCCTAATCATTTTGTTGATCTGAGAGCCTTTCTAAGGAATTATATGGTCTCAGTTCTCCCCTGAAAATGCCATATTTTGGTTAATACATTTGTGTACACTTGCATGCAACCCTAAGTGTTTATTTTCACATAAATTAGTTCTAGATTCTACACATTCGTTCTAGATAAATTCTACAAAGAAGTTCTAGATTCTTCACTTAATAAGTAAATCCAAGTCCATCCATTTCCTTGCAATGGATGAATAAAATTATTCCACAGAATATCTTGTTGATCCATTAATCTACACAGGGGCATCACTGAGGGTCATCTGGACTGTTTCCATACCAGGGCTATGATGAATAATGTTGTGGTGGACATGGTTGGTCAGGTGGCTTTATTCTAGTTTGTAGTGTTTTGGAGAATGTTCTATGGGTTGCTGGGAATACTGTATATATTGTTCAACTGCCAGTTACAATAGTCTGTAGATATTAGTGAAATTCATTTGGTGTGTGTCATTTAGTTCTGAGGTTTCTTTGTTGATTAAAAATATTTTTATTATCTTTAAGTAGTTGAACAAAGGAGTTATCATTCAACAAAGCAGTTTATGAATGCAGTATGTCTTGATCAATGTCACTCCTTTCAACATTCTTACCCATCCCTCCCTATGCATACATTCCCTCACTTTTCTGAATTCTGTAGGATATATACATTTACACATTTAGTCATTTAACAAAGCAGTTTATGTATACATTGCGTCTTGATTCCTGTCTTCTCCTTCAATATTTTCACCCCCTTCAACACCCCCCTTCTCTTATTTTTCTTAACCTTGTGGTATATACAATGCATTCTTGACTGAATTCTGATCCCCTTCCTCCTTCACTTTTCTACCCCTCCCCTCTTGACACTACTACCCCTCTTGTAAGTACTGACACTGGGTGGTATGCAAGTGGTTACAAAGAAATTCAGTGATGTATGATAGACTTTATGGAGCACTCAAATAGTATAATTCTTTAGAAAAGTGAAGTCTTTGTTGATTTTTGTTTTGATGTTCCATTGGTGAGAATTGATTATTGATATGTCCCACTAGTTTTGTGCTAGAGTCTATCAGTGCTTCTAAGTCCAAAAGAGTTTGTTAGGTATAACAATATTTGGTGCTTATATGTTAACAATTGTTATTTCCTCTTGCAGGATTGTTCACTTTATTAATATGAAGTGGCCTTCTTTGAATTTCCAGACTAATTTTGAAGTCTGTTTTATCAGATAAAAGTATAGCTTCTTCTGCCTATTTTGAGGCTCTACTTGCTTGACTGTGCATTTTTTTCTTTTTTATTCTTTCACCTTAAGGCTATGTTTGACTTTGTCAGTGGACATGTTTCTTATAGGTAACAAACAACCAGGACTTACTTTGTCCAACTTCAAATTTTATATCTTTTGTTTGGAGAATTAAGACCACTAATATTGGTATGAAAGACATTTTCTTATTTTTATGATGTTTACTTTTCTATTTTCCCCATATTAATCTACTCTCCAGTGGTGCTTATTCTTATTTGTATTCTCCTATTTTCATTTGTCCTCTATCTATAGAATTCTTGTAAATATCTTCTGTAGTGTTGGTTTAGTGGTCTTGAATGCTTTTGGCTTTAGCTTATTGTGGAAAGTTTTTATTTCTCCCTCAATTATGAAGAAATTTGCTGAATACACAAATCTAGATTGCTAATTGTTCTATTTCAGGGTTTGGAGTATGTATTCTCTTGTCTCCTTTCATTTATTGCTTATGTTAGGGAATCTGTTATTCTAATGAATTTGCTGCTTCTTTGTAGCTTTCAAGATTTCCTTTTTGTGTTCTGCACATTTAATACTTTACCTACAATGTGTCTAAGGATATTCCTTCTTTTACTTTGCCTGTTTGGTGTTCTGTAAGCTTCCTATGCTTGGCTGACATGCTCTCCAGGTTGTGATTTTCTACTAGTATTCTATTAAATGGCTTGTCTATGTCTTTGTTTCGTACCTGTTTTCCTCCTTCTATTCCCATGATTATGTAGTTTGGTCTTTTGATAGTGTCCCAAAGGTCTAGTTGGGCTTAGTCTATTGGATCTAGCTCCTCTACTTCAGTTTCATTTCCTAATACTTGAAGATTGTTTCAGTCTACTAATATGGTCATCTTGGTTTCAAGTTAAAAAAATTACATACCTTTAATCAAATACAAATGTATGTATTCTCAGATTATAATTAATTTTAGAAATGCTCTGGCCTAGTGTTTATTTCTAATGCTGTTTTTCTAACCATTTTTTAAGATTAAAAAATTTTTTTTGTAAAGGTGATGTACAGAAGGATTACAGTTAGGTAAGTCAGGTGATGAATACATTTTCTCTTGAACAGAGTCACCCTCTCCCTCATTCTCTCCCAGTTTTTCCTTTCCTGACTTCTCTCCCCACCACCCCATGTTGTATAGTTCATTTCCCTTATAGTATCTATAGTGGGTTTCAGTGCTGAATTGGTTCACCTTTTGTCCCACCATTTCTGTACTTCTCCTTCCCTTCCCCAAATTAGATAAACTTATATACAAGACAGAGTACAGAAATGAAAGGCAGTGACAGACGGGGATAAGCCAGAGAAAAAGGAAAGATGAAGAAGAAGAAGAAGAAAAAGAAGAAAAAGAAGAAGAAGAACGAGAAGGAGGAGGAGGAAAGGGAGGAGGAGGAGGAGGAGGAGGAGGAGGAGTTCAAACAGTACCTTATGCTTCCATTTCTTGGAGTTCATGCTGATAAACACTTTTTTTTTTGGTCAGTTGTGGGACTTGAACTCTGGGCCTAGGTGCTGTCCTTCAGCTCTTCAGCTCAAGGCTACTGCGTTACCACATGAGCCACAGCACCACTTCTGTTTTTTTTGGTGGTTTTTTTTGGAGAACAGAGTCTCACAGACTTTTCCTGCCTGGGCTGGCTTTGAACCGCAATCCTCAGATTTCAGCCTCTTGAGTAGCTACCAGTGCCTGGCTGATAAGCATCATTTTATATGATCATATGTACATAGCTATTGAGCCTTTGTGATCCTCTCCTAAGAATATTCTCCTTTGTTCTCACTGTGTGAATGTTTAGAGTGCTGTTTAATTAATCATGTCCAGGTGTTAATTATTTGTCTTTTACTATCCATTGGGTTTACTTTTAGATTTATAGGCACATTCTAATGATTACAAATGAGAGAAACCATGCAGCCTATGGGTCTTTGGTTCTGGCTTACTTTGCTTAGTATAATTTTTTCAAAGGCTTTCTATTTCCAACCATTTTTATTAGCATTAATTAGTTGTACAGGAGGTTCAATTTTGATATGTCCATATTCATACAGTGTATTTTGATCAGATTTAGCAAGACTTTCAATTGAGCCTTTTATTTGGGTTGTTGACTTTTGCATTTCCTTACTTTTTTCAAGATTTCCATATCTTATGCATTCTTTTTGCACATCTGGTATTGCCTTCCTTATTTCATACATGTGTTTGTTGAAACTCTATTTGAGTTAAGTCAGTTGTTTGCTGTATCTTTGATTTCATTTATGTTTGCATTTAGAAAAGACATTTTCCTATGCTTCCATTTGGCTAATATTTCTATATTGTGATTAATTGTCTGAGTACAAGTTTATGGTTGGAGGGTTTAACCTCCAATGACCTTTCAGTTGGAGAACTTCCCATGTTTACATATGGCATGGTAATGACAAAATTGTGGTGATTTTTCTTGTCACTATTCTAGGAGGGGTATGTATCTCAGTT
Organism: Dipodomys ordii; assembly: GCF_000151885.1. NCBI lineage: Eukaryota > Metazoa > Chordata > Mammalia > Rodentia > Heteromyidae > Dipodomys > Dipodomys ordii. Next base: position 5,129,236 of record NW_012267259.1, on the reverse strand, counting down.
ATCAGAGTTTTGGCCTCCATGATCAGGATGCTGATCCTGTGCTTTATTTTACTTAGAGAGAGAAACCTTAGAGTATACTCTGCTTAGTACTATGCAGGTTTTTTCTACCAGCCAGCGTTTGCAGGTGTTCTCTCAGTCCTCCTTGATGGAGCTTTTCCAGTCCTGTTGCTTGCTGGAGCTTAGCTCATTTAATCTTTATCAGAACCCAATCAGATAAATCTCAAAATTGTTCTCAAGAGAATGCTGAGATACAAAAATGTAAGTAACTTTGTCCAACTTCATCAAAAAGTTACATGATAGAACTCAGATTCACCACTGGGATGAGTGAGAGAGAGAGCATTCTTTTTCTCCCCCATTCTGTTGTATGCACTTCTTCTAGACCATCCTGTTCTTTTCTATTGCTGTTCTCATACAGTCTGTCTTGTTTTTCTTTCTTTCCTTTTTTTTTTTGTCGGTTGTGGGGCTTGAACTCTGGGCCTGGGTGCTGTCCCTCAGCTCTTCAGCTCAAAGCTAGAGCTCTACCACTTGAGCCACAGTGCCATTTCTGGCTTTCTGAGTGGTTTATTGGAGATAAGAATCTCACGGACTTTTCCTGCCTGGGCTGGCTTTGAACCGTGATCCTCAGATCTCAGCCTCGTGAGTAGTTAGGACTACAGGAGTGAGCTACCGGCGCTCGGCTCCTGCCTTCTTTTTCTTAAGTGTGATAAATTTTGGCTTTATTTAGAAAGAGATTATTAGTATTTTTAAACTTAGATATCAATATAAAACTGTGATGACATTAAAACTTTACACTATAAAGAGATACCAAGAATAGAAATTACATAATTTGCAAATTGCAAGCTGAAATCAAAGAAAGAAGAGAAACCAATGCAATGACACTATTGAAAATAAATGTATGGAATGTGAGATAGATATATGTTACTAAATCATCTGCAGTTTGCACAAAATTAATAGTAAATATAGGTAGTCTTCAAGGTCCCAAAATCTCAATGGAAGGCATTTTTTTCAATTAAATTATGGTGACAAGAAACAAAATAGAAGAAAAACTAGTCTTTCATGATAAATTTTAACATGTTAACTCATATTGACAATTTCCCCAGCCACTTACAAATTAAATTTTATCCATTATATTTATTCAGTCTTATCCATTATATTTATATACATTTTTATATAGGTTAGAACCAATATCTTTGGCATAGTAAAATGAACTTATATAACACTTTAAGTTGTTATTTCCCTTTATTTGCATGTAAATCCATCCTCTATTGTAGCAATGAACTCAATTTATGGCAATATTATTTTCTATTGTTGGTTTCAATGAGTTAAGGGGAGAATGTTCCAAAAATGGTCAAGTTAAAATTATAACCATTCCATTCCTGCTCAGAATGTACACAGAATTCACGTGAATCTGTAAACTAACCAGATTCTTTGTAAAGAAGCTTTCCTAGTAGATATAACAAGAACTATGATTGCCAAATAATTCAAAGTGAGAAGTTAACAGTATTTTTTCTAGCTCTAAAAATACTAAGAAGAAACCTTTGATGTTTCAATTCTAACTTTTTCCCATGCTAAAAAGATGATATTTTAATCTTAGAAACAACCTTATTAAGTTTATTTCCCCACTTAATTGACAGTTTGGATCTTTATTCATGCTTCTGTGACACAAGAGAATAGAAGCTATGGCTTTTTCATTGAAGCCTTAACCTGAAGCTATCCTAAAGCAGTCCATAGCCTACCTTATTCTTATTTGGCTTCTATTCTTGGAATGTTTAGATAGGCTACCCTAGTGCATCCAGAATAATCTTTCTTTAATATGACTGACCAATTAATATTTTCTCCTGCTTGCTGAGTAGAGTTCAGAGCTGCTATCGTGCTCTCTCTGACCCCCCTATAATGTTCTGTGGGTTATGCTCTCATTCGCTTATTATATTCCATATGTTTTAAGGCTTCTCAGATTTGCCATGAGTCTTTTATATTTCTGAAACTACAGTGTTGCTTCTCCCTTTCTTTGCAACTTCTCTCCTTTAAAATTCTTTTTTGGTTTGGTTGGACTTGAACTTAGATATGCTTCTGAAAGTTGTTTTCTTCCTAGCTTCAACCTCTTCTATGTTTCGTAAGGAGCTTTGCGTTATGATCTCTCAACATATTCTGTACCGCCCCTCTGGTGTCACTTTCTATGTGCTAATAAGCATTCTGTTTCATATCTTTCTCCACTGGTTGTGAACTCTGTGTGGATAAAGACTGTTTTTACTTACATTTACACCCTGAGCCCATTGCCTAGTCCAGAGTTTTGCTCAGTACATGGCTGATTAAAAAAAAAAAAACGAGTAAAAGAGAAGGGTTTGGGACAATGAGACTGAGAATGAATAGGGCTTGCTGACTGGAGGATAGGGTGGGTATTAGCAGGTCAAGAGACTCTTTGCTAATAGCTGGAAGAAGTTAACATAGAGTAAGAGGTAGTTATGAGTCAGTGAATGGAGTGACCAAGGGCTACAGAGAAAGATGTTTATATTGATGTCTCACTGTTTCTATGAACTATGATTATTTTTGTGCTGGTACTGAGGCTTGAACTCAGGGTCTGGGCATTGTACCACAGCTTTTTTGCTCAACTATGGTGTTCTGTCACTTGAGCCACAGCTTCATTGCCAGATTTCCTGCATGGGAAGGCTTCAAACCTCAATCCTCTCATCCTGCCCCCTAAGGAGCTAGAATTATAGGCATGAGCCATCAGTACTGAGCTAGCTGTGATTTTTGTTAAGTATTTTTTATTAATTATTTTTCATTAAATATTCCCTATGCCATCATCTAAGGTGGTTAACAATAAGAAAAATCAATTGCATTAACTTTCTTCCTTTCCTTTCCCTTCCCCCTTCTTCTCTTCCCTCTCTTCTTTTTCTTCCATTTTATTAAAAGGATCATTTACACAATAAATATGCTTCATTGAAACTAAAAACTTACAGATGGAAAATAGAAACATACAAATGTTTCTTAAGACTACCATGACAAAGTAAAACAAAGGGGGTAGCTTAAACCAGGAGATATTTATTTCCTTACTGTCCTGGGAACATGAAGTTCAAAATCAAGCTGGTGTTTCTTGAGAAGAGAATTCCTGCCTTGATTCTACCTATTGTCTCATTGGGCCGTCATCACTCTGTGATGTGCCTTGGGTTGCCCTATCATGATGGTATCTCATGCATTTATGTATTCTCATGGTCAGCACCCACCCACATCCTTCTCCTCATGGAAGAACAGCAGCTAGATTAGCCCCCACTCTTCTACGATGTGACTTTGTTAGCCACTTAGGTCTGCAACAGGCCTATTTCCAATAAGGCTTCACCTGATCTACTAGGTTATTAGGATTTTAACATAATTTTTGGAAATACCATAAAGATAAAAATAAATTTCTGCTACTCAGCAATATGCAATTTCTTTGTTGCTTTTTCCAGATTTTTTTGTCCATTCTTCTTGTCCATTTGTCCAGATCTTTTTTTTTTTTAGTGTCTATGTATATCTACCCCTACCTTTTGTAGCTCAAATGAGATCATCATACCTTGTAATGTTTAGTGAGGCTACTTTTTCTTCCTTTTAGTGAGTGATCTAAGGTGACTGATTTTTATTTCTTCTGTTTAATTTAGCAGTACTTTTTTTGGGCTTATTTACTGTGATTTTCAGCCTGTACATCTGAAATGGGATCTTGTATATATGTATATTTTGGAGTAGCTACGTGCATTTTCTGATTATTAAGGAAACTTCCTGAGTTCCCTGTGGGGATAGAAAAGGATAAAAAGAAATTGAAAGGCCACATTTCATTATCCATAATCCATGCAGGCATGTCGTATGGGCATTTCTGCTCTAATTAATACAGTGCTCCACTGCCTATCCCAGTGGCAGAAGACTGAGGTCAAGTGTGAACTTCTGTGATTTGAATCTCACTGATCAGAATCACTGCACTGTGTGCCTAATGAAAGGTTCCTTTTAAAGGCTCATTTGCTCAGAGGAACTTTTTCTTAACCTTCCTTTACTTAATGCAAAAATCTGCAAATGACTACAAAGAAGGAAGCTTTGCTGCTTCAGCATAATCTTGATACTCATGCAAGTAAACTAAAATAAAATGAGATATAATAGCCAAGAGGAGGTACAACCTAATTTTTGTTTTCTATCTTTCCCTTTCTTTCCCTCTTCCTTTATTTGTAAGGAAGAAGTTGAAGCTGACTCTGGTGGTTTTCAGAAGTAGAAACATGTTTTCTGCCTCAAAAAATGGAATATATAATGTTTATGATGGCAAAGATGACAGAATGGGACTCGTTCAGCTGAGCTAATGGAAAATTGATCCCCCAGTGATCAGGTGAGTAATCTATTTGAGACAGGCTTAGCTCAGAATGTTTTACAGAAAGAAAGTAGCAATCACTAATGTGGGAGGATTTGTGGAATATTGGGAAATATTCTGCACACAAATATATCTTTTCCTCCTGAGTCACCCACATGTTTGAAATTGTGACATCACACGATTCTTGGAGAGATGCTGAGTGCTACATTTAAAGCACAAAAGTGATCTGTGTTTGATATACATAAAACCACTGTTACTTGCTATATCAAAGCTGTACAGTCCTTAGATCATCAGTAAGATAATGCTAAACAGGACACAAGGGTGTGAGGTTCTGTTGTAGAGAACAAGAACAGGTGGGCATTTAATTGCAAAGCTCTACAAATGGATGAACATCCCAAGGGATGTTGAAGGGGCATACAATGGAGGTTACAGGGATGATGTAGCTACAGGAAAGCAAATACGATGCTCCTGGAGAGAAAGTATGAAATTGGTATTGGCGTTTTAGAGTCAGGCTACTTGTGTTAAAATCCGAACCAAGCCAACTAACAAAGCTGGAGACATGAGTAAAGTTGTAGTCTTACTTTATCTATAAAGTGTGTATGTATGTGTGCACATGTGTGTGTATGTGTGTGTGTGTGAGAGAGAGAGAGATAGAGACAGAGACAGAGACAAAGAGAGACAGAGACAGAGACAAAGGAACTACTTCAAGGCATTGGTAAGATGATTAAATAAAAATAATGAGTATATACTTAACACAGTCCTGGAACATAGTGAATATCCATAAGTATTAGCTATTGCTAGTCTTAACATGAACATATCACAGGAAATACATTCAACACTCACCTAAACTTATAGCAGTACTGTATATATTTAAATTTTATGTACTTATGTTAAAACTAAATGAAAATTTTCTTAAACATATAGACTGAGTGATCTAGGGCTGTGTCCTGCTGTCCTGCATGAATTGTTTGCTCAGTCAGGGAGACACACCTACAGGGTTTGGAGGAGTTGTAAGAATATACAGGCACAGATTCAAGGCCCAGCCCCTTTTCCAACATTGTGGAAAGAACTATGGATCTCATGGGGCATAGGCCTCTCTATCACTTGGACAGAGCCCAATGACAGTGACATCCTAAAATATCCATATTAGTCTATGACTCAATTTTCACAATTATCTACTGGTGTCTTCTTTTATAGACAAAGAAGCTAAAGCTTTCTTTTTAATTTTTACATTTAAAAATTTATTGTAAAGATGCTGTATAGAGGGGTTACAGTCACACAAGTAAGGTAATGAGTACATTTCTTGTGGAACATTGTTACCCCCTCCTTGGTTTTTCTCCTATTATCCCTTCCCTCTCCCACCTTTCCCCTCCCACCTCCAGCCGCCAAAACTGTAAAAGTTCATTTCCAACAGAATGTCTTGTGAGTATCATTGTTGCAATGGGTCATCCTGTGTCCTTGTTTCAGCATTTTGTTATTCCCCTTCCCCTGCCCAAATTAGATACCCTGCATACAAGATGCAGGTACCAGAATCAAATACAGTGACAACATGGGATATACCATAGGGGGAAGAACATACAAAAGAAACAAAAATATCACATAATGCATTAAAAGCAACAACAAAGAAAAACTTCTTGTGTCCATATCTTGGGGTTCATTTCACTTAGCATCATCTTATATGGTCATATGCACATAGAAACTAAAACTTCCAACAGTTAAATAGCTTGGCCAGTTTCTGGTATGTTGTAAATCTTAGCATTTGTATTTAATCAAAATCTTCCATGGTTCTGGGCATAATTTGTCAACTCTGGCATCAGTTAGGAATTCTCTCTCTCTCTCTCTCTCTCTCTCTCTCTCTCTCGGTGTCTCTCCTGCTAGCAGTGAGACTTGAATTCAGAGCCTCTTGCTCTCACTTGGCTTTTCACTCAAGGCTGGTGCTCTATTTCTGGAGCCATGCTTCCAGTTCTAGTTAGTGACTTCTATAAGTGGCTAGCACTGATCTACAATGATAGATGTCTTAGGGTGTGTTCGTAGCATGAAAGAGCCTACACTTTGGATGTACATGATTTAACAAGGAAGAACAGGAAAAACATATAGGAGAGTGATAAGAGTAGGAGAAGAAGAAAACAGCAAACTTCACTGTCACCACAAGGAAATGGTTTGGTCTATGGAAGGAAAGAACTTCAATAAAATTAACTAAATCTCTCCTTCCCCCACCCTCTCACACACACACATACATGTTTCTTCTTGAGCTCAAAGAGCTGGCCTTAAGTAATCACTGAATCAATTTCTAGCTTTGTGCTTTCTTACTCTGAATATGATTTCCTAGCTGATTTCTACTCATAGAAATTCAGACAAGAGGGGACCTTCCAATACTCATAGCATCTGGGGTAGCATATCAGCCTGGTAGAGACCATCTTGATGGGCAGCTGGGCTGCTGTAATCAAATACTACAAACGGTGTGGCCTACACACATTCAAAACTTATTTGTAATAGTTCTGGAGGCCAGGAAATTAAAGATTGTGGTCCTAGAAAAAATTTTAACTGGTAATGGCCAGCTTTCTGGTTCACAGGCAGCCTTTATCTGTTTGATGTGTCCTTTAGAAGAAAGAGCAAGAGAGAGGTCCCTATTGCCCTCAGAGGATTTGTCTTCAGTCTATTGAAAGTAGATTCATTTCCTTATAAGCTTTCCTACCCCCTTTATTTAAAACATAAAGAAAGAAAAAGAAAAGGTGGAGATCTCCTGGGCATCACTTATAAAAGCACCAATGGCTTTCACGAAAGAACCACCCACATGGCTCAATCTCTCTTCTAAGGTATCACTTCCTAATACCACCATTTGGAGAAGTAGGATTTGGACTTGTGAATTTTGGGGAGACAAACATTCAAGACTATAGCAGGTGCCAATCATAAACACTACATCAGGAAAGTGAGGTAGATGTGTCCTGTAAGACATCAGGTATGACTGGAGGCAATCTGTAGAAATATTTTCCTTATGAAATCAGAGTCCTAATTAGGAGCAGAATTCGTAGTTATTAAATCCAAGAGTCAGGAGAAGGTATCATGAAAAAAAATAATGTATGAGTTTACTGCTAAACAAAAATTATGAGACCAGGTGTGAATTAAGGATGACCTTCCTTAGAATCTCAACTCCTTTATACCCATCTACAGTCTTCATGAAACATGCCTGGCAAAGGAGAAGGGCCATGTACTTATGTGGTTCTCAGTGTAAAATGGCTTAAGGAAGGAGTCAAGCAGTATCTTCACTAGTTGGTGGTGGATGTAATCAGAGTTCAGGTAAACCAGACAGAACTGGTTTCAGGGACCTGAGGTGAGTGGTGCCTAAACCAAAATTCCAACTGCTGTTCTGCATCTCACTCATTGTCTGAGCCTCTTCACCCCCCTAGAATGGCGGGTTTCTCAGCTCTAAAATAAGGGTGCTCCCTCTGGCTCTCAAACGTGATTCTCTGTGGCTGGCACTTACACCAGACACCACTAACGTGTAGCTTTCACACAAATCAAATGTGACACTCCCCGTATGCTTCACCAGTGATAAATGATGAGTTTACTGCTTATTCTTTGTGTTTCACTTTGAAAAATCAATGAAATGCTTTGAAAAATTGGTTTTAAATAACACATGTTTCGCAAGAGATGGACAGTCATGGAGTGGAAGTAGTCCAGGTTGGGGAGCGGGAGCTTCCATGAGGCTCTCTGGTCCTACCTCCTTGGGACAGGCACAGCCACCAATCACCACTCCAGACAGGCACAAATCCCGTCGCCCAGCAGTGAATACGGGTTGCCACTGGATGGCGGTGTTGCTGCATTCAGAGCAAAATGGTGATGATCTAAGTGGTGGCCACTGCCTCAGTGGTCTGGCCATACAGTTGCAGACCAAATGAGTAAACACATGTTCAATAGTAGTAGCACTGATTTTAAAAAAATTATTTGATTGTAAAGATGCTGTACAGAGGGTTAACAGTGATATGAGTAAGGCAATGAGTACATTTTTTGTTGAGCATTGTTATTTCTTCCTTTGTTGTTCCTTTCCAGTAGACTGTCTTGGGGTATCATTGCTGCAATGGGTCATCCTGTGTCCTTGTTTCAGCATTTTGTTATTCCCCTTCCCCTCCTCCAATTAGATAAATGCATATACAAGATGCAGGGTACCAAAATCAAGTATGAGTGACCACAGGGGATGTACCATAGGGAGAAGAACATACATAGGAAACAAAACAATCACATAGTCCATTACAAGCAACCACAACAGAGAAAGACTTGGAAAAAATCATATTAAGTGAAATAAGCCAGACCCAAAGAAATAGAGGGTCCCATGGTTTCCCTCATTTACAATAATTCATGTATGTCTAGGATACTTTTATCAGATGAGCAGAAAAGCTCAAAAGCTATGTACATATGACCATATAAGATGATGCGAAGTGAAATGAACCCAAGCTATGGACACTGATTTTTTTTCAAGATTTGTGTTATCTTGTTCATTGAGTAGGTTATCTGTTTTTTGTTTTTGTTTTTGGTTTGTTTGTTGGCTTTGCTATGTGGCTCAGACAAGCCTCATCTTACCTCTCCTTAGCTATCCTGATGCTGGGATTAAAGGTGTATATCATGATGTCCAGATCATTGGTTTTTATTTTGAGATAAACTATTGGAAAGCCATTAGGAAAAATGATTTGAAAATAATATTCCTTTGGTTATCTCTGTATTCATTGTATCCTTTTTCCCCCTGCTTCTTATTCCACTGAACTCAATGGGCTAAATGGACTATATAGAGTGTTAATGCTTTCATGTGTTTCTTGAGCCTGACTCAGGAAGATGCAAGAATGAGGCTTCAGAGGACCTTCTGTATTGTCCTTGAATGAAAACAAATCCGTAGACATTATTGCTGTAAATGGCACATCACACACTCAGATTGGAGTACTTAAAAATACATTCTAGGCCTAGACTTTTCTTCATAATGAGCACATTACCAAACATAAATCATTTTTAGGTATTTTATTCACCATACCTATGTTTGGAATATGCTTGTAACTCGGTGAAGCACATGGTTTGGGGGTTCACTGGACTTTGTTCCTCGTGGGAATTCATCAGTGAGAGTACTAAGGTGAGTCCCACTGAGCCCAGCTCTCGGAGTTGCAGTAGGTGAGATCCACATCTTTTCATTTCAGGTATTTATGGTGAACAGTTTTAGGGCTCAGAGTCTTAATACTGGGTGAACCATTCATTCAATTAAAATAGGGCAATGATCTATTCATTATTTATCTAAATGACTGGAATTAAATTAGCATCCACTTATATAGCACATCTAATTTTAACAGAAAAGTGATATCCTATAAACTGACTTTATAGCTTTATGGTTATTTTCTATTGGTTCCTCCATGTCTAGGTCTCTGTAATACTTTGATACCTACCTTAGAAGTATGGCTGATTTATTAGGTCAATGATTTGTATCCCAGTAAGGCCACATCTTCCAATTACTTTTTTGCTCACAAGTGATCTGCTCAAAAAGCCCTTTATTTAAAAAATTACAGTGGACACATTGGGGCTTCTGGTGAGAGAAAGAAGGCAAATAGATTCAAGGCCATCCTTTCAACAGGGTGGGTTGCTCACCTGGGAGCACTAGACAGCTCTGTGTGGGAGGAGGCGCTGCCACGTCTACAGCTCCTCTATTGTTGAGGTGCTGGCAATTCTTAGTTCAAGACAAAGCATCAAACATAACTCAGCTGCCAGGCATTGGTGGCTTACATCTGTGATCTTAGCTACTCAAGAGGCTGAGATCTAAGGGTCATGGTTTGAAGTAGGCATGAGCCGGAGAGATTGAGTCTCTTATCTCCAATTCATCACCAAAAAGCCAGAAGCAGAGCTGTGGCTCAAGTGGTAGAGCACTAACCTTGAGCACAAAAGCTCAGGGACAGTGACCAGGCCTGGAGTTCAAGCCCCATGACCAGTGTACACCCCAAAATATCAACTGAGCTGAATTGTCAGTTTAATGAGTAGAAATAATTGATAGAAGTAAAAATAAACTAGAGATAGTTTACTTGATAAAGTAGTTTCATGTGGGATTCTTTTTAAGCATACATGTCAATATACACGTGCTTAATTCATTGGTAAATGCATTTTCACCAGGGAAAGGATCCTGATGAAACTCAAAACAAGGTTTTTTTTTCTTTTTGCAATATAGAGCCACTGGGCTCTATATTGTAAGGAAAATGTATAGTTGTAAGGAAAATGACAAAATTAGTTGTTAATTATTAGTAGAAGACTAATGGCTTATTTTTGCTGTCCATGAAAAACTAAACACACAGCCTATAGAAAATCAGCATAGGAAACACTATTGGCTGTTTAGCACTGTCCATTTTTACTCTGTCTGTTAAACATGGAAAGCAGCCTGCATACATATATTGGATTGAAGAGGAAGAGAAACCAAGAAATCCAATTTTATTCAAAAGAGGACTGAAGCTAAGGAAATTTTGACACCTAGACTCTGAGGAAGATGATGATGCCAGTGTTGGTGAAAGGTCATTGGCTCACTCCTGATGATTTTTGAATATTAATTTTGGTGGTTGGAATTGAAGATGGAAGAGTGGCTGATTTCATATTGTGCACCCCATTTAAATACCCAGGGGGAACGTGAACATCTCAACCATGCAGGGTGAAGAGCCTCCTTCTCTGAGAATGGCAGACCTGGAAGGGCTCTAACTTTCACAGGAGAAAATTGAGACCCAGATAAGAGTAATGGGTTTATTGAAGAGTCTGATTTAGGATGGGGACACAGATGAAATCGTATTATCTTCCCCCAATTACTGTCTCCAACCATGCTCAGCTGAATCCTCCTTTTCAATTCTTCCATGACATATCAGATTTACCCCATAACTTTTCAGTCACTTTCAGTTATTAACCACTCCAGTCCAGTCTGGGCCAATTTAAAACTTCAGTCTTCGTGCAGCTGAATGATATGTCATCTCCCCGCCTCCCAGCCTGGGTCTAGAGTGGTTCTGATGGACTTACAAAGGAAGAGAGTACTATCTACCATGGCTTCTACCCTCCTCCCTCTCTCGATACTGTGTATCAAGCTTCTCTGGGGTTAGAGATGGCAGGAAGAACGGTGCTTTGAAACTTGGGGTGGAGTTATTTTCCCATGTAAGTATGGTTCTCTGTGGCAGGTGTCTGTCCAAATGCTGGCTGCTTTGGAGCGAATATGTGAATCCTTGGGAGGGCTTAGTGTGACTCTGGGAGATCTAGCTGTTCCTTGCTCCTTGTCTCATGAGTTAGCACAGCTGCCAAGGCTGATATTTACTTCACAGACCCTTTCAGTGCTCTGTCTTTGCCTCATGGCCATCCCTATTGGGTGAGGTATTGACCAGATTTTCTAAGTTGCTCACCACTTTGTGCAGTAGACAGACTCTCATCACTGTGATTGGGCTAAACTTTGGGAAGATGGCTACTTTGCTGCTTTGCTGCAGACTTGTCTCTATCCTGTCATTCAAAAGGCAGCACATGCCAATCAGTGCCTTGCTCCACAGATGTTCCCCTCACAAACTAATGACAGGATTGTCTTTTGGAAGTCTGATGAGCTTTCTGGCTCCAGCCCTCTCTGTAAGTCTGATGGCTCAAGGGACTCAGGCTTTTCCTTTCTTACTGTTCTCCATAGCCCACTGCGAGGCAGACAGTCACTGTATAACACACAGACTAAAGGATTTAATGATAGGGAGGAGGTAGAAGGAACAAAATGATGGGAAGGAAACCCAAGTGTGCCATTGCCCAACATCAGTTACAATTTCTCACTGAGGTGAAGACTGTTCTCCATCAAAATCTTCATGCAGAATCTTGCTGCTCCATATGTTTCAGAGGCCAGATTTCCCTGTACCTCTCCATGATTTATGACTCTTGGCAATAAATGCACTGTGGAAATAAACAAAATGTAATGGCTTGTGTTGGCAAATGGCAAGAGTTTGGGATTATCTCACGGTTTTCTAAAGTCAGTGCTGTGTGCTCTGACCACGTGAGAAGGTTTAATTACACTTAACAGGACACATGAATTACTTTCCTAAAGTTGTATGTATACAACCATTCCAGATAGTACATTTTCTCAGATACTTAAAAGAAATCTCTTTCTAAGCATAGAGAACTCAAAGGTATTTGCCAGTTTCCAGGCCAAAAACAAACTGATATTTTTTTGGCTTTCTATTTTTTCCATAGATGCACAAGAAAAAAAATGATTCATTTACACCCAACTCACATGTTCCATGGCTTGATCTTTTTATCAAATGTTGAGGAAGAAAACCATGAGACTTTTTAAAAAGAGAAAATGTAGAGCATGACTGGAATTTGCACAAAATTCATTGTTTTTCCAACTGGATTTTAATTTCTAATTGACCTTTTAACTTAATCTCAAATAATCTTCTCTGAAGTCTAAATTGAGAGGAAATAAACCATTGGAGTTAGATATGCCCATGTTTAAATTAGGCAATGCCAATTACTGACAGAGGCTACATAATTAACCTCTCTGAGCCTTGGTTTTCTCACTATGGAAGGCAGATAGTCATTCCCACCTCACAGGATGGCTCTGGAAAGCATCGAGGGGACCATGTCAGATGCGTAGAAGAGCACCCTGCACAAGGCAGATGTAGATGGACTCCACTGGCCCGACTCAGCTATTCACTCTCTCTACCTCTGTGTTCTTTCCCGTGTGACTACATTTCCTGTAATTATGGAGCTGAGTCCATTTCCCCTGCCTTCCTTTCCAGTGCAGTCATGTGACAGGCATTGTCAAATGGGATATTCTCAGGGTCTGGAAGAGCACAGGTGTTTTCGCCTCCCATTCTCTGCTTCACCATTGTCCATCATGAGAACAGTTGGAGATGACACAAGGAGGAGCCAGGCTGCCCTCGCATCACAGCACGAACCTAGTGTCCTCCGATGGCTATACTGCACAGACTGCAGGCCGCAGTCCTTACCCTACATCCCTGGCCAGCCCTGATTGTTTAATCCATCGCATCCTGGGGGCGATTTGCTGCACTGTCCATTGTGACAATAAATAATGGATAGAGCCATGGAAAATTATGGGCCTGAATTTGTGGTGGTGATCCTTTTATGGGTGTATGGCTTATTCCCCCAGAGGGATATATGCCTCTTTATATGCCTCTTTTTTGTAGGTACTCGATAAGTATTTTCCAACAAATAATAATGTATTTGTTCATGAGTGGAATGAGTTGTGGACTTTTCTTAGCCATTTTTGAGCCTATTTCTCAAATGTTACTTTGTTTTGTTTTGTTTTGTCTTGTCTTGAGACAGTATTATTACCGTGCAGCCCAGGATTCCTGGACTCCTGACCCTCTAGCTTAGCTTTTGGAGTGCTGGGATTACAAGCATGCACTATCACATCCAACTCTTATTTTTGAATTGTGGGATACCAAATAGATTTAACTAACATCTCTGAGGTCATTTCCTTAGCTATATATCTATATATCTATCTCTATCTATATATGTACATATATATATATATATATATAGATAGATAGATAAATAGATACTGACAACAGCAATTTTATTACATTGTCAACTAAGGTAAAGAAAGCATAAAATACAGAGTAGGCATTCATAGAAGCAAAAATGTTAGTGGTGCAAGCAGGGGAGTCTTTGCTTTATTTGTGGCTAGGGAGTGATGTATTAAAATAGCTTGTAAAATTAATAAGCATTCATGAGTGGATGATGGGAGAGAGCACGTCAGCTGACTCAACAGGGTAGCAGGTGCACTCACTGAGATTGTCTCCATGTCAATTCCTCCCAACTTCTCTTCCATCTTTACTCCACTCTTATCCCCAGCACCCCAATGTCTTCTGTGGTCTTTTCACAGTCTGCATCCCTTCCATGGAACTTTCTTCTGAGTGGAAAATGCCCCATGTATCCACTTTCTTGCCCTTGCCTCATTTAACCCCCTCCTTTCCAAATGCAGTTTTCCTTTCTGCTCAATCTAGAACATGGCAGAGGCTGATTGTGGGTTTATATGGCTTTTCTGGTAGTTAAAAAACAGGTCATCAGATTTACTGACTTAATTATTTTTAAGCGTGGTTAGCATTAACCACATGTACCTTGTTCTGTAACACATCTCCAAGACTTTTTCATCTTGCAAAACTCGAACTCTATATACTGGTAGAACAACTTCCCATTTAGTTCAAATGCTGAGAAGGCCTTTAGCTTACAGTGGCAGGCAGGGAGCAGGGGCGGTCTGGTTGGTTAGCTGGGCCTTTGCTTATCTCTCTGAAAGTTCTCCCCTATGGATGGATACTTGTAAATGCTGACTCTGCTTCTATACTCAGCAGGCTCTGCCTAGCAATTAGAGTTCAAAATGGCCTCCACCAACCAGTGCGGTTACCTCAAAAACAACTGGTTGCCAAGACTTTGATCTGGATAAGGACTTTGTAAGGGTGGAGACATTTTCATTTGAAGGCAATTTAGATTTCTGGCCCCAATGTGGAATTGTTTTGAATGTAGGCAAGGGACATGATTAATTGTTAATTTTCCTTTTCTGTTTTCCCTATATCTTTTTTCCTTTTTTTTTTGTTGGTCATGGTGCTTGAACTCTGGGCCTGGGTGCTGTTCGTCAGCCCTTCAGCTCAAGGCTAGCGCTCTACCACTTGAGCCACAGCACCACTTCTGCCTTTTTCTGCTTAAGTGGTGCTGAGGAATCGAACCCAGGGCCTCATGCATGCAAGGCAAGCACTCTACCCCTGAGCCACCTTCTCAGCCCATATTTTTCCTTTATTTTATGAATGTTCCTCCTTTTCACCTGTTTCTTCAGTCTTAAATGTAAGACATTTCTTATATTCAATAATGTTTTTCTTACTCTCAATTATGCTTTTCTCATAGGTGGAAGCTAAGATTAGGTTTAAATGAGGAGATTCCAAGGGTGAAAATATTCA
Source organism: Dipodomys ordii (assembly GCF_000151885.1). NCBI lineage: Eukaryota > Metazoa > Chordata > Mammalia > Rodentia > Heteromyidae > Dipodomys > Dipodomys ordii. The sequence goes on along the minus strand of NW_012267259.1, from coordinate 5,113,975 downwards.
CCTTGGTTTGTATTAAACTTCCCAAGTTGGTGCAATCCCTCCACTGTACCTTTTTGAGTAAGTTGTAGGTGACATGGACAAGGGGGGTGTCTTAGTCTGTTTTCTGTTGTTATGACAAAATAGTCGAGACAAGACACTTTATGAAGAAAAGAGGCTTATTTAGCTCACAGCCCCGAAGCATGGTGCCAGCATTTTTATTGATTCCCAATAAGAGGTTTAACTTATGACAACTCCTGGCAGAAGATGGCAGGTAGATGTGTGAGAGATCAACACGGTGGAGGTGGTAGACCTGGTGGTGGTGCTTTGGATTTCCTTTAACACAATCCATTCTTATCATAGATAATCCACACATGAGAGATTTAAGTCATTTTCTTTTTTTTTAAATAATTTTAATGGTTATTTTTCCTTTTATTTTATTAATCTTATGTGGTACCAAGGAATTGAACCTAGGGCCTCATGCATGCTAAGCAAACACTTAACCACTAAGCCATATTCCCTGCCTGATTTAAGTCATTTTCATGAAATGAAACCTAGTCTCAAGATAATCAATCTTAGTCTCTTGAGAAAGAAAATCATCAGTTTGTGAAGAAGTCCTATGACTGTACATGTGAAGGCTGCATCATCTCTTAATCCTGTCAATTAAATTTCAACTTGAGTTTTGGTAAGGATAAACCATATTCAAACAATAGTAGGGAGGGAGGAAGAGAGTGCATATAATCCTTAATTCTTTATGAACAACTGGCCATAAAAATTTGCTAAAATTGATGACATAAGAGAACATTTGGTGATAGATACTCTGAAGTGTGTCTTAAATAGTCTGCATTGTTATTACTTTTTATTAGCTTAAAAATAACAGCCAACATCATCACAAAAGGATAGTCCTGGGTTGGCACACTACTCCAATAAATTATGATTATACATCTGCATATTTTATTCTTGAGCATATGTTATGATGGAAAGTTTATAGAAATGTGATGTGCAGACACAAGAGCACAAGAAAGAGAGCAGGCTCCAAAAGAAAGATCAAAGAAACATTTAAGTCAATCGCATCTGTGATCCAGTACACTGATATTTCTATTTATGCATCAACTCCCCAGACAGTGATTTGTGCTTTTGCTGGGTGCATGAAGATGTATGGTTGGGAAAGGCTGTAAAAAATTTTTTTTGAGGAAACTTTCTACATTCCAAGTCATAACAAACCTGTGTTTTGGCAAGCAGAATGAGTAAATTTGTCTACATAATTAAGAGAAAATGCTCACAAATCATCAAGATATACAGGGGTTGGCAGCCTGTGCATTCTTAAAGTTGTTTTTTTTCAGAAACATATTTATTTATTCTCAAAGGGAAAGAAAAGTCTAAGGGATAACATTGCCAAAACTGAGAGAAGGTTAGGCTAGGAGTTTTCTCTGCCTACAGTGGAAATGACTTCTCCATCTGCATTCAACATGTTCTGTGTTCTGCTTCAACACTAAACTGTTAGTCAGGAGAGAAAGTGTGAGAGAAAAATTTCTTCTAAGTGATGACTCACAGTTGGAAAAAAGACATGTAAATGTTATTGACAATAACATCATTACTGTTCTGCCCCCAAATAAATATAGGTATGGGGAGAATAGCCCATTATTAAGAGAAATTAACATTGCATCAAGATTCTTCTTAAAACTCACACTGCCTTTCAGAACACCGTTCTGTCTGCTAAAGAGACTTTCACAGAATCTGGCATTAAAGAGTCTTTAACACAATCTTGGAGTGTACTGGAAGGTGGCATTTCCATCCATAACAACTTTGTGAATGATTTTAATTCCATGTTTTTGGTTTTTGTTTCTGAAACCATTGTATAATTAGGGAAAGATTTGCAAAGAAGTCTGAGCAATGTATATTCCTTGCTCATTTTTGCATGTGCTTTATCAGTCTGACTCTCCCCCTTAAATTCAAACACATATTATTTCTGTCTTTTTCTTTGTGAACCATTTGAGAGTAATTTTCAGATATGCTGCTTATTACTTTCAAAGGCTTTAGGGTGTGTGTGGATATTGCCTTACCAAGGCTGTTGCATATTAACACAACCCACTGATCCAAACCAGAGTTACATGGAAGGATGCACACATGCAGTATAATCCACAGGGTTATATCATTCAGATTTCTAATTGTCCTACCGATATTCAGCATCATCTTCAGATCAGTTCATTTCCTTGATTATGAAGCTGCTTTTGTTTCCCTCCATTTAGAATAGCTACTGAGTTTTTTTCAAATTGTACAAAGGAGCTGCTATTTAACAAAGCAGTTTATAAATACAATATATCTCTATCAATGATGGTTTTAACATTGTTTCTGAAAAGAGTTGGTCAGATATGTTGAAGAATATCACTCAGTTTGGATTGATCTGCTATTTTCTCATGCATATATGTAAGAAGCACTTCAGATATAATATTGTATTCTGTAGCATTTAAGTAGAACCTCCAATGTCACATTTGTGGTGATGTTAATCTGTATTATTTACTTAAGATAGCATTTTTAAGGGTTCTCCACTGCAAAGTTCATTAACAAATATTTTGTATTTTGTTAATAAAATAATAATTTCTAAGTATTACTTAGAATTCATCAATGAGGTAGTAATACACACTCACAATGTCCTAATTTACTTAATAGGTTATACCCAGTCATGTTTATCATCTATTCTGATGCTTAAATTTTCCCAGTTTTGGCCAGTTAGAATTCTTTTAACTTAACTTTGGTGTCATTTAGACATGCCCCATCTTTCCAATAGCCCTGTTATACTTTTTTTTTTTTCAAAAGGCTGCTCAGGTTCAATTTTTAATCTACTACCTCAATCTATAAAACCAAGGCTTTATCCAAGTAGTCTTCATTATTCTTAATGGTGAATGGTCTTTAAAACTACAAGATATGGGGGGCACCTTATCTTTCCATTTTTGTGGATCTAGTTTGACAATTCCTGTATGGGCTTTTGTGTGTGTACCTACTCAGTGGTTTGTCTCGTCTCTAGATCAGCAAAATTAGGACAACCTGGGAACTTTACAGAAACACAGATTTTCAGACTTCATGCCAGATCTGTTGAACTAGACACTGAAGATGGGGCCTTTGCTTTTATAACAAGCTTTCCAAATGAAGTCAAGCTGGAAACAGTGGTACCACTTTCCACCCTTGGGACTAATTAAGGTTGCCAAAAGTCTTTAGATGTTTAGTGAATTTGTCTGTAAAAAGAAGATAGTGTTACTTTCTTCTAGCAAGACGGTAAGTATTAAGTTAACTAAATTGTAAAATGCTCTTCCTACTGCATTTGGCCAATAGTAAGTGCCTCATAAAGGTAGCTGTTTTAGTTTTGTATTAGACACTATAATGTTAGCTATTGCAAGCAAACACTGTATTACTATATGGCTTGAGACACCATAACAAACCCTATGGTGTGTATGGCACATTCATATCCAAAAGGGAAATACACACACACACACACACACACACACACACACAACTTAATTGACTCCTTAGAAGTCACAATTTCTCTTTGATTTTTTGTATTTTTGTTTAATTCTTTTGCTACACCAAGGAGTTATGGTGGCGGTGTAATAATTCAAAGCACTTAATTAATAAAGGTAGTCAGAAAGTCCCTTCCTTTAGAAAACCGTTTTTGAACTACAATGGATGAGAATTCAACCTTAGTTGTCAGGAAGTTCAGATTTATAGCCTTTGCTACTAACCAGTCAAAACCTCCTTGAATTTATGCTTTCCCCTGGCAGCCATTCACAATTACCCACAGGGCATCTATGGTACCGCTCTGTATGCAAGCACAGGTAGCTCTGAAACAACCTGCAGAAAGAACAGACTGAGTTCCAGGTGTTATTGGGGCTGATGTCTATGGCTGCATTTCTTGCCTCATTTGCACTTTACTTTTCTCCAATAAGTTTACATTAATTTAAGGTTTTGTGGAGCATCTTTTTAGGTCATTTTTATTAGTTGCAGAAAGTGAGTGGTGCTGTAAATATTGTCATGTTTAGAGGGCAATAACTTAGGGAGGTTCAGCCTCCTCTGTAAACAAATTTTACTTGCAAACTGTCTTGCCGACAACTTTGGTCCCCAAGTTGATCTACATTTTTCTTCATAAATAAGAAGCCTGGAAAGATGTTTGGAATGTATATGCTATTAAAGTCTAATTTAAGGTACTGGACCATTATAAATTCTGGAGTTTTATTTGCCACATTTTATGTTTGCTGCTAGATTGTTTAACAATCTAGTTTGAATCAATCAAATGTTGAACGAAGGGTGTGGCATTAGAGACTATCTAAGTATGAAGTGTCAGTCTTGAACTTTGGATATAGTGTCCATTTTGGCCATAGCTGGCACTAGGTAAGATTATGACACACATAAAACTTATTACTCCAGGCTCTAGTCTCTGCTCTCTGTATGAACCCAGAGGATCCATGCTCGCTCTACTTCCCCCCCCCCCCATCGAAAAGATCAGGAATGGCTTCATATTCTGATTCTTGAAGAGAAGATACCAGAAAATATCTTAATGGTTGTTGAGTTATATTACTATTACTTTCAACTTAAGTAATAGGATTTTATAATAATTTCTTTGCTGTGAAATATAATTTTCCATTTTATGGTCTTTTTCCTCTTGATTAAACATTAATGTGCAAGAGCTTCAATCAAACATTGGTGAACTGAACCATATATTACCATTTCTACTGATGAGACACCAAAGAACTTTCCTGCCACATAGCTGACATAGCTGGGGACTTAAACTTGAGACTGTGGATTGTTTTCTTAACTCATACTATCCTTTTGTCTAAGAATATTTGTAACATATCAAGAATAATTTAAGAAATGCCTGGATAAACACCTCCAGATGTAAGTCATTTTTATATATTGTTGTATTTGCTTTAGTTTTTTCCATGTTTTTAATTAGTGAGTATTAACTGTACAGTAAGAGGATTTTTATTGTGACTGTTCTGCACATGCATAGTCATATGTAACTCCTATTACTCTTTTTTATCCCTCCCATATCTCCCTTTGACTCTTTTTCTGCAAGTTTAAAATCTAAGTTTTATTATGATTTTCTTTTCTTTTTTTTTTGGGTCCGGTCGTGGGGCCTAAACTCTGGGCTTGGGCGCTGTCCCTCAGCTCTTCAGCTCAAGACTAGTGCTCTACCACTTGAGCCACAGTGCCACTTCCGGCTTTTTTCTTTTTGCTTATGTGGTGCTGAGGAATTGAACTCAGGGCCTCTGGCATGCAAGGCAAGCACTCTACCACTGAGCTACCTTCCCAGCCCCTATTATGATTTTCATAAAGCATATTCTATTCCATCAACCTTCTTTTTTCTCCTCTCACCTACCTTTGGTTTCTCTCTCCATTCATGTACTTTTTTTCTTTAGATATAGCTTCTGTATATAAGAGGAAATGTGATATTCACCTTTTAGAGTCTGGCTTATTTTGCTTAACATGATGATCTCCAGTTCCATCTATTTTCCTACAAATACCATCATTTCTCTCTCTCTCTCTCTCTCTCTCTCTCTCTTGCCACTGGGACTTAAACTCAGAGCCTTATCATTTTTGCTCAAGGCTGGTACTCTACCACTTGAACCACAGCTCTACTTCTGGCTTTTTGCTAGTTGATTGGAGATAAAAGTATGGGCTTTCCTGCTCAGGCTGGCTTCAAACCTCAATCCTTAGCACTCAGTTTCCTGTGTAGCTGGGATTAAAGGCATCTGGCAAATTTATTCTCCTTTATAGCTGAATATAGCTTTATAGTTAAATAATGTTTCATTGTATATAAGTACCACATATTATATATCAGTTCATTTGTTGATGAGGATGATTTCATAACTGGGGTACTGTGAATATTAGGCTGAAATCTGTAGAAAGGTAAAATTCTGAGCTAAAGTTTGGTCATTCTTAGATCCTCTATCCTGAAATGGAAAGTAGATGATTTCTACTCCAGGCTTATCCTAACCTGCAGAAGATTACTTTCCTCTCCTATGGCTGACAAGGGGATCATTACACAAAAACGTTGTGGAAGGGCTTGGAACTTTGAGGTGAAGAAGAAATATAGTGGAGTGGCAGAAAAGAGAAAACAGGGAAAAGAGGTCAGAAAGATGCGTCTAAAGACGATTTTTCTTTGGGAGAGCCAGGTTACCATCACTCAGGATATTGTCTTCATAATACTCTTCTGTTTTTGAGAGACTAGGTAGTATTTAATGATACTGAAAAGTAGAACATAGGAATCAATTTCACAACTCTATTCTTCACTTATTTTAATTGTCTTCAGTTACATATATTAAAAATAATTACATATAAAGAAAAGGAATTGGTAAATTTAAATAATAACTAATTTAATGGGGCTGAGAAGGTTAATTTTATGTTAAGTCATTTTCCATTTGCCTCTGATAATTAGTTCAATGATACTGATGTTCCTTGCAAATTATATAAAATAAATGGGCTTGAAAGATACTAAGTCCAAATTAAAAATAAGATAAAATATGTTCTTACATAACAGTGGGAATTATATGTTAGATTTGGAAAGGAGGAAAAGAAGGCTGATTATGTGCAGACTTTGATTTCAGTATTATTAACTTCTATATATTTATAAGTTGATGGAAAACAACATTGCAAGAAGGTAGTTTGTTAAGCTTGATATATTTCATTTAAAATATTACATAGGCTATTTCAGTATGAGGTCTATAAAATTTTGTTAAGTGAAGTAAGTCATGCCCAGAGAGACAAAGAATGTGTGTTTTCCCTTCTATGTGGAAGCCAGATTTCACTTATAAACTTATATGTAAATACATTGGGTGGCATGTAAGTATATACAAATGTACTAACTGAAACTTGGTAGATTCAAGGGAAAACTCAGGGTTATTCCTTAGAAAGACAAAGTCATAGTTCAGCAAAATAAAACACCAGGAAGAGAGTACTCAAAAAAGGATGGGTGGGGTCAAAGGGAAAAGGGTAAATAAATGAAAAGAGGAGAAAAATGGAGATAAGATCAATGTATAACATTGTACAAAATTAAGAGTAAGTTGGTTTGGGAGGTAGAGGTGAGAATGTTGAAAGTGTTGACATTGATTAGGATTTATTATATTCATTAACCACATTGTTAAATGGCAACTCCTTTGTACAACTACATAAAAATAATTTAAAAAATTAGGAAATCTCTGAAGAAGAAGGAAAGATGGCCAATAAACACATGAAGAAATGTTCAACATCCCTAGCCATAAAAGAAATGCAAATCAAAACAACATTGAGATATCACCTCACCCCAG
>NW_012267259.1:5019119-5105911 GCF_000151885.1 Dipodomys ordii | reverse complement strand
GCTGCAATGCTTGGTAAGAAATGTATGCATTATCTTGCCCATGTAATTGTAACCCCTCTGTACAGTATCTTCACAAATAAAATAAAATTAAAAAAAATTAGGAAATGACTTTTCACAGAGAAGAGTACTATCTCTGCTCAAGTAATAAAGAGGATAAAGTAGAAAGATAATTCTCTAATACTTTCAATAAATATTTATTTATATAATACATAACTGTGGAGACTTGATTATCAGAACCTTATGAAGCTAGTAGACCTTGTCAACAAATGTATACGTGAGTTAAGCCTTTGGTAGGCTAATTAAATAATCACCTGTATAAAATAGATTTGTGTAAATTTTGCTTTCAATTTTGTTAAATTTTACTTAGACTGTTCTGAATTTTGGTATACAGACATTTACGAATAATGTCTTTCTTGATAACCTGACTTAAAAAACTTATTTTTATTGTAAAGGTGATGTACAGAGGGGTTGCAATTATGTAAGTCAGGGACCGAGGACATTTTTTTTTTTTGAACAGTGTCATCCCTTCCCTTGGTTTTTCCCCCCAGTTTTTTTCTTCCCAACCTTTCTCCCCCACAAGTTATATAGTTCATTTCAATATTGTGTCTAGTTAGTATCACGGCTAAATTAGTTCACTTTTTGTCTCAGATAAACTGCCTCCTATATGATTATATAACATTCCTTTTAAAATCTCAGTTAAGGCTCCCTGCCTTGAAGCCTACTATGTTTAGTCTTAATGGAGATATAACAAACTTCTTTTGTTTGTATTGGTAGTTTTTTCTGCTATTTTATGTCCAATTTGTCTTTGTCATTACATTTTATAAGCGTCTTTTGTAGGCAATCTGTAGTTGAACATTGTTTTCATGAAAATCCAACTTGAAATTCCCTGACTCTTAGTTGGATTTTTAATGTATTTATATTTAAGGTAATTATTGATATGGTGTTAGAGTAAATTAGACTATGCCAGAAAACCATGCAGACATCCAGGTACAAAGAACAAAGAACAAAGAAATAATAATAAAGAGGTGTTGGCTATTTGTGTCAGGTGACTTATATAACCTGCTGGGCCTTGGAGGGACTCAGAGGAAGAGACTCTGGTGTGGATACATGGACTAGGGGCTTCATTATGGCAAGTTAGGATTGATGGCTGCTGCCCAAGTAGTAGATTAGCGATCTTGCAGCTGTGCAGACCTGAATATTACTCCAAGGGGATCTTGCTGCCTTATATGGTTGTAGCTACCCCAAAGGAGTGTCATCTCAAGGTAAAGTTGCGGGGGATGGGGGAGGGTGGAGGCTGGTTATTTACTGCCTTTACTAAATGTGTCTAGTGTTGCCTAGGAAAGGAGCATGCTAAGTGATGGGAGAGGAGGTCACTGGGCCAACATGGTGTCTGTCTTCTCAGTTTAGTGCTTGGCTCATGTGTTCTTTATTTTTTGTTTTTGGTTAGTTGTGCATTTCAATGTACTCTTTTTGGGGGCTTTTTGGCAAAATCCCTTGGTATTATGTACTAGTGATTACTCTAGAGATTACATAATATACCTTTATTATGGTTCAGCATGAATGGGTAGTCATAAAAAATTTACAACAGTATAGTTCACTTAATTCTACTAGTGATCGTTTGGATCTTGAATTTCCCCTAAAGGTCTATTTGGTAAGTGTGGTCCTCAGGGTGGTCTTACAGGAAGAAGTAGAACCTGTGAGGGGTGGGGCATAGTATGATATGTTTAGGTGATTGGGTCAGGCCCTTGAGTGGGATTGTGGAACCCTTGATCCTTCTTGCTCTATTTGTATCCATGAGGGGAGCAGGTTTGCTCTGACACATGCTCCTACCCTGAAGTGCTTCTTTGCCATTGGACAAAGTAACGGAGCAAATTGATCACAAATGAGCATCTCAAAAATGTGCCCCACAGGAAATATTTTCTTAAGTCAGTGTATATCAGATATTGCTTTATTGATTGGAAGCTGACCAACAGGCTCCTCCCCAACTTGGTGATTCTTCCATACATTTTGTGTATTTATACACCATGAACCTCATCTTATATAATCTTATTCCTTTTTACTTTAGATGCTCTTCTCAAATACTATTAATATTAACATAAAATATAAAGTTGGACTCTCAGAATTATTCTTTTATGTACATTAGAGTTTCCTTTGACCTCTCACAAGCTTTGTCACTTCTTCGGATTCCCATCTATTAAACTTGAATTGTCTTTGCTTTCAATAATCTGGAACTTTCTATATTTCCTTTGGTTCTGAAGGATATTTTTGTGGAATGTAGAATTCTAGTTAATTGTTGTTTTTTTAAATCATTAAAATTTTTTGCCTCCTGGAATCCTATGAGAATTTGGTTATCACTTACATTGGTGTACTCATATCATTTTGTTGTAAGGGAACTCAGTTGCAAGAATCAGAGAAGCCACCATTTAAGATGCCCAATTGGGAGTCTTTGTCGGAGAGCCGGTGGACACTTATCTCAAAGACCAGCGGCTGCGAGTGCAGCTATCCCAAAGCTTATATAGGCCAAGACCACCTAAGGTGTGAGGAATTTCCAGGAGAGAGATCCTGCCGATCTCAAATGGGGTGGCAGGCGGTGCCCAGCCTGTGATCATCTCTGCCCCATCTGCCGACGCCCCGTGTTTGTGATGGGGGTGGACCCTGAGAAATACAACTCACTCAAGATCTCCAGTGACCGTCCTGCACCTCCCACTGCCTGGTGCACTGGCCAAGGTCATCCGCGCCAAGGTCAACCACGACAACTTGGGCAGCGTCGTCGAGGGCCTCCTGGCCATGGAGCACACCATCACCGCCACGCAGAAGACTGTGGACGGTCCGTGCGGTGAGCTGCGGCGTGACAGATGCGGGGCGGCCCAGAGCCTCATCCCTGATCCACGGGCGCCGCCGAGGCCGTGGCAAGGTCATCCCCGAGCTCAAGGGCGAGCTGCCCGGCCCGGCCTTCTGCGTGTCCACGCCCATGTGTCCACGGTGGACTTCACCTGCTGCTAAATATGGCGACATCAGGCATCCGATGGGCCCCTCCAGGGCCTCTTGGGGTCCAGCGAGGACCGGGTGGTTCTCCAGCGATTTCAGCAGTGACTCCTACCCTTCCCCCTTCCACGTGGGCGGGGGCATCGTCCTCCACGACCCAGTCTCCTTCCCCCCCATAATTATATTATTATAGTTTACATGATAACTATATATTATTACATATTATTTATCAAAACAATATATAATTAGTCATATAGTTGTGCATATAATTATAGTAATATAAAACTAGATAAATATATGTGTCTGTACATGTCCACATGTTTGTATATGTGTAAGTATGTATATAGTTTTAGGACTTATATTTGGGTTACATTTAGTGTGTTTGTGTCTACTTGGAAATTGTCCCTCTATTTTATTTTTCTGTATTAAGTCATTTTCTATAATTTTTCAGTAATGTTTTTAACAATAATGTTAAAATCCTCATCTACTAATTCTTGCATCTGGTATCCTTGTGAGTCTGCTTCTATTAACTATCTTATGTTTTTGCTGTGGGCTACATTTTTCTGCTTCATAATTTTTGGATTGTATAGTAGACATTGTAGATGATACGATACTGAAAAATCTGTTTTTTTACTATCTTTCTCTGAAAAGTAGTGACTCTTGCTTTAGTATGCAGCTAAGTTATATGGGGGATCATATTGATCATGTCCAGCATTTATTGTAAGCTTTGTTAATGGCGAGTCTAGTTTGATTTTATTTTTGTTCATGGCCTTACTGAGGTTTACCAAAAAAACTCTAGCCTTAATCAAAGATGCTAAAGCAAAATATGATCTGGACTGTGGCAGGGGAAGAAGGAATAAGGCAGAAGTTTACCTGGCCGTATGTGGGGTGTAACAGCAGAGAAAGAATATAGAGAAGAGTATTTTCTTTTTGTCAGGTGGGAAGGAAAAGGAAGAGGAAGTTAGAATAAACTTCGATGCATTTATTCAAAGGGATCAGTGGGAAAATTCAGTGACAATGTTTAGCATGGAGCATAGATGAATGTGTACATCAAGAGAGTAGTGTGGGTCAATATGTAGGTTTGAATAGTTAGTGGTATTAGAAATCACAAAGGTGAAGAACAGAGATAACTCCTCAAAGTGAGACCCAGAGACTGCTTGAAACAGAATTTCCTTCTAGCCAAGAATGCATATGCCTTAAATGTCTTGTAAACTAAAGATAATGATAATGGAACTCTTTGGGTGAGAGGCCAAGAAATTACATTTTGAAGAAGCTTCTCAAGTGATTCTTTTGTTTGTTTGCTTTAACAGTTAAATTTGAGCTCCAGTGATAAGATAGTGCAAGAGAAGAGTGAATGGACAAAATTCTGAAGAAACCCAGCGCTTTAGTTATATAAAACAGGCTGATTACTGGAAAACAATTCATCTTGTTGAATAATTCTGGTTACTATAAAATTGAAAATGGATTTTTTTTCTCAGTTGTATGACTTGACCTCAGGACCTGGACACTGTTCCTGAGCTTTTCTGGTCAAGGCGAGTGCTCTACCACTTGGAGCCACAGCTCCATTTCTGGGTTTCTGGTGGTTCATTTGAGATAAGAGTTTCACAGACTTTCTGGCCCAAGCTGGCTATGAATTGTGATCCTCAGATCTCAGCTGCCTAAGTAGCTAGTATTACAGGTGTGAGCCACTGGCATCTAGCTTGAAATTTTATGTTAGCCCATCTGAAATTTTGATTTACTGTTTTTTTTTAAAGGTAATATAACAAAAGAAGGAGGTTGAGAAATGTTTCTCACATACCACATATTTCACAGAGAAAAAAATGGGCTAGGTCAATAAGAGCTAGATTACTGAGATCATAGCCAGTAGTTTAGCCTTCACAAGGTCGGTACCTATACATAATGCCAAGTGACAAATATACCCTCTGATAGATATATTAAGAAAAGCTGTCTGCATAATCTCAATGCTGCAGGTTATAGTCCTCTGCTGTTCTGAGCTTGCCAGCTGACAAGACAGTAAGTAACAACTCTAATTTAAACAATAGCATCAACCTGAGGGGGTAGAAATGTCAATGGTAACTGAGCTATAATTATTCCTCAATCTTCTTCCTTATTAAAAGTTGCTATGAAATATTTAGAACAAAAAATACTGGGTAAAGAATTTCCTTTATCTTCTTTTTTTAACAAAGGATAATCACCTAGAAACTTGCCTTTTCAAAGTGCTTGTGTCAACATTTTTTTCCATCAAAGTTTTTATCCTATTGTGTTTAGGGACTTAAGGCTCCCTGCTTTAATTTTAAAGTTGAATTGATGCATTTAGGAACTTAAAATAATTTTCTTCCTTCAAAGAAAGTTTCAGCAGACTGAGAACCTCAGAATTCAAATCGCAAATGGTCTAGGAATAAATAATAACAGCTAGCATTCACTGCGCATTCACTGAGACCTAGGTATGGTTCCCAGTACTTGGCATGTATTAAAATTTCAATCTCCACCATTCTATGAAGAAGTTACTAGTATATCTTTATCTTACATGAGAGGAAATTAAAGCTTAGGGGAATGTAGAAACTTGCTTCCCTTCAGGCCTAAGCTTTTCTTTTCTTTTCTTTTTTTTTTTTTGGTTGTGGGGCTTGAACTCTGCATTTGGGCACTGTCCCTTAGCTTTTTAGCTCAAGGCTAGTGCTCTACCACTTGAGGCACAGCACCACTTCTAGTTTTCTAGTGGTTTATCAGAGATAAGAGTCCCACAGACTTTCCTGCCCGGGATGGATTTGAACCACAATCCTCAGATCTCAGCCTCCTGGGTAGCTAGGATTATAGGCATGAGCCACTGGTGTCCACAGGCCTAAGCTTTTTAATGTAGCCATTGGCTTTCAAATTCATATCCTCAGACGAATACCTCTCAAACAGACAAGTAAGAATGGAATGGCTGATTCTAGAACAGGTATAGATAGATAGAGGTGAGTTTCAGAGAGTTAAAGGAGAGTCTTACTGCTTTAATACGTAGTACAGAGAAATTACCTGAGTGCGAGTGACAACACTGCCTTTGCATAAATTAATTTTGGAGAGAGAGGGATAGAGAGAAACAGGGAGAGAGAGAGAAAAAGGGGATGAAAATATCTAAGGATGGACTCAGAAGTACCTCAGTTTATGAATGAAAAGTGGGAATAGAAATGGAGGGAATTCACAGGAGGCAGGGTGTCCTGCTGAGCGTGGAACAAATGGTAACCATGGGAACGGGAGAGCACAGAGCGGTGAAGATTTGGAGGATCTGTGAATGAGTGGCAGAAGCACTGCTAGGAAGATGAATATACTTCTGAGGAGAACTAAGTGTGCATGTGGGGTTGGAAGCTACACCTAGAGACTACTGACCCTGATGCTTGTGCTGTTCCCTAGGCCCAACTGATTACTGAAAAGTATGATACTTACATCTTGTATCAACTTGGGAAGATATCCGGGTCCGTTGTTGTTCAATCAGATACCAGACCAGATGCTGTGGTGGAGGCCTATTGTAAATGTGATGAACATCAGCAGCCAGTTGTTTTTAAATAAGGAAGATTACCCTTGACAAGTGGTTAAGTCTTATTCAATACTTGAAAGCATTAAGAGCAAATTCTGAGATTTTTTTTTTCCTCCACTTCTGCTCAAGATTGCGACATAGAAATCTTGCCTGAGTTCCAGCCTGCTGATGTAGCCTCCGGATTTTAGGGTCAAGATTCTAATGTTAATACTTGCTTCAGTGCCTTCTAGCTTATCCTATAATCAAGTTATCTCTCTACTGTTTATCTATCTGTCTGCCTATCTATGTTCCTTCTTGCTATCATTTTCTATTGATTGCATTTTTCTATGAAACTCTGGCTGACAGAGGGAGAGGAGCATTTCATATTTTTCCTTAAGACTTTTTTTTTCTTTCTACTTGTCTCTTTACTAGCACTTACCACCCATAAAGAATGACACCCCTCTCTCCCTTATGACTGGCTAGATCCCAATGGGGGCATCATCAGAATTGTAGTTTTTAGCAGGTAGGGTTACATTGCCTTAAACTCTTGTACCCATGTCTTCTTCTTCTTGAATCTGTACCCAGGAAGAGCATAGGCAGGGCAAGAATAAGCCTAAATGGTTAGTCTCCATCCCTCCTGGTCAAATCAGGTGTCATCTCTTTCACCTCAGGACAGACTTTATCTTCTTGGCCAGTCTTGGCTAGGGCTCCGTGTCTTCTTATCTGTTTATCTACCCTAACACTCCAATGACAGATTTTGTCATCTTGAATTTATGAGGAAGAAAATAAAGGGTCTTACTTAGACATCTGTGGTACTAGGAAATGCTGGATTCTTACCACAGAAATCCTGAAATCAAAGATCTTATTTAGTCAATGTTACTAGTTAAATTTTGAAGCAACTATCTCAGAGGAATCCTGATCTGGAATATGTAACTTCCTAAAGTTTATTGCCCTCCATACAGGACACTTTCTAGCTATGGAGAGAGAGATAAGAATTACAAGTTGAGCCAGATATGTCAGCTAGGGAGGAGCCATTTGGTTTACTGCTTTGTAGTTTTTATATTTGGTTATAACTCTTACTTAAATAGAGTGACAACTTGACTAGCTTCTTTTCTTTAGCAAGCGGCACCTTAGAAATGAGTAAATTCTGGTTGTGATGACAAGAAGCAAAGTTTACAAGGTATACCTTGCTAGAATATGCTGAGATAAGAACTCTCTTGGTTATTTTCTAGTGACCATGATGAACCTCTAGTGGAGGTGACTGTCTGATGGACTGTCTGATGCTGTGTAAGGCAGTAAGGATGAAGGGGATTGTAAAGCAAGATTCAGATGTTCCTGCATCTCAACCTGAGACAAATGGACTTCATCCTCCAGATTTTCTGTGGGAGTTAATGAGCTTGCTGGCTGAAACCAGCCAGGTTCAGATTCAATCAGAAGACTCCAGAGGAAAAACAACAAGGCAAGGGAGTGGGCATGTTGCTCAGAGAGTAGCCATGGCACCTCACACAAGTTCTTCTTAAATTGCTACTATAGAGTGGATATGTAGAGGGGTTACAGTTACATGACTCAGGTAATGAGTAATGAGTATGATTTTCTTTGGAAAATGTTTCCCCTTCTGTTGCTCTCTCCTGGTTTTCCCTCTAGTCTTCACCCACAAGATGTTGAGTTCATTTTCCACATAGTATCCAGTGAGTACCATTGTTGTATTTGTTCACCATTGTTCCAACTTTTCTTTGTCCTCCCTCCCCCTCCCAAATACAGACAAACTTGGAAAAACTGTAGTAAGCCAAGTAATCCAGAGCCAGAGAACATAGTCTGCATGGTTATCTATCTATCTATCTATCTATCTATCTATCTATCTATCTATCTATCTATCTATCTATCTGTCTGTCTGTCTGTCTGTCTGTCTGTCTGTCTGTCTGTCTGTCATCTATCTATATATCTATCTATCCATGTATCTATATCTATGTATACAGTGCACACACACACTGGGACATGATAAATTATATGGACTCTAGACATTCACACACAGAGGCCAAAGGAGGTCATGCATAGATGCATAGATGCATAGTGGTTACTAGTGTGTGTGTGTGTGTGTGTGTGTGTGTGTGTGTACACCTAGGCATTTGGTGTCTTCTGTAATCTTCTCTCGCTTAGGTAATACTTTAATATAGATAAGAATATGAAGACATTTTAAAAGATATAATTGGAGCAGCAAACACTATGTTTTACTGAATGTTTAGATTCTGTGATTTACTATATTCATAAGCGTTAAGGCAAAACTTGGTCCTATAAACACTGGGCAAGGTCTTTTATAGGAAATGTATTTTCTGGTATGATTGCAGGGCCCTGTGAAATCTGGCATGGGACATAGGTCTAAAATTCTGATGGGATGTGAACGTTTTCTTTGGAGTCTATATCTCTTAGCACTATTTCAAGGTTATATGCAGAAGGTGGTATGTGAGAGCTGGTGGGGAAGAATGAGCATGTAGAGAGCTGGCAGCAATTGGGCACGTATCATCCTTGTATAATGAATCTGGTACTGTTCATCTTGTAAATTTGAACCTCTACGCCTGTTGAACAACTTCCCATTTTCCCCTGACTGCAAACTCTGGTGACCACTATTTTCTTGTTGTTGTTCTAAAAACATTATTTCCTACTCATCTTTCACCCTCTGCTTACTTCCTCTAGCTTTAGATGATACTGCTATTCACCAAGCCCCTCACATCCCATCCCAATGGTTTGTCTTCCATTCCTTCATTGACTTTACTGGGCACATCAAGGAAGTCTGTCCAGTTACATGCTTTGCACAGTCTTATCATTTTGTTTCCCCAAACAGCACATTTCATCCTGCCTACAGCTCTGTTTTTGGGGGCAGACTACCTCGGAGTTTCAGAATATTTTCTCTGGTTTGCTTTGAAAATTTCCCGTTTGGAGGCCTGGGCTGAACCAACCACTTTCTGGTAGAGAGTCAGAGGTTATTTCTGGCAGCCACACGTGGACAGATAAATGGGTCTTCCCTGCAATTAGAAGTAGTTAAGCCTAGCGGAAGGGTAAGCATATGGAATCCTGCCTGACTCTAAGCTTGATAGAGAATAATATGGTCTCAGCACCATTCAGGGGTTTCAATCACTTAAAGTAGATGCTAGGTTTGATACGGTAGTCAATCTCCATCAAGCATATTCAGAAAACCTTGAATCATTCAATTCAGCAAACCTCTGCTTATTATCATTCAGTTCAATAAACCACTACTCATGTGGCACTCATGACAGCAATTGGAGTGATGAGAGAGCTGTAGAATGGCTTTGCTCGTATTGAGAACATTTCCCTTGAATGTTTCAAGGTTGATGAACTTGGCCCAAATCATGTAGGGGTATGTAAGATGTCTGTGGTCACGTGGCTGATAATTTATGTTGCAATTTTATGTTAGGGGGTCTTATGACTTTTCCCATGATTCCCCACAAACTCTTTATAAAGTTGAAAATATACACAGGAATCTCTCTTTATTAAAGACTTTTAAAAATAGGGACTTATAGCTGGGCACTGATGGCTCCTAGCAATTCAGCAACTCAGGAGGCTGAGATCTAGGGATTATAGACTCAAGCCAGATCAGGCAGACCACCAGAGAAGCTCTTATATCAAGTATCTAGTGAAAAGCTGAAGTGGTAGGACCTCAGTTTTGAGAGAAAAAGCCAAGCAAGTATGTGAGGTCCTGATTTTAAGCCCCCCGTGAGTGTACGAGCACATGTGTGTGTATATGTGCATGCATGGGCACACACACACACACACACACACACACACACACACACACATGGAAGGCTTTCAAAGAATTAACATTTCTAGAACAGTAGAGCTAGCACTTTTTGCTTTAATCAATGATATAAGGGAACCATTGACATTTTCTGGCTGTGTAATGTGATGGCTCTTCAAACCAGGTTACACAAGTAAGCCTGCAGGAAGGCTATGGAAAAGTAAATTCCCAGGCACGATTCCCTCAGGTTCTTATTTATGGATCCATTGTGTCTAAATGTATACTTTAAATTTTTTCATTTCATTTTTTATTGTGGTAAAATATGCATAATCTAATTTTTTAAATGTGCCGTTCAATGAAGTAAACACACATCGTTTTGCCCTGTCACTAAAATCAGTCACTGGAATTCAACAATATGGTTTTAAAAACAACACCCTTGGTGATTTTGAGGCAGAAAATTCTCACTGTATTCTGTGATATGGTCTAAACTTAGAGATTTCCTAGATTTCATAAACAAAACATGTTTATAGATTCCTGGATTTTTGGCAGAGGAACAAAAAATAGCAAATTTGGAATAATTATAGAAAATCCTGAGACTGAATAGAATCAAGTGATACATATGAAGAGACACTATCATACTTGTAGATATAACCTGGGTGCCCCAAAGAGTAAAACAGAGAGAAATATGATTGAAAATAAAATCCATAGAAGGGTAGGTCTTGAAGATGCCTGGATAGAGGTTCACACTATTATTAGGTACAAAGAGGACTGATAGGATTCTAGGCATAAGAAATACTAGGCCAAAGTAAGAGTCATAAAAGTATTTCTTCAGAAGAATACATGTTAATTGATATGAATCAGAATTTATGCTTATAAGCATCAGATGTATTTCCCATATAAGTGTAAAAATAGATTAAACTCCATCAATTTTTTTAAATCAAGGCGCAAACACATAAATAAGAAAGTAGTATCATCTGTGACTTGGATTATATATATATATTACATACATATTACAGTGAAAATCCATAGTTTGTTTCTTCTGCAATGGTCCAAAATATCTGCATACAGTGTTGTCAAAAAAAAAATCACAGACCATACAATGTGCGGTTTAAACCTTCCAACCTCAAACAGGATGGGTGAGAGTCTCAAATAGTTTTGTAATCTTCCCTTAACACTTCTTCCAGCTCACTTCCCTCATCATCCCTAGGAACATACCCTTTTGAAAAGGCTGTAGCAGGAGCAGTCATTTTACTCTTTTCTCTATTTTTGAGTATGTTTACCAATTTTATTTTATTTTATTTAAAAAAAATTTTTTTTTGGGTCCAGTTGTGGGGCCTGAGCTCTGGGCCTGGGCGCTGTCCCTCAGCTCTTCAGCTCAAGGCTAGCGCTCTACCACTTGAGACACAGCGCCACTTCTGGCTTTTTTCTTATGTGGTGCTGAGGAATCGAACCCAGGGCCTCAGGCATGCAAGGCAAGCGCTCTACCACTGAGCCACTTCCCAGCAGTCATTTTACTCTTTTCTCTATTTTTTCCTTTTAATTCTTTTCTCTATTTTTGAGTATGTTTACCAATTTTAATAAAAAGCTCCCTCTTCAACCCCCCCCCCATTTAACATAACTTGCTAACTACCAAGGGTTGAAAATGTTATTTTTCTCAAGAACTGTCATCTGCATGCTTTTCAATTCCTTAAAATTATTCTTTCTTTTAAAACAATTTCATCTTTTAAAAGATGAAATTGAAAATTGCAGATGGCTAGTTATAGGTGTAATTTGTAAGAAAAAAATGAAGCACAATCTAGTTAGTGGGTTCACGCCTAAAAAGATCACTTTAGCCTTATTTCTAAAAACAGGCAATGGACACATACATAAATATATTTAAGATGAAACAATATATTCAAGAATTGATCACTTTTGAAGAGTTCATCTGAACTTTATATATGTTTTTAATTTTAGAATATTTTTTTAGATATACAGAAAAAGTAGCCAAAATAAAACAGCACTCTTGTTACTCTTTTCCCAGTCTCCTCTACTGTTACTCCTCACATTGCCACGATTCAGTACCAATAACTCAAGTGTAGACTTTTTACTTTTGATTTCAGTAATTTTCCCACTAATCCTACTATTTGGTTCCAGCAACATGTCAGACTATTGTATTACATTTCCCATTCTTTTCTTTTATCATTTTAATAGTTTGGTAGGATGTCAACCATGTGTTTTGTAGAATGTTAATTTGTGGGTTTTTTTTTCAGGATGAAAGTAGCAAAATAGTTTGTGGGAAAAATTCTACAGAGGTGAAGTCACTTCTCATATTATATCAGCAGGTACTTGATATCTACCCAACATCTAGCAATATAGTGTTTATCAGTTGGTACAGACCTTTGTTAGGTTTCTCCACTGTATTAAACATTATGTCCTTCTTCCATATTCTAATCTCTAAAAGAGAATCATGAAGTCCAGACATGCTTAAGCCTGGGAGAAAAAGAGGAAGTATCTATTTACATATTGAATTCCTTTCTCATTATTTATTTCAATAAGTGTAGACTCATGTTGCGACATACCTTGGAATACAATTCAATACTATGCTATTTTCTTGCTCAGATTATTCCATCTTTGACTCCCGAGAGAGGTCTTTTATGTTAGGTTTGTGTCCTGTGGACATGAGGCCCTCTTTTGTGGGACTTAGTTTTGACTACTTGGCTTTCTGTCTGTCTCTATATCTTCCAATTGTATTTTCATGTTTTCCTTGCTCAACCCTATAGGCAGCCATTTCCTCAAGAATCTGTTTGTTTGTTTTAACTAGAGAATGGCATTTGAAAATTAAGATTTAGGTGTCCTCACTGCTCCTGGGCATTTATTGTTTCCAGGCCCTTTCATCATTTAAACTTTCTTCCTTTTTACATTCCCTATGGAAGACCCCAAGAGAATGATTGCCAATTTTGGAACTGCCTGAGTTGTCAACTGTTTTGAGTTGAGGATTGGTGACAGACCTCAAGAGACAGATAGCTCCCAGTGCTGCTGAGCTGGGGTGAAGGAGCTAGAGGGAATGAGGGAGCTCAGCTTTCCCAAGACATTTTAGCTTTGCTTCCTGAATGGCCCAAGCAGTCTAGCTTCTGCAGGGAAGTGTCAGAGAAAAGCCAAGGAGAACCTGATGTGTCTACAATAGGTTTTCAGCTGTGAGCAGGGAGCCTCAGGCACTCCTGGAATGAGCTTCAAAACCTATCATAGAGATGGATACCTCCCACAGAGAAGCCATAGCCAGAGAATCAGGGAGACCCTACCACACACCGTGGCTGGGAGGGGGGGGAGGACTTATTTTCTCTCTTCCTATCTCCTCCCCGCCCCCCCAGCCAATGGACCAAAGCCCAGGAAGAATGAAGAGCCAGTGCCTGGGAGGCATTCCCGCCTCCCCATTTTCAAGGGCTTGAACTTCACATGCAGCCTGCAGAGAAGCAGCTTTTTAAATGACTTTACCAACTGAAATCGAAAAGGGCTGTGACTTCGAGAAGCAGTAGGAGGAGACTGATTATTGGTAAAGAAGTTAAAAGATCGAAATGAGACCTTAGTAAGATTCCTTAACACCATAGCAGTATGGTGAAATCCATTGAACCCTGTGGCATCAGAGAGCCTCCCTCCCTTCAATAGCCAATAAACAGAGACTTCAGTCTTATTACTGAAACAGAGCATCTAACATAAAACCTAGCCCACGTTGGGTATGTAACAGGGTGTGTAAAAGCTAACAGATGTTAGCTTTTATTATGATTAATGGGATTAATTTGTTGAGCTAGGGTCCATTATCATTCTATATATAGTTAGCAAACTCAATTCCTCCATTCCGGCTTTCAGTTATATATTGTATGTTAAGCCAAACCATGTAAGGAGGAGTCCCAACCTCATGCAGGGACTTGCCTAAGATGGTGTGTTTGAGAGAAGGGGACTAAGGGCCATTCCACAAGTGCATGCTCTGTCTAGGAAGCCTTGCAGTGGGGTTCCTCCCTACAGTATACCATTTTGGGGAAATTTCTCGTTGGAGTGATGAGCTCCTAACTTCAATGGTAAACTTGCCCTCATATTACATCATATCTAGATGGTAGTGAAGCTAGAAGCTGGTTTCTCATTTTATGTAGAATGTTCTACTCTAAGCCAGAAGAAAATTATGATCCCACGGAGAGAAACTACAAAAGGTCAATACATACATTTGGTTACTAGGTTATAAGAAGTTGGTGTTCAGTAAAAGAGACTGTTCATCCTCTGTGATTCAGAAAATGAGTATTATCACCTGACAGCTAAGCAGAGGGGAAACAAAGAAACTTAGAATCTACTTACCCAGACCCAAGTGAAGATCATGAAGAGCCATTTCCTCCAGAGTTATTTTGTTTTTTATTGTTTTGTTTTAGTTGCCTTCCTTAAGCTTCTTAGAATGTAAAAGCTTCTAGGAATCTTGACCAGAAAATTGATGTTAGATCAAAGCAAGGCGTCCAAATTCTAGTTCTTCACATAAAAAATGTTCCAGAGTACCCCATCCCCTGCCCAGTTATTTCCAACACATAGAGTACCCCATCCCCTGCCCAGTTATTTCCAACAACATGTGTCAAATAAGTATCTCTGGATCACAATCCCTGCCTTGTTCTACATGTTGTGGGAAGTGCCCAAGAGAAACACAGCACTTGGTCCCTACCCTCAAGGGACACCCAAGACTCTGATGGAGAAGGAAAAAGTGCCTAAAGATGGTGAAGAATAATGTAGAGCTAAATTTTAGCGATTAGTCGAAAGAATGTCTAGAAATTCAAAGGGTGGAAATGATCATTGAAGATTAGCAAGTGAAAACAGATGGAAGTACATGAAATGAACAGGAAATCAGGAAGATATATCTGGATACAAAGTAAGAAGATATGTCAGTTATTGGACATGTTCAAACAGTGGGAATTCCAGAAAAATTTAGGCTTGGAATGATGAGTAGATACTTGAGCAACTGGTATACTCACCAATGGGTGAGTAGGACAGAGCCTTCACCACCAGAATGGGACTCTCTTCTGGAGCCTCTCTTCCAAATGCACATTCCCCCTTTCCATGAACAGTTTAGTAGAAATTGCTCCTTCAATCTAGCAAGTTCCTCTGGGGCTTGTGGGTTCCCAAGCCCTCTAGCTATGTCAGGAGGACTTGTTCTGTCCTTGTTACATACTTCACATTATATTTTTTACAGTATTTCAGCCAGAATTGTAATCATTCAAGATCTTTGTGAATTCTAATGAAGTTATAAAATGTTACTATAAACCTATTGACTGAGACAATGTAGATAGAGGCAGAGTATGTGCTTAATAAATCTTTTCATAACTTGCCATAGTTTCCTGGCATACTTTTTCTTCAGCTTGCCATTAAAAGCTCTTATGCATTGTGGGTTTACTGGGTGGCCACTGAGGCTATAGCATGAAGAAACAACATTTATTCTAGGTAAGTCAGCTCCTGTGTTAACAAGGGAGAGAGAAAAGCCAGTCACCTGGAAGTGCTTAGCAACTCCTGTAATCCTAGCTCTCAGGAGGCTGAGATCTGAGGATTACAGTTCAAGGCCAGCCCAGCAAGAAAGTCCCTGCAACTCTTATTTCCAATTAATCACCAGAAAACAAGAACTGGTGCAGTGGCTCAAAGTGAGAGCACTAGCCTTAAGTGAAAAAGCCCAGGCACAGTGCCCAGACTCTGTCTGAGTTCAAAACCCACTTCTGACAAAAAAAAAAATGTAAAGAGCTATATGGACTAGTTGTTGGAATTAAGTAGGATTTACATATGGCTACATCTAGCAAGGTTCCCATATTTCATTTACTATTTTTTTCTTTTTTGCACTTTATTTTGTAAACATTTCATCAAATGGTCATATCCGGAAGCATGTCTTTCTAGATCATTAACTTTTTAGACATAAAAGTGTGGTTCAATGGAAGTTACCTGAGCAGATTAGTGACTTGGGATTGAGTCCATTTCTACCATTTGCTGGATGTTAGAATTTATACGCAGCTGCCGTACTTACCGTGCTACTTGTTCAGTTTTACTATGAATTTAAAACTTCTCCAATATGTCTATTAATGATAAAAACCCCAGCATGCACACACATAAATAAACACACACACATACACAGCCTCATGTCCATGTTAAGAAGGAATGCAATTTGTGTGGGCAACCTCTGGGGAGTAGGAAGCTGTGATCCTAGTTTCTTTGGTTGCTGAAGATTGGGAGAATCGCCGTAATTTGAGGTGGCTCAAAGTGGTAGAGGAATAGCTTTGAGAAAAAAAGCTCAGGGCCAGCTCAGCCTGGGCCAAAAGTTAGTGAGATCTCAACTCAGCTGATAAGCTGAGTGTGCTGTTATTCGCCTGTCATCCCAGTTACACGGGAAGTGTAAGGAAGATCATGGTCTAGGCTAATCTGGGCAAAGCGATAAGAACTTATCTAAGAAATGAAAGAAAAAGGACTGAGAGTATATTCAAGTGGTAGAGGGCCTTCCTAGCAAGCATGAGGCCCTAAGTTAAAAAAATCCTTTACTATAAAAAAGAAATGAAATTTTAAAAAGTTTTTTGATGAAAATTGTCCCTTCCTCAAGAGCGGCAGCTCTTGAGTCCCCTGCTGCCCTGCTGGTACCCTGTACTACTTTACAGGAGCAAGTTATCAACAGTATGCCAAGGTGCCCTGTCTCCAAGAGACAGGAGAATGAATGAGTGAATGATAAGTTAACATGTTTCCTTGCCTTCAGAGGAAGGCCTGATGGACAGAAGCAGCCACTGAATGACTTTGCAAAGCTGCAGAAAGCATTTCTGTGTTCTTCGGGACCCTGTGAGGTTAACTGTCTTTGAAGACTGGCTGCCCAAAACCTAGTGTCCTCTGAGTATGATGGGTCTTTGTCTTATTTATTATTTAATCAAACTTCCTGGGATGGCAAATTGCTGGCTTTGATTTGCTTAGCAGTACAAGGCTGTTATAATGAGATAGTGTGTGAGCAAATCAAGGTTTAATAAGCATTCTCTTCTCCCCCTGCCTTATAACCTATAAAGAACTCTTCTTTAACTCCCAGTGTTCTGGGGAACTCTCCTTCAAGGTTCATTAATGTTTTTATTTTATTTTTAGGAAAGGATAAAATTAGAAGAGTTCTGTTTTGAAAGACAGTTTAGTTTTATACTGTAGAAATCGAATAAGCTAAAACCAAGGGTGGGTTGTTATAGAGCTTATCAGAGTCTCTCTGTCCTCTCTGGGACTCATAGGGGAAATGGCTAGAAGATTTGATGTTGATAACCCTGGCCCATGGCTTCTCTTAAAGCATTTGATGAGCAGATAGGGAGAAAGCACAGTTGTTATTGGTTGTGAGAAGCATGAGCAGCACAATGGGAACTTTACAGCACTTCCTGCTGCTTCCCAGTATGTCTGTGGTTTTGCCCTGGCACAGATGCTTTTCAGCAGTGCTATACCAAGCAAAAATCCAGTGATTCCATGAATTTATGATTACAGTTTAAGCCTATTGCCTTAGATCTGATAACATATGATAGCATATGTTCACTGTATTAAATCCCCCAAAGTGTGCAAGTATAGAAAATAAGATGAAAAGTCTTCCAATTCCATCAAATCTCAATGGTGTGGTCTATTTCCAGGGTATCTATGTGTTTATACAGGTCATTTCTCTCTCACTTCCCTCCCTCTCAGCCTCCCATCCCTTGTGCATGTATGCATATGAATAACTTTTTACTTGGATTGAATCACATTGTAGCTTGTTTGCAGATTTTTACTGTTATTGAATGGCATTCCAGGGTTGTCCTTTTCTTTTCTTTTCTTTCCTTCCTTCCTTGCTTCCTTTTTTTCTTTTCCTTCCTTCCTTCCTTCCTTCCTTCCTTCCTTCCTTCCTTCCTTCCTCTCTCTCTCGCTTTCTTTCTTTCTTTCTTTCTTCGTTGTGGAGCTTGAACTCTGTGCCTGGGCACTATCCCTCAGTTCTTCCGATCAAAGCTAGTGTTCTACCGGTTGAGTCACAGCGCCACTTCTGGGATGTCCTTTTCTATCATTACAAATCATGCTACTTCCCCCCTCCACCCCCATAGCGCTTCCATGCTGTCCCACTGTACTGTATGCACTTCCTTTACCTTGTCCTTTATTAATGAGGGTGTTATCTACCCATTTCATACTGGCCTAGATGGAAAAGTAATCAGAGATGTACTTTTGGGGTCAAGGATTTTATGACTAAGGCCTATCTGTCCCTTTGACTGCGAGGAAGAATGGCGTGAGAGAGAAAGTCGTCTTCGAAGGTTACCTTTCATATTGTATCTACAGCTTCATTATCATTCCGTAAATAGTTTTTATCAATTAGGGCTCAGTGTGTATGTGAAATATGTCCTGTAACCTCCTGGCAAGTGATCATAACAAGAGTAATTTGGATAGAATAGTTAAAATATCAGGTTTTGTTAATATGCTGGATGATTTCCTGCAGGTCCTCAGACATTACAGCCCTTGTGAGTAAAATAGAGTACCAGAAGGCAGTATCTAGTGTTTACACAGAAGAAAGTAGACAGGACCCATAGTTCCCTGGGCATGCTCCAGCTTACATCTCTGAAGGAGTTACATAGTGACACCACTTCCTAATGAATCACAAAGTCTGACTTTCTTGGGCTGCAAAATACCACTCACAGTGATAATGTATATTGATAAGGTAGGATGTAAGGTGGCCTTTTTTGGGCAGTTCTGTCAAGGGCAGAGTAAGTTCCTATCAATCAGCCATGAGAATAGAGTGACAGCCAATCTATTTGAATGAGTCACACAGGCCTGGTCCTTGGGATCAGAAAGAATGTTAGGAATGAAGCTCTAGAAGGGAAAACGATGGTTGTGGTTAAAGCAAAGGGTCATAGACTAGTGGTTTTTCAAAGTGTGGTGCTAAGACCAGTAGCAGGGTTAACTGAGAACTTGTTAGAAATCCTCAGCCATGTAACAGACCTTCAAAATTGGAAATGGGATGAGAATCAGAAATATCCTTTTAAGGGCTGGGAAGGTGGCTCAGTGGTAGAGCGCTTGTCTTGTATGCATGAGGCCCTGGGTTCGATTCCTCAGCACCACATAAGCAAAAAGAAAAAAAAAGCCGGAAGTGGTGCTTTGGCTCAAGTGGTAGAGTGCTAGCCTTGAGCTGAAGAGCTGAGGGACAGCTCAGGCCCAGAGTTCAGGACCCATGAACGGACCCCCCCCCAAAAAAAAGAAATCTCCTTTTAACAAGCGCTCCACATAATTTATATTTAGTGTGTGTGTGTGCGCGCGTGCATGTACACACGTGTGTGCATGCCAGGACTGGAGCTTGAACTCAAGACCTGGGTGTTGTCCTTTAGGCTAGCACTCTACCACTTGAGCCACACATCTATTACTGGCGTTTTGATGGCTAGTTGGAGATAAGAGTCTCATGGACTTTCCTGCTTTTAAGCTAAGATCCTCAGATTTCAGCCTCCTAACTAACTCTGCAGTTGGAGTTACAAAAGCTAGAGAAGTCATTTTTAAATTCTTTCAAGCTATTGCTATGGAAGAAAAGTTTACACATGCACATATATTCTGTTACATAAAAATTAATTGAAGGTTGCATGGCAATATGCTGCATTGTTTCCTTTATTTTTTCCAGCCTTTCTATTACTTAAGTGCTATTTTAATTTCCATTTTTCAGATGAAGAGGCAGAGGGATTAAAAATCTCATTAAAAATGTTTGGAGCTAATAAGTGGCAGAGCTGAAATTTGAACCTAGGGAGTTTCATGAAATAAACTTGGCCTTCTTAACCACTAAGCTCTACTGGATAATTATTAATTTCCCATTACTACCTCTTTGTGCAAAAGGCTGGGGATTGATAATGTATATTGATTAATGTTTTCCTCTTTGGGTAGGATGTAAAAACTAGTATTTTGCCTGTCATGGCTAACTTATAGCTTTTGAATCTTGACATCGAACCATTTTAACACATTTATATATAGAAAACTTCGGTTTAATGCTAACTGGACTTCATACATACTGTGCTTTAATCTTTCACTTGCTAAATTTATGACATTTCTATTACACCTGTAAATCTTTCCTTGTCATAACATGAATGATTTACCATTTTCCTCTCAAGGATTTTCTTGTGTGGTATTGACACCTCTTATTATATTTTAGGACAAGGGTGAAAATTAATGAGATTCAGTGATTTTAAATCAGCCCCAAATATTGTTGTTCAATTATTTTTTTTCTGGTGGTAAGTTTTCTGTAATTGGAAATGTTGTGGTTATGCTATTTTAAATTCAAAGTGTGGAAGTGTTTCTATAGCATATAAGTTCTCTCTTGTGTGTATGAGTGATTGGGTGTGGGTCAAAGAGACTTGGAACATTAATTTTAATTCAGAAGTGGCTCCAGAGAGACGAGTTAATTTTCTAAATCAGTCTGGTGAGAGTTGGAGCTTGGAAAATACATTCAAGGAAAAATGTCTTATACTCTACCATAACAGTTATGAGGTAATAGGCTCAGTAGTAAACTGACCACAGAAGTTTAGTCATATTTTAGAGCTGTGATTGATTTGTCTGAAATTGTCGAGTTCTAAATCATGCTCATTCTAATACAAATCACATTATATTGTTTCTAAGATCAGAATGAACTTGTGGTCAGTGTGTACGTGGGAGGGTGGGAGCATGGTCATTTTTGTTGCAGCTCTGCCATGCATGGTGTGGAAAGAAGAAATCGGGACTGTGCATATTGTAGTTTAAGTCAATTCCAGCAAGGGGTAAGGTAATATACTGATTGGCTGAGACAGTTGAGTCTACTTCCTGGAGTACAGCTGTGTACAAATGGCAAATGTAAGAAAGGGCCAGAACCCAGGAGGATTCTGTTAGAAAGAAGATTTGAAGTGTGTGTTGTGTGCAAGCATCCCATAGTGTCTATTACAGCTTTGGTGCCCCACAGCTCCAATGATTGGCAACAGAAGGGTTTCAGATTGGATTCTGTGGGATTTTTAGAGTATTTGCATATACATAATGAAGAGGAGACTTGGGAGTGAGACTCAAGCCTAAACACAAAATTATCATTCCTCTGTAGCTTATGACTAGAACTTGAAGGTAATTATGTAAGATATTTTTAGTATGACTGTATTTTCACTGTCATTCGTTGTGTAAGGTTACGTGTGGAATTCTCTTTTTGGGGGGGCTTTTTAAAAATATGTTTTTTTAATTGTAAAAATACTGTACAGAGGGGTTACAGTTACATGAACAAGGTAATGAGTACATTTCCTATCAAGCATTGTTACCTCCTCCTTGGTTTTTCCCCTACCATCCCTTCCCTCCCACGAGGGAGGAATTTTCCCTCCCTCGAGTGTGGAATTTTCTACTTTGAGCATCATGCTAGAATTAAAATGTTTTGAACTTTGGGGTAGTTTTAGATTTTAGATTTTCCGGTTAGGGATGCTTATCTGTTTTTTTTTAAAGTGACTTGGACTGGAAATATGGCTGAAGTGGTATAATTCCAGCCATGAACAAGAAAGACAAGCAAAAACATGAAGTTCTAGTTAAAGCTAAAGCCCTACTACCAACAAAAAGAGTCAATGTTTATGGAAGGTTTTATGACCTTTAGTAATAAAATACATCTTCAAATGAAATCATTCTCTTTGTTGGGTCATAAGCATTTCATCATATAAAAGCTAAAAGGAACCTTATAGACTGTCTGGTTTAAGTTCTTTATTGGGAATAAAGGCTTAAAGTATAGGTTAGATTTCCAAAAATCCAAGTTGTAGGAGCTACATTAGCAAACCTAACTGCACTTGTTCAGTTAGAAAGTAATCACCACTGTTTTCATTAATCTACAGTGATGCTTCATATGTGTGTGTGTGTGTGTGTGTGTGTGTGTGTGTGTGTGTGTGTGTGTGTGTGTGTGTGCCAGGCCTGGGGCTTGAACTTAGGGCCTGAATACTGTTTCTGAGCTTTTATGCTCAAGGATAGCACTCTCCAACTTGGGCCACAGCTCCACTGCAGCTTTTTGGTGTTTAATTGGAGATAAGAATCTCACAGACTTTCTGATCCAGGCTGGCTTCAAATCTCTACCCTCAAATCAGCCTCCTAAGTAGACAGAATTGTAGGTACAAACCACCAGAGCCTGGCTTGATGCTTCTTTTTATGATGGCAAAACATCAGACATTGTGAAATGAAGCTGAGGCATAGAACAAGAGAATTTCAGAAGGGATATAACTTTTGTGCTATCAGTGTGTGAGATCTGGACTTGGGTTCCTGCTAGTGAAGCTGGCTTCTTATGTCAAAGATTAGAGCATATTTCTCAAACTTTGAGGACCAAATGTTTTCTGTATAGCAGTTCAACTTTGCCATCAGAATTGGAAGGAAGCTCTAGACAATAAGGAAAAATGGGTGTGACTGGGTTCTAATTAAATTTTACAAAAATATGAGCTGAGTAGGATTTGACTGTAGTTTGTAGTTTGCAGACTTCTGGATATATTTTTCCAAAAGATTGCTCTTCTGGTTGCCATTCCAATACAGAGTTTTATAAACAACCAAATAAGTTTTAGACAAGATTTAAAAACTTGTATTTTCCCTAAACTTGAAGATAAAGTCATAACCTTCTACTTTGTTTACATGATATAGAAAGTACTCTTTATTCAGTCAATTTATCACGACAACTGGTACATCCAGTATATTAAGTTGCTGCACAGTTTATTTCACTGAACGAGTCGGTCAAGCATTCATAACAGTACGCTCTTTCAAAGGCATAACCTTGATGTAATTTAGACAGATACTCTTCAGGAACCAATCTACCAGAAAGTAAGTTTACCTGTAATCTACATTTCTCACCAAGCCTAATATGAAAACATCTAATTAAAACCATATTCTGAATGAGGCACAGCTTGCCTTAGAATTAATTAAACAAAATAAAAGAAAAACTTCTCGAGTTATTGTAAATTCTGGCTACAGGAAGTTACTTGATAACTGAAATGCCTGCACATCTATATTTTAGAAGGTAAAGGTCATTTATTTTTGGCTAAGAAGTTTGCATGATTGGTGTATGACCTGAAGGAGAGGAATGATAATGATTTGTATGCAGGGAAATATCTTTTTAAAACGCTTAAAAGTAAGGGCAAAATCTTTTCCATTTCTTGAGCAATCATAGACGTTACCTTCTATATAACCACTCTGACTGAGCAGTTTCTACTTGTCAGATATGAACATGCCATGACCTTATTTCTCAATCTGGAATTATATCTCTTTCTTAGCAGAAGCTGTTTCTCCCTCAGTGAAATCTTGGGTTTGTCCTTAAATGTTTCAGTTATGTTTTAAAATGCACATAATCTTATTTTAGATCTTCAAACTTTTCCTGTTCTTTTTTGTTACCTCAGCCATATATTCCTATTCACAAAGATTCCTCACTTTCTGCCACTTCCATTTTCCTGAATCCTTTCCTTGAGACCCTTTCTCTCAGAGTGCCCACCAGCTGAAGGGATTGGGGCCATTTTCTTATTTATGATGTGTTCTTCTAGAAGGCTCATGTGTTAATGATTTGGTTCCAAGCTGTCTGATCTAATCATTGAGGGATGAAGGAATCATGAAGGTTCTGTTTTCATCCCTGGTGTTTTATCCATTGATGAATTCGTAATTCTATCAGAATTAGGAAGTAGTAGAAGGTTGAATTTGGGTTGTGTCTTTGAAGGGTATGTCTGTCCCTGGGCCCTTCCTACTCCTCTGTGTCTCTGTGTTTCCTGGATATTATGAGTTGAGACTTGCTCACCATTCCCTTCATTATACTATTCTGCCTCTCCATAGCCCAGAAACAACAGAGCTGGCAAACTGAGCAAAAACGAATCTTTTCTCCATCAAGTTTCCCCCCTCCCAAGGTATTTAGTCACAGTGATTAAAAAAATTGACTAACACATGAAATTGGATGAGAATCGGATGCCATCAATATGCTGTGTGTAACTACTATTCAGTTATACAAATGATTTCAGATTGGAGATGGTTACTTTACTCACTCCATCTGTTGCCTGAAGCTCCACCTCGGCTCTCTGTCTACCTATTTCCCCCTCAAAAGGATAAGCATCTACATTATGACACTGTGGCTCTTTCAGTGGATCAGTCTTCACTTTTTGAGAATCCCAACGTCCATTTCCTTCTGGGAGGCGTCTTTCATATAGATTTCTGACTGAAGCTTATCCTCCTTCTACCTAATTCCAGGTCCCACGGTGTACAATGCATCACATAGTCTGATGCTGCTGGCTTCCTAATGACCATCTGGAAAATCCACCTTCATGAATGTTTGACCAGTGCAGGTGACATGGCTTGTGTTCAGAAGAGCTTAACAGTAGGGGTTTAATGTTGGGTGGGTGCCACAGTAAAATTCTTAATAATTTCAGCTTAGAATTTGTATTTTGAAAAGTTTAGTTTAAGGGGAAAATGGGACACGTACCCAGGGTTCAGCTTTGGCTACTAAAGAAATCCACATTTCACTAGTCTTCAACTTTCCTAGGATTGGATCCTCCCTGCTCTTTCTCATCTGTGTGTGTCTTGAGTTCATATAACTTTCTCATCCTGGTCCTTGTCCTACAATTGCTGCTACCCTCCGTCTCATAGGGACTTCACTGGGACCTAGACTTGAGTTGTACTAAGCCCTGCTGTATTTGCCAACCAAACAGGGAGCCATCTGTTCCTGCTGTTGGCTGATGGGGCTCTTGTACTTTTGTGGGCAGTAATTTTGCAAGGCCATTTGCCAGCCCTCATCCAAGTGCTAAGTGGCTGGCAGGAAAGTGGCAATGCCTTGGGATTCTCCCTGTCATGGGGCAAGTGGTTGCCTGTGGGAAGGGGAGATTGAATTCCTACCCTGTGTTTTCATTTTGCACTGAACCCCACCCATTACCTTGTTAGAGACACCATAAGGTGACCCATTTGGGTGATGTTGGCCAAACAGCTTAAGCCATTTTCGAAGCAATCATTTCACCTGCAGCAAGGTACATACCTTGATACTAAAAATGGTAGTACCAAAGAAGTCCTGTGTCATTTCCTTCCTGATCCACTACCCCCTTCCTGGGCCATCATCTCTTCTTGCTGAATAACTCACCAACTTCTAGCTAGCCACCAGTCCACACTGAGTAGTGAGATTTTTCCAAGTGCCCTATTCAGTCTGTGAGGAGGAGGATCAGGAGACAATTGCAAGCTTGCTCACCTTGCTACATGCACACTAGGTGACCCTTTAATGTATCCTGTTGTGCCTCCCCGAGACAATCTCTTTTCTTCTCATCTTCTTTCATTTCTCAATGACAAGTCCGGGAAACCAATTCAGCCTTTTTGGATTCCAGTGAATGGGAGAGAAGACCTCACATTACATATATTACAAAAAAAAAATCCTACTCGGGAGAGTTCTAATGTCTTGATCTGAGCAGGCACTGACTCTCTTAAGATATCTATTCAGTCACCATCTTGAATAGAAATCGCCATGAAGGTCCCCCTCCATGTTGTTAATGAGCACTTGAAGGAGTCCCTCAGTGTTACATGAATTTATAATGGGCTCAACCTGGCAGGCTATTCTGCTAAGATGACGATCTCGCCACGTAATAATTTTCAATGCTCTCTATGTTCTTCTACTTAATTTCACCCATCTTGAAACAGCTAAGAGATTTCTTTTCCCTTGCTAGTATATGGCATTACTTTTCTACATGTTTTCTCTTAATATTTTGTAGATTAAAAATAGCTATAATGTATTCTCTGGGTTTCATGAACTTAATCCTTAGCCTTCTTGTGAAAAACAAAAATTGTTCCTATTTGCATAACATTTGTGAGAGTCCAGTGGGATGATATTATAAAGTTTCTAACTCTTGAATTCTACACCTTTAACATCTCTAATTTGAATCAAAGAAAATTCAAATGCTTGGTATCCAGGTCTGTCCTCTGTAAATAGAAGAATAGAACAATTCCCCTATACTAAGTCAGACTCAAGATTATAAAGTAAACTTTAATTAAAGAGACTCTTTTTTTTTTTCTGTGCTTGAGCTCAGGGCCTTGACATTGTCCTGAGGGTTTTTTTTTCTCAAGACAAACCCTCTGCCATTTAAACCACAGCTCCACTTCCAGATTTTTTGGTAGTTAATTGGAGATAAGAGTCTCATGGACTTTCCTGGCTTTGAACCTCCATCCTCAAACCTCAGCCCTTTGAGTAGATGGGATTACAGGTATGAGTCATCTAAAGTGACTATTTCTTGACAAAATTGCAGTTGGCCTGGGTGGGAGAGTAGGGATACATATGTCTCTTATATACTATATTGCTGAACATGACCCAAGGGCTATTTTTTGGGAAGAGACAGGCTTATTTATGTATCTGAGGTAAATGTGTTTGAAGAAATAGAGTCAGGTGTTTTTTTATTTTAAGAACCGTGGCCTTCTGACATCCACCTGGTATTTCTTTTGCAAAAGTAAATATTTTGCAACTTTGCTCTTATTGCTCCTCTAAGGAGTTCATTCATTCTCCTTTTCCCCTGCTTCAATTTTGCTATTTTATGTCTTCCACATAAAAGCCAACTTTCCTCCATGTCTCCACCCTAGGTGTGCTTATGTTTCTGGATTAAGGATGCCCTGCAGATTGGATGCCTGCAGAGCTTTTAGTGTTTATAGAGTCTGGGATGCCATATGATGACAATATCCGGCTGACTTTCAGGGACCTCAGGCCTCTGCTATTGTTTACTGGCTCCGAATTCCATCTGGCTTGCTGACAGGGACCTTGACACCATCTGCAAAGCTTGTAATAATGCAACTTGGGAAAGTCGCATGTTGAAGCCCATATAGGAAATATCATGCTTGGTGCTTCACAGGGAAGAATGGCAGTGGTATGTGTTGATGTATGTTCAAGCATAAAGTGAACTTCCAGAGGAGGCACATCTGTGGACAGAACCTTTGCAGATTTGCACTCTCTTCTTGAGTGAGCACAGACTGGAGTCCAGGAAGTCCACAAACTATGACGCTTAAGGATTTTAATGATGAACTGACATGCAAGTTGTGTTTATATTTGCCAAGGCCACCCTCCCCCACAGGGCAGTCAAGGACAGTGCATTTTCCTTGTGTAAGCACCACGTACAAATTATGATCATATCTTCTTTCTGTTAAGCAGAGAGCTCACTAATGCATGTTATAAGCTTCCACAAACACTTAAAATCCCGCCTCAGAACAAAAGATAATAATAGCTAAATTTTGTGCAGTATTAAATGACTTACACTGCTCTGAATACTATACAGATATTAGCTCACTTTAATGTCCACAATGACACCAGAAGGCAAATATTACTGTTGTTCTCATTTTACAGATGAGGAAACTACAGCACACAGAGAATAAAGAACTTGTCAAGGCCACTGAGCTAGCAAGCAAAGAGACAGTACTTCAATTTTATGATAGGTCTCAATAGCTAGGCCCAGCCATTGTGCTAAAGGTAATCCTTGTATTCTTTGTTGACCACATATATGTGTATATACATATATCATATGTATATATGTGCATATATATACATATTTGTTTACATTCATATATATATGCACACACATATGTGCTTAAATATACATATACACATGTATGTATATTCACATACACACACACACACATATATAGCCTTTGTAGATTCTCTTTTCTTCAGTGAGCACACTTGAGTGAGCACTTCCTCTGGAAGTCTACTACTACTACTACACACACACACACACACACACACACGTACACACACAGAGGCAATTGTCCTCTTGCTGTATGAAGTCATTCTCCTTTCTCTGTCCTGAGTGAGCCAAGAGAAGCTCCTCCTTTATATTAATAGTCCTCAACTTTTTGGCCTTTAATGTCCAGTTGAGTTTGGTCAATGTGAGGTGCTATAGGCCAAGCCCTTCATCAAAGTCTGTACTGTTGTTTTGATTGCCCAAAACCTCTTCAGTTTAAGTAGCGCTACAGTCTACACCTTCATTCAAGCTGAAGAATTCAAGCTGAACACCAAGTTCTGGTGTTTTATCATATCTGGGATTTTCTGTGTCCCTGCTCACACATTTGTAAATAGGCCCTTCATTGAAATTTAACACTTTGAGTATATTATTTGTTTCTGCAGGATTTCGGACAATTAAAGGCTTCTTCTGAGAGTTCATCTATTGTTCTGTACTGGAGTCCCCAGTATACAAAACTATGTGACGTTTCTAGAATGATTTTGTAAAACATAAATGAGGAAGACAAGTTACCACTTAGGAGAGGCCAAGAAGGACCTATTAAGTTGGCTTAGGATAGGCAATCATCATCATCATCATCATCATCATCATCATCATCATCATCATCATCATCATCTCATAGTTCCATAAATTCTTCCTTCCCAGGTGCTTTTAGATTACATATCAAGAACTATAGCTAAAATTTACAAGTACTATCTTATATAAGCCCTAGTAAGGACTTTAGGAAAATGACCTCATTTGATGCATGTTACATATGAAACTACAGAAACCAAGGGAGATTAAATAACCCATTCATGCTGTACAGTTAATAACTCATTCATGTGGAGTTTACATCCAGGCAGCTGACTCTAGCATCTATACTTATGCCTCCTGAAGCTGATTTTGCTTTTAAAGCAACCTGTAAAGTAGGCCAGATAGGTATAATTTTCTTCTCTTTGTTATAGTTGAGTACATGGGAGCGGAGGGAATCGGAGGGACTTCTCTAAATTAGCAGAGCTAATTAGTCTATACCTGTAAACAGCAGAACTGGTGATTAATAGGAAATCTTAGAGAAATCAAGAAGCCTTCAAAGCAGCTTGAGTTGGTATAAAGAGCAATGAACAAGGGTTTAAATCCTGCTATTTGACCTTGAATAAACTCAGCCTCTGAGCTTCATTCTGTCACTTGTAAAATGGGAGAATTAAGAATTCTTGTTTCATAGCCTACATAAGGATGATGTAAAGTAACTACTTAAAATATTTGTCACAAGCCAGATTCTGGTAGCTCTTGCCTGTAATCCTAGCAGCTCAGGAGGCTGAGATCTGAGGATTATGGTTCAAAGCCAGCCAGGGCAGGAACATTTGTGAGATCCTTATCTCCAATAAACTACCCAAAAAAGCCAGAAGTGGAGTTGTTGCTCAAATGATGGAGCACTAGCCATAAACAAAGGAAGGTCAGGGGTAGCACCCAGGCCCTGAATTTAAGCCTCAGGATTGGCATACATATACACAAAAACCCAACAAAAAGATTATATATTGATTTACCATATTTAAAATATTCATGTAAGTCATCAAAGGGTAGAGATATTAATTTAGGAATAAGCACAGAAACAAAGGAAGTTAGTCACCAGTTCACTTTGTAGGAAAAGGTGCGTTTCAAAAATGCACTATACCTTCCAGGGAAGTCTGACATGGGTAAGCAAAGCCATACCCATCCCTAAACTTGTACTCTTGGTTAGTAAAGAATTTGAATTTTATATTTATATTTCATTTTTGAGATATACTTGATAGTGGAAAATAAAAATTTAAAAATAGCCAAATCTTCTCCAAAAGTGTACTCTGTTTATATGAGGGCAATTATTTTCCCAACAGAATGTGGTGTATTAATCCTTTGGTGAATGGTTTTAGGGTATGTTCTTAAGTGAATATAAAATGTGAGGCTTTTATTTATTTTTTAGTTTAAATTTTATCATGAAGGTGAGGTACAGAAGGGTTACAGCTACATCAGTAAGGTAATGAGTACATTTCTTTTGGAAGTCTTACCCCCTCCCTCATTTTCTCCCACATTTCCCCCTCTTGGCACCCCTCCCCCCAAGTTGTAAAGCTCATTTCCAACATGGTGTCTACTGAGTATCACTGTTGAATTGGTTCACCCTTTGTCCCACTGTTTCTGTGATTCCCAAGGCTTTTAAAATCATATTAAACTGGAAGTAATTCCTTACCCATATGAGCCGTGACAGAATTTGTCTGTAGCCTTTTTTTGAATGTAAAACTTCAGGCTCTAAAATGGTTTTTGTGTGCTTTTTTCCCTCCCTAAACTGAGAGAATATATGTACATGTATGTGTGTGTAATATATATATATATATATACTATATATGTACTATATGTTTTATATATATATATATATGTACTATGCCTCTGACTACTGTACATAACTATTTTATAAGTGAATTAAATACATTTTCTTCTGATTCACTTTATTTCAAGACATTGGGAAATCTCCTGCATATTAGGTGTTCATCTGGACAAGATAAACACAAAGATGTGGTCCAGTGTTCAAGTACTGGACACACAGTGCTAACAACTGTAGTACAATATATGGAGGCTTATAGGAGGTGGGTGTAGGATAAGTGACATCTATTGACAATACCGAAATCAAAACATTAAGAAATGATCCTAACATTGTATTTCCCTTGTTAAGGAACTAGTGAAAATTTCTACCTCCAGAACACTTGGATGATAGACTGTTTTGGTTACCAGAATTTTCCACTCAAGTAGGCCTTTAGCCCTCATGACACTTATTACGGTTGTTGTAAAAATGCAACATGAAAATTGCCGTTACTGAATATATCCACAGGATGGGGACATGCCCTGAGGGAGGTAGAGGTTTCAAACACAACTCTAATTCAATTTGAACAAACCACTTTCTTTTGGATCATGACATTTCCTCACTTTTTAGGGAAAGAAATATCTGGAACATAGTCACTGAATAAATGCACAATGGTAAAGGCAGTTTTAAAAAGTTTCACTGGAAAGTAAGAGCTCTCTGAGGTTCACTCCAGATGGGAATTAGTACATGTTTGCATTTATTTTGTTTTCAGAAAGACAAAATATGGTAAGCAATAATTAGAAGGAGCTGAATAAGCAAATACTTTCATCAGATTTTGCAAATATCAAGTGATGTTGTATGATTTGCATTTGCCTTTGCTTGATTGTACTTTCTAATTTTTCTAGATTAAAAGCAATAAATGGCTGTAGTAAAAACCATAGAATACAGATATATGTAGAGTGAAAATGAATTCTTCTTCATCCCTTACCCAGGTGTAGCCCCACCAGATTCTGGCAGTCAACAACAACATCTGTCCATTCTTTTTGCCGAGCACATGTTTTTTTTTTTTTAATAAAAAATAATATAACAATATTCAATGACCATTGGCTAGATCATGTATGAGAGTCAACCTTTGACTCAATCTGTAGTAACTAGTGCAGGAATCCAATCCTTGCTTTAGATTTGCTGGCCTACCTTCTATGCCAGACTTTGTAGAGTCGGTTTCTATCTCTACCAAGTGGCCCAAGAAGCCAAACAATAACCTGTGTTAACCATCAGCCTCAGACTGCCAGGACTTGATTGCTCACAGCCTCTTTCATTTGTGACCATGCTTCCGTTTTGAGAGTGAGTAGAGAAAGCCAATTGTCTACCCCTAAGCAACCACAAAGGGATCCATCGCAGACAGCTGCCTATGGTTTTCTTGTGTCGGCAGAACACACTTGCTCTTTCTCTCCCTGTGATGTCCTTTTCTATGTTCTTCTTTCTCTTTCTCTCTCTAAAATGCCATATATGTATATATTTATTATACCCTCTGTAGTTTTTGTTATAGCAGCAAGCAGACTGAGACAGTGTGCTAGTCTTTCCCACTTCCCTGTTTGCCTTTGCGTGTCTGCCAAGTACAAGTGATGGGTGGCTGATGCTTTTGACAGAGCAAACTCAGATGAAGTAGTTTTTGCTTGCTCTCACTTGGTTGGTCTTTATTTCCACAAATGATATGGATTGATTCTTTCATTTAACACTCCAGGGACCAGAGCACCTGCTGTTTGTTGAGGCTTGCCCTCATGATGTTTATGTTGTAGCAGAGAAAAAATAACATGGTTTATAATACAATGTTAGAGAGTGCTCTTGTGCTGAAGGAAAATAGGGCCGAGTTAAAGAATAATGACAGAAAGGGCTATCTAAATAATGGGAAAGTCCTGTCTGAAGAGGTGGTACTTGGGTATATTTCTGGATAAATGGAGGAAGTGAGCAACATGGCCAAGCGGATGGAGGTAGCATAGGAACAGGAGACCTGTAGGCTAAGGGAGCATCAAGTGTGAAGGCCTTGCATTGGGGTGGTGCTTGTTTTACTTGAGGAAATGTTGGAAGGATGGAGTTACTTAAGTAGAGTGATCTAAGGTAGAGTTTTTGAGTTTTGGTTGTGACTCACAATAAGGTGTCTATTTTACTTCATCGCTCAACATGTAACTCAAGCAGCATTATGGGTTGTCTTTGTGTCTGTCCAAAAAGATAGGTTGAAGTCTTAATCCCTAGGGGTTCAGTACTCCAGAAGAAGGGACTTCTGAGGTGAACAGTACCTGAGGGGCACAGGGGCTTGCTTATCTCTGTTGGTCTTTATTTTGGGCAGAGTGATAGAAAAGTAACTGTTCATGGAGAATATAGCTTACCGGGGGGAAGAGATTGCTGACAGGATTTCAGTCTCTTCTATCTCTTTTGGGAGGTAGAAAAGACTGGAATCCTGTCAACCACCTGACAGGATTCTTTTGGCAATGCTGTGGTTTGAACTCAGTGTTTTGTACTTGCTGGGCAGGTGCTCTATGGTTTGAACTATGACCCCATCCATCCCCAAGCTGCTGTGTTTCAAGAGTTCACTCACAATTGACCAGGTAGTATCAGTGTGGCCCTTGCAAGGTTAAGATTTTTCTGTCTACCTAATGTCCCCTGTCATAGTGCCAAGTTCTCCAAAGCATTCTTTTTGCTTAAACTTCCTTTATACACCCTAATGGGCGCCTCACACAGAGCCTTACACGGAACATACAGATGTATGTCCAGTTGTATTAAGACTCTGCTCTTTGTGTTAAGTGTGATGGCAATCTTCCCCCTTTCTTTAAAAAAATTCATTTTTCAACAAAAAGTTCTAAATAGTTGCCTTTTTTTGGGCACTATTTTACTGTTCTCCATCAAGCATTTATTATAGGTATTGAGCTATCTTTGTGTTTTCTATTAGGACATTTCCTTTTCATCTATCTGCATATATACACACATGCTATGTGTTCCTCAGTTTCTATCCACAAACTTCCCTCATTCAAAGGCGCTAATGTTATTATTGGAGCCGGCCACTCAGTGCCTAACATTACCATCTTATCATAATGTCATCTATGCAGGGGAAACCCTCAAGGCCGGATGACAGCTCCCTCCAGCCATTTCTCGCTTGGATTCATTTGGTGTAATATAGGGCGATTTAGATGATACAAGGTGACTTAGGAAAAGTTTCCAAAGGTGAATAAAGTTATTTCTCATGCCTCGTTATCAGGAAACAGTTCTATCACCTTGTTATTACTCCTTTGTCCCATGATGTTTAAACCTTTAGCTATAAATGGTTTGAATGCTTGCGATAAATCACTCAAATAGAAGGTTTCTGAAATGTCAAATAGCCAGGATTTTCGAATAGATTCTTGAACTTTCTGCTGCAGTGTTTACGGACTTTCCAGGTGCTTGTTGGTGTCAGGCTCTTCTGTTTGTCGATGTTGCCCTTTCCTCATCCACATTACCTTTGGGCTGGTATTTTCTGCATGGTTTTACTCTGCCTCTTTTCCACACCTTCCCAGGTGATTTGCGTACATACCGATACTCGCCTAGCCACACCCACTCACGGCTCCCAGATGATTTTTTTACCTTTGAGGAAATGTGTTTTTATGTTCTCCTGTTGGAAATTTAATGTGGCTGCATGTGGCAGGCAGTAACTGGAGATCATAAAAAGAATGTGAGCAGATAAAAGAAGAGACCAGGGGGAGCAAGATGGATTGCATGTGGAACAAGTTTATAGAGAGCCACTGGTAGAATTGGTGATTCTCATTGTCTTATATGCATAGTTTATGTATGCATAGATATGCACATATATACACATATAATTCATTCGGGCTTGCTCCTCTTCTGATATATGTATAACAAATGCCTAGGGGTTTTGTTTGTTTGTTTTTGGTAGAGAATAAGCGGTGAAGCACAGGCCTTGTGTTTTCAGAAAGTCTGAAGATGTAGATCTAATCAATTTCACTTTTTGAATTGCCCTTAAGCATTTTATATTGGCTCATTAAGTAGGGTTAAAGGCAAGTCTCTCAAGCAATTGCTATTGTGACTCTTTTCTGTGTTTTTATTCTGGAAGGATTTGCTGCATTCAGTGTTTGGGACCTGGACTTCGCATGGAATTTAAAGTATCCATTGTGAATAATTTTATCCCTGTGCCTGAAATTATAAATTAATGTCAGCTAATAGACTCTGTGATTTATTGGATATAGCTCAGTAACATTGTTCCTTTTATTTTATTGAAGTCAATTTTGTTAAGCCCTGCTAAGGCTCATGGAGTCCCTCGGGGACAGAGCATTAGCCTAATTGTAAATTCAGAGTAAACCCATTGAGCCACAAAGCACTGGTTTGTTACCGAGTGTAGAAACATAGAGAAAATGAACTTTTTGTCAGCCAACTGACATCTAACAGAGATTTTCACTGGGCTGAGTAGCAAAATACGGTGTCTAAGTCCTGGGAAGGCTTTGTCTTTCCTGAGCACTCTATATATGCACACTATATGCATTTGTCACATCAAGTTAAGCTGGTGGGTGGTTATTCATCATCCACGATGTGGCTGGCAGAGTTAAATATACAAAGGTTATTCTGAAGGACAGGGATGCTCCCGTCCTTAGTCACTTAATGTCTCCTTAGAAGAATGTAGAGTCCTCTATGATGAAGATAGTTGTTCTTCTTGTTTGGTTTCTGATGTCTTCTCAGTACCCAGCACATGGTAGATGGTCGTAGTGTCTCTATAATAAATAAGATCAAGAAAATGTTATTTTGGTTTATCAAAGGACACAGGGTATCCCCAATTTAAAAGTGTTCAGGTATTTTACCACCATTCCTCAGAGTCTGAGATTGGATCATTTAGTCCTAGCCATTGGAATAGAAAAAGTTGAGTGAATGTTTCTTCTGCTTGTCATAGGTAGATGGATTTGGAGCATGGGTGCTGGCACGTCTTGGGGTTGGAAGTAGATTGGAAGTTGAGCTCAGTGGGAGGCTGTGAGCTTCATCCTTGCAGACTCCATGAGTGTCTTAGAATACAGATGCATGCCCTTTATGCAACTTGCAGGATGAGAAAAGGAGCTGTCTTAGGGGTAAGTGTCCCCCACTCAGGCCGTCTCATAGGAGAAAGTCAGCTTCACCTGAAAACTTCAGAACCCTAGGAATTATCACTTGTTTGGCAGTTAATTCCATATTTGGACCACTGCAATTGTTGAAAATCTTAAGTTACAGAAGCTTATATTCTTCTCCTAAATACAATCCCTACGATGTACTTAGGTCTGTTTCTCTACTGAAAGATGGTATCCTCAAATAACACATTTTATTGTTGCTAATAAATGGCTGTAGTAATATTTTCTAGGTTATATGTCTCACATAGGCCATGATTTCCTGATACCTCACTTTCTATTTACATTTATAATCTTCAGTTTGTATGTATTAGATTTACTTTGGACAGAGGTATACATTCCATACTTCAGATCTGTGTATGTGGTTGATGAGTTTAAGAATAGCATATCTCACTGTGATCACCAACCAAATAAAAATAAACATTTTCATCATCCTTGAGAATTCCCCATGTACCTTCCCAGAGGCAGTGCTGTTTTGATTTCTGTCAACATAGACAATTTCTGCTCTGTTAAAAGTTTATTTTAGTGGAATTAATTAGCTGGTGTTTGGCTTCTTTTGCTTAATGTAATGTTTTCTGAGATTCATCTGTCTTGTTACATGTGTCGATAATTGTTTTTCATCTAGTGCTGAGTAGCATTTCATTGTATGAACATACAATGCTCATTTATTTTAATGTATTTATGGAATATGTGTAACTTTTTAGAAGAAGAGTACCACCTCTTTTGTTAATGTAGTCCAAGTCTATGTTCATTATTATAGGGTTTTACTATACTATGTATATGATACTGTATTGAAAGGAGTAGAGGTTTCTAGCAGATGTGTCTTTTTGTAATCTTTAGGAGATAGGAAAATTACTTTATGTTTCCATAATCTGTAAAATTGAGATAATGATC
Organism: Dipodomys ordii; assembly: GCF_000151885.1. Classification (NCBI taxonomy): domain Eukaryota; kingdom Metazoa; phylum Chordata; class Mammalia; order Rodentia; family Heteromyidae; genus Dipodomys; species Dipodomys ordii. The sequence continues at coordinate 5,069,661 of NW_012267259.1, read as the reverse complement.
ATTGATGATGATGATGTTGATGATGATGATGCCAATATCCACTTGAGGCCTGTGCTAAAGGCATTCAGAGAGTGTTGGTTCCTACTCACATTCAAATACATGTTTTCAAATGTGAATTGTCATCTATGAGATCATGCTATTTGATTGGCATTTAATCATTTTTACAAATTCATGTAAGGCCCTTTTACATTGATGTATTATTCTCATGTAATCTGATCTATCATTCTACCCTACATAATCAACTAAATCTTTATTTGATCATCTAGTAGGGTTGCTGTCTTCTGCTTAACTATCAGACTTACTCTATCAGATTAATTCTGTTTTCTGGATCAGAGAAGCAGATAGTCTATGTCTCATCTGAGTCACTCAGTATTTGAACAGAATCCTTTAGCATAACATGGACAACAACCTCTGAAGTTGGTCTACTACTCAATACTCTTTGGGAATTGTGATGTAGGCAGCTTCAAATCCATTGAGCCATATTAATTTTCTGTAACTTTTTTGGGGGGGGCCTGACTCTGGGCCTGGGTGCTGTCCCTCAGCTCTTCAACTCAAGGCTAGCACTCTACCACTTGAGCCAAAGCGCCACTTCTGGCTTTTTTCTTATGTGGTGCTGAGGAATCAAACCCAGGGCCTCATGCCTGCAAGGCAAGTGCTCTACCACTGAGCCACCTTCCCAGCCCCTGTAACTTTTTTTTTTTTTGGGTCTGGTTGTGGGGCCTGAACTCTGGGCCTGGGCGCTGTCCCTCAGCTCTTCAGCTCAAGGCTAGCACTCTACCACCTGAGCCACAATGCCACTTCCGGCTTTTTTCTTTTTGCTTATGTGGTGCTGAGGAATTGAACCCAGGACCTCAGTCATGCAAGGCAAGTGCTCTACCACTGAGCCACCTTCCCAGCCCTGTAACTTTTTTTTTTATAAGATAATATGAGATGTATAGCTTTACAAATCTGTAAGATTCAAAGTCCTTAGGAATTCAACAGACATAGTAAGTAAACTATAATTCCTTTTTGTTTGTTTGTTTGGTGTTTTTGTTTTTGGTCGGTCATGGAGCTTGAACTCTGGGCCTGGGTGCCATCTCTCAGCTCTTCAGCTCAAGGCCACAGTGCCACTTCTGGTTTTGTGAGTGGTTTATTGGAGATAAGAGTCTCACAGACTTTCCTGCAGGGGCTGGCTTTGAACTGCGATCCTCAGATCTCAGCCTCCTGAGTAACTAGGATTACAGGCGTGAGCCATGGGCACCCGACAATAATCACCTTCTAAAATACTTTTTAGTTCATCTTTTAAAATATCCTGAAATAATCTTTAATAATTAGCCTCATATTTTTTCTTTTTTTATTGTGAAAATACTGTACAGAAGGGTTACAATTACATGGGCAAGATAATGAGTACATTTCTTATCAAGCATTGTAGCCTCCTCCTTTGTTTCCCTTCCCATCCCTTCCCATACTCTCCCCCCCATTCCTTCTCCCCTTCCTCCCCCCCCACACCAAAGTTGTAAAGTTCATTTTCAACATAAGGACTTGTACATCTCATTGTTGCAATGGGTCCACCAGTATCCCTATTTAAACAATTTGTTTTTCCCCTTCCCCTAGCCTTATATTTTCAAAGAAGTGTGCCCTTAATATATTGTACAAGAATGTTATAAAAAGTAGCTCAAAATGAGTTTTTTATTCAAATAATCCAGAAATTTAATATTTTGCAGTTGCATGTCCTTTCTTTTTAAAACATTTCAACTTGTAAAATCAATAGCTTTCTTGTGATTGATAAATAAGGTATTTTCTTTGAATTATCACATCTAGGATAACTTAATACTCTTCAAACTAGTCACAGAAGCTGCTGGCCTATGACAGTTTTTCCTGACAAGAGATTGAAATGGAAAAATGCACTGGGTTTTCATAAAAATTAATTTACCCATCAAAAATTATTTTGTCCTGTGATTATACTTTCAATTTTTAAAGATTCTGTTGGACTACTGACGTGAACTTTTCTTCTTCTTTTTTTCCTAGTGCTGGGGTCTGAACAGAGGGCCTTGAACATACTAAGCAAATGTTCTGCAACTCAATTATACCAACTGACCAACTGAGTTTTTAAATGTTCAAAATTTTCTGCTCACTAAAATAAAAATTAGTAGATTAAAAGTAATACTCTTCAGGTCCAACTAAAAGTTAGGATGAAAACAAACATATTCTGAATATCTTAGCATGGTTTATGAAAGTGGCATTTTGATTGACCCAGGCTCCCATGCAAAGTTGCATATTTATTGAAGAGGATACCATTTCTTCTTTCTGGTTATTATTTTCATTCTTGAGCATGAAAACTGATCATGGGATTAATGAAGAGATTTATATGAAGATTTCTAGCTAGTGATGGTTGTGTACACCTAAAATCATAGCACTTGGGCAGTGTAATCAGAAAGATCATGAATTTGATCCAGCCTAAGCTACTTGGTAAGACCCTGTCTTCTGTTTTTCTATTTTGAAAGTAAAAGACAATTTAATCCATCTAGGATAAAAATAAAGCAAATTGAGTTCCCTGAGAAAAAACTAGGCCGTATTCTTTTCTTCCTCTTTATTACTATGTATTGTACTTTTTACCACACAGGTACACAGTAAACTATCATCAGTAAATTGTATGGAGGGAGAATTAAGTCAGTTCTGATGAACTTTTCCCATATAGAGCGTAAGTTTTATACCTAGAAATGTATTTTCATTAGCTCATAATTTTTCCTTGAACGCCAACTGCTTATGTATTATAGTAGTTTGAAAATCTTAGAGGAACAAAGTGTTTCTTCTCAGTTTTAGTTTTGCTCTGGGCAAAACTGTGGTGACTAAGATTATGAAAAGGAGAGCAGTGGTGACATTGACATCTTCAAAGACATTCAAGTAGCACACATGTAATTACTTTTCTCTCAAACGATAGCCAAATCATTCATTTTTTTTCCCTAAGCAAACTCCCATCAGTACAAGTTTGTGAAAGAAGTAGAAAGAAAACCACAACATTCACTAATATGGAGATTTTTAAAACATTTGCATTCCTAGAAAAGGTGAAAACTTCTAGGCAGAAATGTCCTTGGGCTAAGTCTTTGATCTACATTCATCAGAGGATCATTATTTATTGCCTTGGTTATTGAAATTCACTGACACTTCATGGTGATTGATTCATGTCTTCATTTAAAGAAGATTACTGTAGTCATGTAGAAAGCCTTCACTTGTCTTTGAAAGGATTAAAAAAATTGCACTTTTCCAGTTTCTACATTTATTTATTTATTTTTGTGCATGGGAAGCAAAGCCAATGATAGGAGGAAATAACTAAAAAGATTTCCTTCCTCATCCTCATCATCATCCGTCACCATTGCCAGTAATGTAACTGTAATAAGCTTCAAGGCTGAGCTTTAGCATGAACTACTTTTTAGTTCTTGAATCGGAACCATTTTTTAAGAGAGATGTCTGTTTACATGTGAGCTAGCCTGGCAGATAAATCAGAGATCCTAACACCAAATTTAATACCAAGGAGTATAATAAGGATTTGTGATGCTTCCTGGAGGACCCAAGGTCTATAAACCAATAAAGGGTTTACAATGAGACATAAATATAGAACATAAAACATCCAGCAGTTTCACAGAGGAAGATCTTGGTGTGTTTGAGAGCTGGCAGTGATGAAAGAAAAATACTATTTTTTCTTACAAATTTTATGTGAAGATGGTTTAGTTTTTTTCAAATGTTAACAAGGGAAACATGAACAGCTCCAACTAGGTTGAAGGTGTCATGGGTCTAGAAAGGGGACACTAAGTGAGAATCATTCACTTCCCCCGAAGAAGAAAGACCTTATCTCTCTCTGCTGAAGATGAGGCTCCATCACTGATAATCACTTGCATTTGTAAATGGTGAGACCAAGGAGAAATTCACTTAAGAAATGACCAGGAGAATGTTCTGAAATGAAATGAAAAAGAAATAAAAAAGCTCCAAATGAATAATTTATGATTGAAGCTCATCCTAACTTCTCATTTTCTTAAGGAACCCATGAGCAATCTGTCAGAGACCAGCCTCTTCCTGAGGTGCCAATCTCAGCTCGTGTTGACATGTGAGAAGCATTTGCAAGCCCAGTGCATTTTTCAAGCTCAACTTTATTCATTCATTTCCCCGCAGATCTGCATAGTAAGTCATGGCTGATTTGCTCAGCAATAGAAATGCTTTATGCGTGTTCCTTTCTCCCAAGAGCCCTGACTTCAGCAAAGTTGCCTCCGTAACAACCTCTTAACACAGCCTCAGACTCTGAGAATGTACGTGCTTGTAATCACCATAGGCTGTGGTCTATTTCCCACCCGCTCCCTTGAGTTCACTAGTAGAATGCAGAGTGAATGAAATGTCTGGCCATGTCCACAGCTTCATAATATTCTAAACTGTCATCTGGCAAATGGAGAGTGGGTGCAGGGCCTTGCAATGCTTTTTTTTTTGCTTCTAGAACTGGGAAAGTACTCTCTAGTTGGTAGACTCACCAGCTAGCTGCCACCAACCCAAGTTTAGGCATTTACACTGGCATTTGAGAATTACTTTAAATAATAAAATAAATAAAAAATAAATGATGAGACAATCTGGGTGTTACAAATAGTTTGAAGGGATGGAATGGAAAGTGTTCTTCTCTTCATTATATCCTAGGAGCAGTGCTACTCACATCTTAGAATGCTATTTTTTTTTAAAAAATAATTAATTGTAAAGAATCTTGAAGGAGCTGGTAGGGTTGGGATAGGTGGCGGTGGGAGAATTATGGATGGAGTGATGATGATCAAGGTGAATTGGATATATAAATTGACATGTTGAATGTACAACTATTTACAGACAAAGCTGGATGCTGGTAGCTTATGACTATGATCCTAGCTACTCAGGAGGATGTGAACTTAAGAACTGAGATTCAAAGCCAGCTTGGGCAGACAAAGTAGAGATATTCCTGTTTCCAGTAAACAGGAAAAACACCGGAAGTGGTCAAGTACCAGCTTAATTGATGGGTGGGAGGAGCCAAGTGCGAATGAGAGACTCTGAATTCAAACCACAGCACTGGCACACAACACACACATGCATTCAACACACACACACGCATACACAAATTTAAAAATGTAAAAGAATTTCAATAGGCATATAAAATTGTATGCTTTTTATGTATGACATGATGTTTTAAAGTATACATACATTGGAAAATGGCTAAATTGAGCTCCTAAAAAATTGAGCTACTTAACATATACATTGTCTAACATAGTTATCTTAGACTTTAAAATATGGTCTTTTTGTGGCTTTCAAGAATACAATACTTTAGTTACCAGGCTACTACACAGATATCTTGAATGTGCTCCCACTATCTAACTGAAGATTTGCAATCTTTGACCAACAGCTTCCCAAGTCTTCCTGCTCTCCAGATCATGGCATTCACTATTCTATTCTCTGCTTCTATGAGTTCAAGTTGTTAATTCTGTATGAGAGTGAGATCATGCACTATTTGTTTTTCTGTGTTTGGCTAATCTTATTTAACATTCAGGTTCAATCCACGTTGTCACAAATAGATGTAACAGTTTTTAAACAGTGAATAAGAACTACTTTTCCATCACCAGTTAGGTAGCCGTACTATTCCCAATGGGGGAATCAATCACAGCCAGCCTGATGTCATAATTTTCTTTGAGTAATGTTTTGTGTTACTGGTTTTCCCCTTAATCTTCTATACTTCCATATCACTTTCATGTCTAAATTTTTTGTGTCCTCCTATTTTTGGGGTACTAGAAGGCACTGGAATTCTCTACCATAGAATTTCCTTTTTCTTAGCCCAGGGTCATACAAAGTCTCAAATTCTATGTTGTCGCCTTCTTCTTATGTTTAAGTGGGCCCAATTAATATAATTATCTTCTAGAGAAGATATGGACCTCATTGAGGTGACTGAAAGCTAGTGGACACAGAGTAAGGGATGGGCCAGGTTCCTCATTGGAGAAGAACTCCACCAATCAGGGCTTTTCTCTGGCTCTCCATTGTCACTGCTCAGTCCTTGTGAAAACCTCTCACTGTTCTCTCTTGGTTCCTTTCTAATAGCAAAGCTCAGAGTGCTCAGGTGAGTCAGGAAGCTGGCAGTCACTCTGTTTCATTCCTTACTTTATGTCTGTAACTTAGAACCACACACACAGTAGGTTCTCGCAAATTCCTGTTAATTGTCTGAGTGAATTAGGTGATAGAATTTTAATATCCAGATAATATATCAAGGGAAGAAAAATAGTTTAGCTGAACTTCCAGAAAATGGATGTTATAATTTGAAAGATCTGTTAAAATGCATGGGAGGATGTATTGTCAAAATAAGTATAATGTTACATTTTTATTGCACTTTTCTAGTACAACTTTGATTTGATTTCATTATTTTTACTTCCAAGCATTGCTAAACTAATTGAATGAAGTAGGAATTCAAAATTCTCTTAATTAGAGTATCTGTGATTCACACTGATCAGTCAGCACTATTTTTGTTTTGTGTGTAAGTTGTCACTTCTAGAAGGATTCAGTATTAGAGCCAAGATAGATACAAAGGTTGGATTTAGAAACTTATTAAGAATACTTACTCTGAGGGCTAGGAAGGTGGCTCAGTGGTAGAGTGCTTGCCTTGCATGCATGAGGTCCTGGGTTCAATTCCTCAGCACCACATAAGCAGAAAAAGCCAGAAGTGGCGCTGTGGCTGACATGGTAGAGCACTAGCCTTGAGCTGAAGAACTGAGGGACAGCACGTAGGCTCAGAGTTCAGACTCCACGACTGACCAAAAAAAAAAAAAAAAATACATACTCTAAAAAGATGAGGTAAAGCCTATTTATGCAGTATTTTTTTTATTTTATAAGTTTTTTTATTGTGAAAATACTGTACAGAGGGGCACAAGGTAATGAGAACATTTCTTATCAGGCCTTGTTGCCTCCTCCTTTGTTTTTCCCCTACCATCCCTTCCCCCCTACTTCCACAGCTATACTCCCCCCTACCCCCTTACCTAAATTGTAAAGGTTGTTGTTCAACAGTGTCTTGTACATCTCATTGTTGCAATGGTCCACCTGTATCCCTACTTAAACATTTTGTTTTTTCCTTTCCCCTCCCCAAATTATACCAACATCAAATACAGTGAAAACAGGGGTTATACCATGGGGGAGGAACATACAAAGCAACAAAAAAAAATCACAAGTAAGCCAGGCCCAAAGAAATATAGGACCTATGGTTTCCCTTACTTGCAATAACTAGTATATGTCTGGGACAAGCAGAAAAGGTCAAAAGCTATGTACATATGACCGGATAAGATGATGTTAAGCAAAATGAACCCCAAGATAGGGACACAAGTGGTTTTTCCTTTCTATGCAGTATTATGGTTGATTTATCCAGCGGAATGACTAAACTGGGCATAGACGACGGTCTTTCTTGTTAATCACTGTATTTCTGTGAGGAGTCAGGCCCTGCTATTGGGTTTGGGTATCTGGTTATAGGACTCTTGTGTCTTTCATGAATGATTTTAGCTGGGTAAACAATCTCTTTATGGTTGCAGTGTGAAAATAGAAAAGTTGAAGTGTATCTTCTGTTTATGCTGTCTCTACACCAAGTGATAGAATCTGTAGCGTCTCCAGTTGGTATTTGAATGGTAATGGGGCATACAGTCATTGTTCTTATCTAGGGCATACACATTAAAATGGCAAAGTACACACAAATCTGTGCCACCCAGAAGCTGCTGCTTTAGAACTACGAGAAAAGCTAACTATTCCTCAATAATTCTGTTGTCTCTCACTTTCATGTGTTTTTTCCCCATTCCTTGTTTGATCTTCCTGTTTTTATCTGGCTTTTTAATCTGATTGATAAATGTCATAAGGATGTACTGGACACCATGACTGGCACCACTTAAAGAAAGATTTTGTATGGGAGGACTAGTTCAGCTGGTTGTGACAAGTCATCTTTTCAATTCCTAACAACACACAGCTCACACTAGATAAGTGAATATCACTAATTTAAGGGCTCATTAATCAAAGTGTTCATGGAAATCATGAATTCTTCATAGTGCTCTGTAAGGATATTGAGTTTGGAGAAACTGATGAATACAGTCAGTTAAGTGATTATTAATTTAGATTTAATTTATATCTCCTTGATGATTACTAATATTGAGTGTTGTTTCATGTACTTTGGCTGATTTCTATGTCTTTAATAAAGAATTTTATTCAGATTAAAAAAAAAGAATCTAGCCAGAGTGCTAGTGGCTCAATCCTGTAATCCTAACTACTCAGGAGATGAGATCTGAGGATTGCGGTTCAAAGTCAGTTGGGGCAAGAAAGTCTGTGATACTCTTCAATTAACTGTCAAAAAAGCAAAAGCCAGAAGTAGAGCTGTGGCTTAAGAGGTAGAGCACTAGCCTTGAGCAAAAAAGCTCAAGGACAGCCCCCAGGCCCTGAGTTCAAGCCCCAAGACTGGATTAAAAAAACAAACGAAGAACATAAGAGTAATCCAGTGACATTAGGTTTAACTACATAGGAATAAGTATAAAGAAAATACAGGTTAAGTGTCCTTTATCTGAAATGCTAGAGACCAGAAGTGTTGGTGATTTCAGATTTTCAGAGATTTTAGAATATTTGCAAATACAGAATGAAGTATCCTGCAGATAGAACCCCATCTAAACACAAAATTGATTTATGTATACTTTCCTATATATCTTATGCACATATCCTGAAGATAATTGTATTCAATAGTAAGGATGCATCTGTGTTTTGGCTATGACCCGTTACATGAGACTATATATAGAATTTTACACTTATATCTTATTAGCACTTACATTTTTTTCCAGATTTTGGAGCATTCTGGTCTTCAGATTTCTGGATGAGAGATGCTCAATCCATAATGTGGGAAAGCACCATCTAAAGTCAGGGTGACTTTAACTTGCATAGATCAGAGCTGTGACAATGCCACATCATCCATTCAGGTTCTGAGTTCAGGCCCCAGGACTGGCACCAGAAACCAAACAAGTATCTAACCTTACCATCTAAAATAAAATCATTGTAAAAGTGATGTACAGAGAGTAACACACAAGTAAGGTAACAAGTACATTTCTTTTTGAACAGTGTTACCCCTCCCTCATTTTCTCCTGCTTTCCCCTCTGACTCCCTTCCCCCCAAGTTGTAAAGTTCATTCCCACAGTGTCTTGAGAGTATCACTGTTGCATTGGGTCACCCTTTGTCCCACCATTTCTGTGATTCCTTTCCCTTCCCCAAATCAGATACACTTACACACAAGACAAAGGGTACAGAAATCAAAAACAGTGACAACAGGGAATAAATCGAAGGAAAAAAGAAAAAAAAAGTACACTAAACAAACCTCTTGTTTCCATTTCTTGGCGTTCATTTCAACAAGGATCATTTTGTATGGTCATTTGCACATAGCGACTGAGCTACTGTGATCCTCAGCTAAGAATATCCTAGACAAATTCTAGTTATTACAAATGAGGGAGACCATGCAGCCTGTTTCTTTGGATCTGGCTTGCTTTGCTTAATGTAATTTTTCTAAGTCTTTACATTTAGTAACAAATGGGGTGGTGTCATTCTTTCTGATGGAGGCATAGAATTCCATTATGTATATACATATATATATATATCATGTTTTCGTGATCCATTCATCTACTACTGTGTTGATTTCATATCTTAGCTATTAACCTTACTGTTTTAGACATAGTAGAATTAGATGTTTCTTCAAAAGAAAAAACCAAATCACTGTGTGTTAATGCTGCCTTTATCCTGATGATACATGAAGTGATGCTTTGGAGGATCATAGGAGAGATGTTACTGAAGCCATCAGTGTCAATGAGAGGCCCGGACTGACTTCTATTTTCTCAACATCTAATAATGTCCCAAACATGAGCATAGATATTAACCAAACAATCAGTGTGAGAACTGACCCTATGCTCTAAACATTTTTCTAGCAAAACTGAATTGCCTCTCACAGTCACATTCTTGCAATTTTCCACTTATTCTGTCTTCAGAAACATTTGAGCTCTACTAAAGATTAATAATAGAGAAAGAAGTAGTTCAGCCTAACAAAATAAAATACAGGAAATGCACAGACCTTTCAGCATGATTGATTTAAATGGTGACAAAGGTCTCCACAAATGGCAAATCCATGGAAAAAGACTGTGTTGACTTGAATGAATGAGACAATGCTTCTCTCACCAAAGCTGAGCTCCAGGAAGCTGGCAGTTTCATCTATTACTTTAAGTCTATAACTTAGGCCACAGTATACAGTAGGCTCTTACAAATGTTAGTGGAATGATTGAGTGAATCATAATGGGATAGAATTTTGATATCCAGATAATATATCAGGGGAAGAAAAATATTTTAGCCTAACCTCCAAAATATTGGCATAGCTGCCACACCCGCCCAGGTTGAAAAGTTACATGGAATCTCAAATTTTCCCTCTGAAGGTTTGTTAATTGAGTCTGCTCAGTAAAAATGACAGAAGACAGATTAACAGTGGAAAAGGCAAATAGATTTGTCAATATGTGCATGTGCAGAGGAGACATACAAAATGGGAATTCAAGGCAGGGTCCACTTAGTTGAGGCTTAAGTGTTTTTTTTTTTCTTTTTCACAAGAGAAAGAGAAGTGGAGATGTAGGAATTTTCAGAGTGCATAAATAACTTTTCATGGGAGTTGAATGGACTTGAACAGACAATGGCTTGGGATAAAGTTCTCCTGAGCTCTTGGTATGCCATTTAATTTTCAGACCCTTCCTCTATGATATAACTTTAGCCTTTGGGATTAGTGAAATATCATTAGGGAGACATGGAGGTAATTGTGTTCCTCTCTGGCTAATCCAGTCTTTAGATAGATAGAGAAACTTTCTTTTTCTTTTTGGTACTGGGGCTTGAACCCAGGACATTGCACTTGCTAGGCAAGCATTTTGCCACTGAGCTACAATCCCAGCATTAAGAAACTTATATTGTTTATCCTGAGTGCTCTGAAGCCCAAAGTAGCATGTTTTGAGGTCTAATTTTCTGAGCTCACAAATACTTTTGTACTTGAAAATGCAAAGGAAAATTGTCATGAAGATCTCTCCTGTTGCCTTTTATGGCTATGGCTACTTTCTTCTCTTCTTTGACCTTGTTCCCAATTCCTGATCTTGCTGATCTTGTCTCCATTTTTTATAATTTCGTCATTTCAAGAATTTTATACATGTGAACGCAATCACACAGTTGAAAACATGTAGGGAGTGTTTCAGTATGAAGTTTCAAATACAGAGATTGTGCTTCTAAGTAGCAGTGGAGGCTCCGCTCAGGGGGTGGACTGCTCGGGGGTGGTCACCCACCTGAAAGGGTTATCAGAGCACAGGGGAAGATCAATTCCTTGCTCAGCTTCAGTGACACAGACCTGCCAGGAGAATAAAATATGACCTGGCTTTGATCTTTGGGGATGGAAGATTTAGCTCTCTTCATGGTTATGCTGAAATCACTCAGTATGGAAATTGGACCCCCACTCCCACCCCCGCTTGCTCCCTCTGGGGAAAGGTAGGGATGCCAAGCTACATGCAAGATTGGCTTCCTGCTTGGTCCTGTGGAAACTGCAGCCTTCTAGCCAGGATATATAGAAAGCCACATGGAATTCCTGGGCAGTCGCTGCTGCAGAGTTCTGCAAGTCTTGATGTTTGGTTCTCTGCCTTCTTCTTGTGGCCTTTCAGGGTCTTGGTGTGTTCTTCTGTTATGTCCAGTGCATTTGTTTTAGTGATGAGGGAGAGAACTTAGGAGGAAAGGACCTACTTCATCTTGGCAGAACTGGATGTCTCTCTATTTTCTTTTTCAGGGGAAATTCTATACAGTGTCTTTCAGTGGACTTCATACAATGTTACCTTTGACTCATGATAATAATTTTCAGGCTGGCTTACAGTGCATAATTTGGATTGCTATTCAGAATATTCAGTAGTCAAGGATAAGTGTCTGTACCAAGTGGTTTTAAAGTAAGACTTTCATCATGGTGAGTATTTAAGGATGAATCAATAGGTCAACTCTTGACAAGAAAATATAAGTATGTAGTTCTTTCTGAAATTGTCTCATAATTTAAAAGTGTTACTTTACATATTTATTTTTCAAAACACCATTCCCCAGCAGTTTGGATGATGGAAGCCATATATCATTTTGGCATTTCTGGAAGACTTGAAAAGAATTACTTATGATTGTTGAGCAATTTTGTGATACTGCTAAGTGGAAAGGGCTGAAATATAATCTTCTAAAATAATCCATCTAAAATGATTGTGATATTCATACTATATATTATTGATCAAACATTATTTTATTCTTGTTTGCCTTCTTTGTTCTTTTTGTGGCTTGCTTTTCTACCAAGTCATGATAACTCTCATATTTCTTTGTGGAAATGGAGTTATTTTAGATACATAAAAGTAGATAGGTTCTTCTAAGTGCTGGTAGCTCACAACTTGAAATTAGAGCTACTCAAAAGGCTGAGATCTGAAGATTGTGATTCAAGTCTGTGATACTCTTATTTTCAGTAAAGGAGCTAAGTTTCAAGTAGTAGGGGCTAGCGTTGAGCTAAAGAAGCTCAGGGACAGTACCCAGACAGTACCCTCTCTGCCCACCCCAAAATAACAATGTGTTTTTCTTAAAGATTCTCTCTAAAGTTCCAAACATTTTGAAGAAATAAACCAAGCCAAATCCTTAATTCTAAGTGAAGAATTTATTTAGGCATTGAATCGGATAAAGGGATTAGGAGCAATTAGATTTCAGGGGTTTTGATATATTTTGGATAGTTGATCGAACGCTAGTTTATGTTTTAGTCTCTGACAAGCAAAGAGTCCGAGTAGTTATTTGCATATGTGATCATTCACATTTGTCATAAATATTAGAGTGTTAGGATTGTATGATACATATTTAAACATTCCTTCTATCATTTACCTATAGTAGGTACTTGATAACCCCCACTAAAGCTAGTAATGATTTGAACCATCCAACTTTCCTCTCATTAAAATCTTCTTGAGTCTGATCCATGTAAATGGCTCTGCCTCCGCTGTGGGAGCCATCTCTCTTTTCTTTTCTTTTATTCAGTCGTGGGGCTTGAACTCTGGGCCTGGGCGCTGTCCCTCAGTTCTTCAGCTCAAGGCTAGCGCTCTACCACTTGAGCCACAGCACCACTTCTGGTTTTCTGAGTGACTTATTGGAGATAAGAGTCTCATGGACTTTTCCTACCTGAGCTAGCTTTGAACTGTGATCCTCAAATCTCAGCCTCCTAAGTAGCTAGGATTACAGGTGTGAGTTACCAGTGCCTGGTGGGAGCCATCTTTCTAAACAGTACTTTCCTCTATTGATCTGCTCATGTTCAGTGCAGGCTTTTTTAAGTCCAACTTCATCTTATCCTGTGCATCAAAATCAGACCCAGTGAGCAGTTACTTCCGCCTTCTTTTTGCTCTGTCATTCTGATCTTCCAGCTCATTTCTCATTCTTCTGGGTTGCCTCCTGCAAATACTTTACTATGTGCTGCAGTGACCTCTGTCTGCCTATTAGCACATACTATTTTACCTTACACTTATCCACTGTATAAGATGTCACAGTTTTGTTAAAGTTTTATAAATTTGCTTCCCTTCTAGTTAGGACTTTTATTACACTATTGGCTTGTTCTGATGAGGCCAAATCCTTCCTTTATAGTCACTCCTGACACTACTCATTTTTCTCTCACGGGTCAAAGCTGTAATCACTCATAGTCTTGTAGAACAAAGACTCTCGATGGTTTAATTCTCATTATCAGATTCACTTCTATGGCTTTCTTAGGTCTCAGATTGAGTCCTGTCAGGAGAGAAGACTTTTCTAACCTATACTCATTGAAGTCTCACTGCTAATAACGTGCTTTAGCATTCTTCTTTCATAACACTTGTCTTTTAAAATTCTGGATTCATTCATTTTGTTCATTTGGTTGGTAGCTATCGATTATCTTTACATGTTAGGTAATGTTTCAAGAATAGAGATATATGAGTGACAAAAAACCTCCAAAACAGCCATTGCTCAGCCTTCATGCCTTTATGTTCTTGTAGGGATCATAAACAATAAAGAAGAAAAGCAAGGTAGCAACACTGAATTAGTAAGTAATGCCAGAGTATATATTAGTCAGAATAGGCTAAATTATACTGTTAACATGCCAGTCCATAATGTTAGTGTCAGAACAAAATATTTTCTTAAAAATTTTATTGTAGGGCTGGGAAGGTGGCTCAGTGGTAGAGCGCTTGCCTTGTATGCCTGAGGCCCTGGGTTTGATTCCTCAGCACCACATAAGCAAAAAGAAAAAGCTGGAAGTGGCGCTGTGGCTCAAGTGGTAGAGCGCTAGCCTTGAGCTGAAGAGCTGAGGGACAGCGCCAAGGCCCAGAGTTCAAGCCCCACGACTGACAAAAAAAAAAAAAAGAAAAAGAGAAAAAAGGAAAAAAGCCGGAAGTGGCGCTGTGGCTCAAGTGGTAGAACGCTAGCCTTGAGCTGAAGAGCTGAGGGACAGCGCCCAGGCCCAGAGTTCAGGCCCCACGACTGGACCCCCCACCCCAAAAGAATTTTTATTGTAAAGGTGGTGTACAGAGAGGTTAGCTTACATAGTAAGGTAAGTACATTTCTTTTTGAACAGTTACCCCTCCCTCATTTTCGCCCATTCCCCCTCCCAACTCCTCCCCCCCAGTGGTAATGTTCATTTCCAACATAGTGTCTAGTGAGTATCATTGTTGAATTGGTTCACTCTTTGTCCCACCATTTCTGTGATTCCCTTTCCCTACCCCAAATCAGATAAACTTGTATATAATACAAAGCACAGAAATGAAAACCAGTGACAACAGAGAATAAACCATAGGGGAGAAAAAGAAAGAAAAAAGAAATAACTGCAAACTATATACTAAAAACCCAACAAAACCTCTTGTTTCCATTTCTTGGAAGAACAAAACATTTTTGAAAAAAAATACGGTTTGGATGACTCTCAAAGAAAACTTTCTGTAGTGCTTCTGCAATCTGGGATGCTTAAATCTCCATTACCATAACTGTCAGTGAACTCAGCGCCATGATGGCTACAGTTGTAGAAAAGATCAGTGGAAAGTCAGGTTCTAGTCGCTAAGCTTGGGCACAGAAATACTATGTGACAATTCTGCTGACAGTCTATTGGTCAATCTAATCATGTGACTAAATTCACATGGGAAGGTCAGGGATAATGGATACTAAGTATGTTTGGAAGTGGAGACTCCCTAGATGAGTGAGCTTCCAAAATAATTATGCAGAAAGATAACCTAGGTGGACTTTATTGTGTTTGGAGGTTACAATGGAACCTTCATAAACAAGATGATATTTAAGCAAATATTTGAAGCAAGTTGGAAGATGCTTGTCAGTATGTCAGAGAAAGATATTCCAAAGACAGATTAATCAGTAAATTCTGCCAAGGTCTTAAAGCCAAAAAGTGAGTTAAATGTCTGAGGAATACTGAAGACCTGTGTGGCTACTAGCTAGTGAACACCAGAGAGAGAATAAGAATGAATCAGGTTTACTAGTATGGGCAGCCATGAAAGGATGCAAGAATCTACCGTGAGGACTTCATAAATATGAAAGTAAGTGCACACACGCACACACACACACCTATTACTTTGCTGAGTTGTATTTTACGTATTATGAAATTATTCCTCTTAAAGAGTACAACTCAATACTTTTTAGTGTCTATAATTGTTTAACCGTTACCACAACACATTTTAGAATATGATTGTCCTAATTTACAGAAGAAACACAGTCACTAGAAATGATTCCCCATTTTGACCATGCCCCAGATCTGCCTCTGTAGATGTCTGTTCTAGACACATGATTTAATTAGAATCACCTAATATGTGTTTTTTTTCCCAACTGGTTTGTTAACTTTGCATAATGTTTATGGTTTACCTATGTGGTAGCATGCATGGAGACTTCATTCACTTTAATGATTGTATTCCATTGTACAGATGCATAACATTTTGTCTTTTTTCTTCTTTTTTTCTTCCTCCTCCTCCTTTTCCTCCTCTTCCTTCACCTCCTCTTTCCCTTCCTTCTTCTCCTCTTCTTCCTCCTTCCTCCCTCCCTCCCCCACCTCTCTCTCCCTTTCTCTGCCAGTTCTAGGAATTGAATTTAGGGCCTGAACACTGCCCTGAGCCTCTTTGTGCTCAAGGCTAGTGTTCTACCATTTGAGCCACAGTGCCATTTCCAGCTTTTTCTGAGTATTTATTTGTTTATTTTTTATCAGAGATGAGAGTCTCACGACTTTATTGCTTTGGCTGGCTTTGAACCATGATCCTCAGATCTCAGCCTACTGAGTAGTTAGGATTACAGGTGCCCAGCTATTTACTCATTATTCATTTGGTGGATATTTGGGTTGTCTACATTTTATTGATTAGGAATAGTTATACTATTAACATTAATGTTGAACTTTTGGTGTGGAAATGCATTTTAAGTTTTCTTAATAGATACTTAAAAGTGGAATTGCGAGGTTTAAATATAATACATTTTGAGGAATTGCTAGACTCTTTTCCAAAGCAGCTGCATAATTTTCTCTTGTCTTCAAGAGATGGATGAGGTCTTCAGTGTTTCCACATTCTCATCAATACTTGATGGTTATTCTAGCCACATTAATGGATTTGAAATGGTACCTTAGTGTGGTTTTGATTTACAATTCCTAGGTGACAGATAATGTTGAATACACTTTTATGTGCTTATTAGTCATTTTTATTTGCTCTTTTAAGAAATGCCCACATAGATCCTCTGTCTATCTTTTAATTGGATTTAGAACTTTGGCTTGAGCAAAATGGTACCCACCAAAGTTTTGAGCTGACAAATGGAAGAACTTGACTTAATGATTTTAAGACTGTCACTTACCTGTGCAGGTGGCTCATGCTTGTAATTCTAGCTACTTAGGAGGCTGAGATCTGAGGATCACGGTTCGAAGCTAGCCTAGGCAGAAAAGTCTGTAAGACTCTTATCTCCAATAAATGACTCAGAAAAAGCCAGAAGTAGTACTGTGGCTCAAATGGTAGAGCACTAAGATTGAGCACAAAGCAGCTCAGAACAGTGCTCAGGCCCTGAGTTCAAGCCCCAGGGCTGGCAAACAAAACAAAACAAAAGGAGAAGTACAAGTTGTCATGTCAAAAACGAACTTTACAACTTTGGTGGGGTGGGGAATTGCGGGGAGGGGCTAGGGGAGGCTGGGAAGGGATGTGAAGGGTAAACAAAGGAGGAGGCTGCAATGCTCAGTAAGAAGTATACTCATTATCTTGCCCATGTAATTGTAACCCCTCTGTACAGTATGTTCACAAAAAATAAAAATTAAAATTAAATAAAAAAACAAAACACAAAACAAAACAAAACAACCCAAAACAAAACAAAAACCATTTCTTATTATTGTGTTGAGAATGGATAGTAAGAAAGTATGGAACCTCTGAAAGAATATTGCAGGAATCTGCTAGAGAGGTTAGTGTGACTTGGCCTTGTGTAGTAGCAGTGGAATCAGTGTCTGGACTCGTGATCCATTTTGTAGGCAGAACTATCAGGGTGTGTTGACACATTGGATATATGAGTAAGAAAAATAAATAAGCAGAGAATGACTCCACATCGATAGCCAGAACATCTGGAAAGATAGATGTGCCAAGACCCATGATGAAGGAACCATACTTGGAATGTGCTGATAGCTTTCTCCTCCCCCCCCCCAACCTCCACGCCCGGTCCCCAGCACTGCTTATGAGACTGCAAGCTCTGGGTGGTTGAGAATCATTCCAGCTGTATTCATCATAGCATTCCCAACTTGGAACCTCCTGTTGGCATAAATAAATAAGGCAAGGAATAGACAGACAAACACCCTATCTCTTTTAAAAATGAAATCAATCTGGTAATGAGTATACAAATCCTATGTATTAACATTTATCCAGTTTACTTTTAGCTAGATTCAAAACTTTTCCATCAATGATATGATCAGCTTTATAGACAGATAGTCTTGGTTGTCCCCCATTTCCCCATATCACCAGTGTGGCTTTGGCTCATTTCTGAACTGAACAGACCCTCAGTTTTCTTCGTTCTTTTGTGGTATTAATACTCAACTTGCAAGAGAGTGATCTTTGAACATTGACTGACATGTTTTTAGCACAAAACTAATAAATGATTTATTTCTATCTATGTTTTCTCTATGTATGTACACATATCTAAATACATATCTACAGTAATATGCACACAGGTAATGTGTCTACAGGTAAGTGTACAAAAATGCATACTGAATGCAATTCCTATGTAGAACATTGAGTTAAAGATTCAAAGGCACATATCTGATCATATTTTACATAATGTTTGATTGTCTGTTATTGCAAGCACAATTTTAGTTTACTGCTATATCCAATGCAGAGGGAAAATTATGGAATTTGGAACTACAAGTCTGGGATTTGAACTCCAGATTACAGTTTATTGTTCACAGGATCCTTTCCTTGATAGTCTACCTTCTCTTAAAAATGGTGGTGATACCTACATTCACTTTTTGTACTTAATGGGTCTAATGTTAGGGAAACATGAAGTGCATATAGATTGTACTGCTAACATGACACATGTGCTTACTTTTGTGTGTTAAAATACGTAAGTGCTGTTTATTATCTTCACAACTTATTTTACTTTTGGGAATTGATGTCATGAAAGAGAATCTTTTATTACTGAAGTCTGAGAAAACAGCAAAAGCTTGAAGCAAACTCATATTGGAAATGTAATGTCCAATAATCTTTTAAAATGTCTACCGCTACAAAATAATAAAAAACCAAAGACATGACTTTAATGGAAGCAATGGCGTGGAACCCACAGTATTTTTCTGAGGTTTTAGTCAATGCCACGTCGGACTCATTATGTTTGATTCATTGGGTTTCAGTGTCTGAAGCTGAGGACTGCACTTTTTGCAACCAATCGTGAAAGGACCAATGATGCTATAAATGGACAGCTCAGCATCTTCATCGCTTTGACGTTCAGGTCGCTGAGGGAACATTACTGTTGGGAAGTGCTGGGCAGCTCGCTGCTCTGGCTCTTGAAACACATGTATTTCTATCTGTGGTATATGGTATACATGAAATGCTGACAGTAGATATTGATAAACTTCAACTATTACCCCTTACGTATTTCAATTGAAGCCATAGTTTATGATGTAGGAAGGGTGAAAATGGATAGGAAATGAGTTTTAATACACTAGTATCTGTAACTTTCTTTGAAATTCATCAGAATGAAAAAAGATCAAATTAATGAAGAGAGGGAAGGGATGGCTGAATGGATAGGTATGGGAAAAGGCAAATATTGTAGATTTTAAGTATGGAATTTTGGTGGCAGGTATTTATGTGTTCACTGTAACTTGATTCTTGTTTAAATTATCTTTACGGTGAAAATGTTTGTGAAAGTAAACGAAACTACAAACAGACTATGGTGTGTGTGTAGGGGGAGGGGTTAGGCTGGATTTTCTGCTGCTCTGAGACCTGTTATGCCAATTAGCCAGATGCAGAGAACACCTATACATGATTCCACTTATATGAAGAATCTGAATAGATTTATCTATGGAAGTAGAGAAAATGTCAGTGTTTTCCAGGGGCTTGAAGAAATGGTGGATGGGAAGGCATTCAGCATAGGGTACAAAGTTATGCAGGATAAGTTGGTTCTAGTGATACAGCATTCTGACTGGAGGTAACCCTACTGAATCTAACATTTTAAACTATTTAAGTGGGTAGATTTTACATGAGGTGCTTTTGCCGTACAAAATCAATTACAGAATAATGAATAAGGAGGATGGAAGGAAAGTTTTGAAGGTGATGAATATGGTGATGGTTTCATGGGTATATACTTACCTGCACACTTGTATATATTAATTATGTTTAGCTTTCTAATTGTCAACTATAACTCAGTCAAGTTAATTTGGGCTTTCCTATGGCACTCAGTTCTGACAGAAATGCCACCATTTGCAATCTCTCCAGTTCCCCCGGTCTTGGCCAAAAGAAAACAAACAAAACAAAACAAAACACATACA
This sequence comes from Dipodomys ordii, assembly GCF_000151885.1. Lineage (NCBI taxonomy): Eukaryota > Metazoa > Chordata > Mammalia > Rodentia > Heteromyidae > Dipodomys > Dipodomys ordii. Next base: position 5,049,626 of record NW_012267259.1, on the reverse strand, counting down.
TAAAAATAGAAAAAATCTGTAATCCTAGCTACTCAGGAGGCTGAGATCTGAGGATCGCGGTTCAAAGTCAGCCTGGGCAGGAGAGACCGTGAGACTCCTATCTCCAATAAACCACCAGAAAACCGGAAGTGGCGCTGTAGCTCAAGTGGTAGAGTGCTGGCCTTGAGCTGAAGAGCTGAGGGACAGTGCCCAGGCCCAGAGTTCAAGCCCCACAACTGACAAAAAAAAAAAAAATAGAAAAAATGCACAGAGACATAGAGTTATTTTCAAACGTTGGGAAGTAAAATCTTTCTGTGCTACCTAGTAGAGAACTTGATATTGGCAAACACTGGCTAAGTCTTTGAATGAGATTGAATATAGAGAATTCAACACTCCTTTCTATCTTTCTTTTTTCTTTCCAAAACTAGGTATAGACAGTTATGCTGGTAAATCCCAATCTTCATAAAACCCTAAAACAAAAGATGTTGTTGGGAAATAAATGATACAGACTGACACATTATAGAGATTCAAATCTTCTATTCCTCATTTACATGATGTGTGACCATTACAGTGGTCTCAGAATTTATAAGTTATTTTCCCTCTTTTGACTCTATTGCATTTTTTTTTACATTTTCAAAGCTTATAAACTTTTTGTTTATTTGCATGACAGTGTATGGATTTCCATTTTCCCAGGGGACAGCAGTAGGGGAGTAAATTTAATTTGATTATGTATGCCTTTTGGCAGTCTTACAGCCTTACTGATACTCTGTTTTCCTTTGGCTCCAAACAACTCAAGGACAAGATTGAGTGGATGTTCATTGTAGGATTTTCCTTCTCCCTCTTAAGCACCATAAATTATGGATAGTTTTATTTGGACTATTCATCTTAGCATGCCAGTTTCTCATGCAGCTCTAGAACTGATCAAATTTCCCACTGGGAAGTCTAGGACATGACCTTGCAGATTTGAATTCAACATGGCAGCCAATGTGTGACATTAAATCCCCTACTTTTCCTCCTTTCGTACAAGTCATTTGCTCCTACAGCAAGCTCAATTTCCAATAAATAATCCCAGAGGATGACCTCAATGTAGAAAATCACCATTGCTGTTAGTTCACCTAAGAAAGGCTATCCTCTATCAGATTAAATTAATTTAGTCTAGTTTGTTCTGTAGAAGACAGTAAAATCTATCTACTGAAGCAAAGTGGCTTTTGCAGCAATGGCCTGTCTTTTTTTCTTCTTTCTTTTTCTTTTTTTGTCAGTCCTGGGGCCTAACTACTATCTCTAACCTTTTTTTTGCTCAAAGCTATAGCACTCTATCACTTGAGCCACAGCTCTACTTCTGGCTTTTTTGGTAGTTAATTGGAGATAAGAGTCTCACAGGCTGGCTTCGAACCACAATCCTCAGATCTCAGCCTCCTGAGTAGCTAGCATTATAACCACAAGCCACCAGCACCTGGCAACGGCCTGTTTTTTAATCTATGATTTTCATATTTGTTTGCGTGTGTTGTTTCTGCACACTACATAGAATATCATCTAGATGTTGGGGGAAAATGTAAAGGTGAAAGAAAAGACTGATAGAGTTTTATTTTCCTCCACCTCTTTGATTATGTTCACAGACTCTGAAGGTTCACCCTCCACTGACTTTAAAGAGATGGTGGTCAGAAAATTCTGAGAACTGTATCAGTTCGTTAACCACTCCAGTTGTATTGCAGACATTGCAAAACTAGGAAATCAACTCACAGTGAATGGTGGGGAATGATAGCAGATTTGTAGAAAGCACTGTATAAACATAAAGCTCCAAATAAGCTGCTAGGTGGCATAATTATATTTGAACTATAAATCAGTGGTATGGTTTGACTGTGTCAGTGTTGCGAGAGGTCTAATAGCAGTGAGTGGATTGTAGGGGCAGAAGCCTCAGGAACAGATTCATTGCATTGTTCTGGGAGTGTGTTAGATATTACATTGGTGGGTTGTTACCAAAGCAGCCTGCTGTGGAGATCACACTCTCTTCACTGGCCACTTTTGTCTTTTCTCTTTGCGCCACGTGATGATGTAGCACAACACTTGACAATGCCATGTTCTTGGACTCTATTGTAGCCACACAATATGGACTAAGATGATCTGATACTATAGTTCTCTCTCTTTAAACTACTGTTCCAAGTGTAGTTCATTGGATGAAGACCGAAATTAGGCATATTTTGAGTTTTGTAGCAACTTAAGAAAATCATCAGAGTCCTTTAAATACATCAAATGCATCTTACAGCCTCCCTCAAGCCTATCATATGCTTTATAAATGATCAAAGTTGAATTTATTTGACATTAAATCTTGGGCAACAGCATAACTTTACATTACTGAGTGATAAAAAAAAAGCTCCTCAAACTTTGCTAGAACATTGATTGCCTAGGGAGAGCAAATTGATTCTGACAAACTTTTGATTGGAAAACAAATACACAAATATTTTTAAAGGACTTGGTAAGAGTCCATCACTGTTCTGAACAGCTGGTTGTCTAGAAGCTCAAAGTAAACCATTACTTTCAACTCTTGCTCCTTCAACTGTTATCCTTCCAATTGTTTCTTTTTTCTCCCAATTATTTCTTTAAGTGTCTCTTGGGACTTTACATAATTTGGATAATTTTAATAATATTTAATTTTAATAATATTTCTATAATGTGCACTACTAAGCCTTCTTACTGCCATCTGCTTTGGATCTAAGACATGTAGTCACTTCTAGGTGTTTTCTACTTTGTATATGCCCTCTCCACAATGCACGTGTGTGTGCCCGTGTGTGTGTGTGTGTGTGTGTGTGTATTCAGTAGGAAAGCTGACAAAGCAGATTCTCAATAACTCAGCTGAACACACTCCATTGAGTTAAGTATTACAACATTCTTAATTCTATCTTATATTTTATCTTCACAACAATTTTCTGGACAAGATCAATTAGTCATATATACTTATATATACAAATATAGGAATATACCATAATGTATTCAGATAAACTTTTAGATGGCAATTTAAAAAATTAAGGATTCAAATTTAAGAAAAAGCTCAAGAATAGGTTACCATAATCATTGTCCAAGGTAACTGAGTACTGCCTCTTATCATATCATCTTTATAGAATCTAAGGTGAAAGTCCTATGGTGAAATAACTATTGGCTTTTTGTGTTCCATTCAGCAAGTGATGATTTGCAGATATTACTTGGTGAGAATGATAATTAATCTCCAGCATTATTTGACTACTTCATGAATGCGAGTGGACGTGATAGAACTCCCTGCAATAGTTGTTGATTGTTGTCTCCCATAATTGTCAATTAGATCAATTTGTTTATAGGTTGCTCAAGTCTTTAATTGTCTTACTGATTCATTGACTAATTTTCTCAGTAACTGATCAAAGTATTTACTTATGATGGAAGATTTGTTCCTTCCACTAGTTCTGAGATACTTTTGGCTTTACATGTTTGGGGACTAGGAAATTTGACCTGTATTTAGCATTGTTAGGCCTTTCTTTTAAAATAACTATCTTTAGTAATATTCTTTTCTTGAGTTCCTTTATGTTTAATAGTATGTCAGCTTATATATCTCTAAAAATGATATTATACCATTGCTCTCTGGAGACTATTGACAAGGTCTAGACCCTCTCCATATGACAAGATAAATTGACTTTGATAGTTTCTGGATGATTCACTTACAGGAAATTATAAATTCTAGGTGAAATTTTATTTGGCTTCCAGTACACCACTAGCTGGCTTTTTGACACAATCCACTTGAGAATATGAACTCACTCTAAAAGCCAAATCATAATTAGAAAGTTAATTTACTTACCCTCAAAATCACATAATGAATACTGAATTCAAATATGAATTACTTTTGTATTATACTTTATTTTGAGCTCTTTATCCTCTTCATCCCTTCAATACTGTGGATAATTAAGAGTTGTATATGCATATTAAAGTAATATTAATCTTCACCCTTCAAATAGAGCCATTTATTAGCATCTATTACAGAGGTGGAACGAAACCCCTCTGTTGTGGAGAAAGTAAGAAATACATGGAACATTTGTAATGGCAATTAAGCTACCTTTGAGGATTTACTTATTTGTGAAGATTGAAGACACTGTTTACAAAGAGTGCTAGCTGAGTGCTAAAAATATACTCTATTTTCACTGGTGTCAATTTCCACTGTAAAAGTTTGTTTGGTCGGGAGCTCTAAACCTGCCTAAAGGTCAAGCAAGTACTTAAAGAGACAACAAAGAAACCATTCTTTGGGAATCTCCAATTAGCAGGTCAATCAACATCAATTTTTTATTGTTTATGACTTTTTTCTTCTGTTTTTTAAAATTCTTTTTTAGTGTCTTGAAGTAGTTGTACAAAGGTGTTGCCATCCAACAAAGCGCCTCTTGCTCAATGTCATTCCTTTCCATCTTCTCACCCACTGCCCCCAACATTTTCCTTTTTGTAAAGACTCAGTGGCCAGAGAGTGTCTTTTCTTTCTCTGATATGTTCAAAGATTAAAGCCTTATATTCATCTTCATTAAGAGATTTGTTTCTGTGTTTTGTCTTGTAGTCACCAAGTCTTTTACTCTATAAATAACCCCTTAAACCTTGGAGGAAATTAAAAGCCACTCCTACTCAGAGAAATAGCCCAGATGGATACAGATGGAAAAATAGATTGCTTAATATTTCTTTTCCTGATGCAAGATATACCATCTACCAGTAAATAAACCAAAAACAAAAACATTCACTACATTGTGATTACTTCACTCCATTATTTTTGTTTCTGACTTCTAAAAAAATCCAGACTTTCTGGTATCATTAGCATTAGTGACGGGGACTTTCTTCAAACTAAAATCCTTGTTAAAATCTTCTTTGAACTTCGCTGCATTGGACCACAATGCCAACTTCTCAAGTGTTTCAGATCCAACTCATAACACTTCTGTTGTGATTTATTGGCTTCAATTACTCTAAAGTAAAGAAAAAAAATCTTAAATATGGCTATTAAGACCTGCCTGATCAAGCCTTGCCAATCAGATTATCACCTTATTCTCACTGGTTCTTGTGCTTGGTCATTCTTCCTGATATACTGTGATCCTTCTTGATTCAGGGACATTGAATTTGCTATTCCCTGACCTCTCTTCTGACTTGGCCTCCAATGTCACAATCTCTGGAAATTTCTTCTAAGACCTTCCTCCTCAGACCACATCTTCATTTGATGGTTCTCATTCCACTGATTTTCCCCTTCCTCTTGTACATCTCAGACCGTTTCCAAATCTACATTTATTGGTATATCATTTAATTAGGATGTGTTTCCTTCATGAGAGGATGAGCCCCGTGAGGACAGGAAACAGGCCTATCTATCTTCCTAGGCCCTTCTAGGCTCCAGCAGAGCCGTTGGCATTTTGCGGACATCTCATACATATTTATCAGTTAGTGAGGATTTTATACCACATGAGTTAGAATCTGAACCTTAAGGTGAGTGTGTGGATTCAAGGAGGGAAGGTGGGTTTGGCCACAGCAGGGGTACAAGTCTTCTGTGGGTTCCCCCCCCACAGTTTTGTTATTATTATAGATTTTGAGTGAAAAAGTCCATAGTTCTCATCAGTTTCTAAAAGGAAAAAGGGATTTTCAAAGGTTAATAAGAACCTCAGGGAACCTTCGAGATTTTATTTGTGCTTGTTTTATCAGCCTTTCAGGTTGAACTACTCACAAAACCTTGTTTTATCAGTCACATGACATGGTATTTATGAAGGTCCAGAAGGATTGGGCTTCGTGATTCATTAAGCAAACACAGAAACACAGGAATTGGTGAGAATCTGAATAAAAATTCAGTCTGAGATCATCTCTTCTCTTTTTCTTTTTTCAAAATCTCTTTCCTTTCCTCTTTTTGTCTTCCTTCCTCTATTTGTTTCTCTCTCTTTCTTTTTCTTTTTTTCTTTCTTTCAGGAACTTCTTTCTTTCTCTCCCTTCCTTCTCTCCCTCCCTCCCTCCCTCCCTCCCTTCTTTCCTTCCTTCCTTCCTTCTTCTTTCTTTCTTTCTTTTTCTTTCTTCCTTATTTCTAGCAGAGACTTGGCCACAAAGTAGGGGAGAATTAAATTTTAGAGAGAAGACAATGGGTACAGGCTGAAGGCTGAAGTGTGATGGTCTAGGGGGAAGTTATGCCTGCTGAAAGTTAATGCTAAATGACAGCAGAATGCTATGAGTGGGTTCTTTTTCTCACATAAACAACTCTCTCATTAATGCATTTTATGTTTCTATAGTTGTCACATCCAATAATTTAAAATTATCCTAATTTGAAGCAGCATTTAAGAAACTCTAATTAGACTGTTAATATTACACATTTTCAAGTATTCACAATCTCTTTCTCTGATTAAAAGAAAGAGAATAAAAATCCCCTCACATGATCCTACTAGTACTTGAATTTAGGGTTAATGATGAACTTGAGAAGAAAGATTATGGATAGTGTGTAGCTGATAGGAAAATTCTGAATTCTTTACTCTGTTTCTCATACACAACATACAGCAAATCTTCCTTCCTTCCTTCCTTCCTTCCTCCCTTCCTTCCTTCCTTCCTTGCTTCCTCTTTTATTTTTTTCTACTTCTTTTCTTTATTTTCTTTCTTTGGTGCCAGTCCTGGGGCTTGAATGCAGGCCCTGGTTATTGTCCCTAAGCTTTATTTTGCTCTACCACTTCAACCACAGCTCCACTCCTGGCTTTTTTTTGGTGTTTAATCAGAGAAAAGAATCTCATGGACTGTCTGGCCTGGGCTGGCTTTGAACTATAGTCCTCAATCTTAGCCTTCTGAGTAGCTATGATTCATGCATGAGCTAGCAGCATCGACCTCTAGTCTTTTCAAAGTAGCTTTACTTATTCAGAGCCTATGAAGATGTTTTAGTCTCAAAAAAATTCACAACTGTCAGTATCTTTCTAGAGTTGCTTATTTTAACATTTGTCCTAAGCAGGGAAATATAATAAATACAACATTAAAAACAAAGACTGGAATGGATTTGTTTCAACGTCATGTTTTAGAATGAAAATTGCCATAAATGTGATGTCTGTGTCTATGCAGAAGGTCATATCTTTTTTCCTTGATTGCAACATCCTAAAGAAATGCAGTTAGCAATTCGTTTAACTCTCATCACTGACTGTAAAGAGTTGTGCCAATTAAAGAAGTCTGAAGCATTCTAAGCTGAGAATGTACTAAATGCCAAGTACTAAATGCAAAAGAAGCAAAAAAGAAAAGAAAAGAAAAGGTTTAAATTACCCCAGGGCTGGAAAAAAAAAGAGCTGGTAGAAACAGCCAGTGACAAACAGTGGCAATCAAAGCCTGCTAGAGTCACCTCTGGGCTAAGGGCACAAAACTGGTGTTTCTGCAGGGGTGGTCTCTCAGATGACAGAGGAGTGGAAAGCATGCCTCTTCCCCGGTGCTCTGGCTCAGCTCTTTCATTCTTCAGGCTCTATCCCCTAGAAACACATACACTTGCACAACTAGAAATATATGCAAGGTAGTTTATAGCAGCTCTCATCCCAGTAAACTCTGATGAATAAATGGAAAATATCCATGCAATGGCATATTATAGTGTGCTGGGAACAAATACACAACAGAAAATCCCCCAAACAGGAATGGATTTTGGTGATGTATTCTGTAGCAAGACAGTCACTCTTATTACCTGATAGCATAATATTCTTTTCTATTACAGTATAGGCGATGTAAATTGGTACATGTGAATTATACCAAAAGAAAAGCATAATTTTAGCTACTTGGGAGCCTGAAAACAGGAGGATTATGGTTGAAGCCAGCCCAGGTAGAAAGTTTTCGAGACCCTGTCTCACTAGACGGAAGCTTGATGTAGTGGTAGATCATAGTTTAGGCAATGCACAGACTGGAAGTGATACCTTATCCTAAAAGCAACCAGTGAAAAAGCAGGGCTGGAGCATGACTCAGTTCGTAGAACTCTAGAAGGCCTGAGTTCAAATCCTAGTACCACCAAAAAGACAAAAAAGATGAAAGTAAAGAAAAGGTGGATGTAGCATATAGAAGGATGGTTACTTTGGACAGGTGCAGGGGAGGTGGGAAAAATGATAAAAGGAAGTTAGTCTTGTGTGACATAGTCCTGAGTGTGTTTTGAACTGAGAATCAATTCAGAAGGAAGACTACAGCATCAGGCTGTATTCAGCTGGAAAGATGCTATCACGTTGCTTGCTTTCGTTCATGGGGTAGCAAAGTAATGTACTGGAATGAAGAAATGAAGCCTCTAAAAGTTCAAGGGCCTAGGTAGGCATGGTAGTGCATGCCTATAATCCCAGCTATGCAAGAGGTGGTGGAAGGATTGTGACCCCAGACCACCCAAGGCAAAGTTTGCATTAACTTAAAAAAAAATCACATCCAAAAAGTGGGGGAAAAGGGGCAGAGCTTGCTTATGGTAGATCGCTTATATAAGGCCCTGAGTTCAGTTCCCAGCACTGAAGATTAGTATCAATCTAGAAGTCTACAAAAAGAGCAATGGGACACATTAAAAACCTGATTATTTTTCCAGAAGAAGAGATAGAAATTGGGAGGTGTTCCTCTACTTCTCTTGTACTAGCTCAAAATCTTGCTTCTTTCACATAGCCTTGATATCTTTAACTCCTACTATGAAGGATTTTCAATGTATTCACAAGTAGAGCAGTATTATGAACTCCTGTGTGCGCTTACCTCCCAGATCTGTACCAATTTTCATCATGTATTTTTCCTGTGACTTTATGTACCTATATGGTTTGTTCAAATTTATCTTTAAGTACTGGTAGTACTGAGGTTCGAACTTAGGGCTCCACACTTGCTTGCTCTGCTGGAGCTCTACCATTATTTGTTCTGTTGGCAATCTTGCTTAGTGCTGATTATTTTGGAAATGGAATCTAGCTAATGCTTTTGCCTGAGCTGGCCTCAAACTTCAATCTTTCAGGTCTTAGTCTCCTAAACAGCTAGGGATTTGAGCTACCAGTGTCCAGGCTAATCTTGGAGTTGTTTTTTTCTTTTTGTCTTGGGGCTTGAACTCTGGGCCTGGGTGCTGTCCTTCTGCTCTTCAGCTTATGGTGAGTACGCTACTTGAGCCATAGTGCCACTTCCAGTTTTCTGGTGGTTAATTGGAGCTAAGAGTGTCATGGAGGGGCTGGGAAGGTGGCTCAGTGGTAGAGTGCTTGCCTTGCATGCATGAGGCCCTGGGTTTGATTCCTCAGCACCACATAAGCAAAAAGAAAAAAGCTAGAGCGCTAGCCTTGAGCTGAAGAGCTGAGGGACAGTGCCCAGGCCCAGAGTTCAGGCCCCACGACTAGACCCCTCCCGCCCCCCCCCCAAAAAAAAAGTCTCATGGACTTTCCTGCCTCAGCTGTCTTTGAACTGCGATCCTCAGATCTCAGCCTCCTGAGTAACTAGGATTATAGGTATGAGCCACCAGCGCTCACCTCAATCTTGGAGTTTTTGAAGCAAATTTTCGATACATTATTTTTACAAGTCACATTTTAAGCTATTTCTATAACAATAAGGCCTCTTTTTTTTAAACCCACCACATTTTCATTACACAAGTTTACACGGCAACAATGAGTGTTTAATATCACTTAGTAACAAACGTGCTTACTATTTGCAGTTCGAAAGAGCCTAAAGTCCCTTACTTCTTTAATCTGTGTTTCCATTCTTTACAAATTTTTTATATTGTTGTATAAGCTGAGTCTTTTTTCATTAGAATTTTCCAGTAATTTGCTAATTAGCTACACTATGTAGTTTAACAAGTTCTTTTGTCTGTCTTTCCCTCCCTCCTTCCCTCCCTTCCCCCCCTCCTTCCCTTCCCCCCCTCTCTTTCCATCCTTTACTATACTGGGGCTTGAAATCAAAGCCTTGTACTTCTCACTCAATTTTTCTGTTCATTGCTGGCACTCTACTACTTGAGACACCTCTAGTTCTGGTGCTTTGTTGGTTAATTGGAAGTGGGGTCTCTTGAGACTTCTCTGCCTGGGTGACTTGGAACCATGGTTCTTAGGTCTCAGTCTCTTGAGTAGCTAGCATTACAGGTGTTAGATATCGACACTCAACTTGTCTTCTTTATTACAGAATATTGGTGGTTTTTAATCTAGAGGATTAATCAGATTCAGGTTTCATTTCTTGTTCCAGAACAGCTTTGTAAGTCATAGCCTGTACCTCTACTAGGAACAATGTTAATGTCTGGTTGTTTCTGTTTTAGTCATGTTTGCAAACTGGTTATTATTAGTGAATTCTTTCAATGATGTGAAATAATAGTATTTGAATGAACAATCCTTGCTTTATTAATTGGGATGATTCTATAATGAAAAAATTTCTTCATCAAATTATGATGGTAACTGCTGAACGTTCAATTCTTCTTCTTTTTCCTACTAGTTATCAGTTTCTTGAGTTGGTTCTTGAAAGTTCTTTAAGTGAAATTAATTAGATATTTATATCTCAACCATTGATTTTTCCATCAAAAGAGTGCCAACAAAATACTTGTAGTCAAAAACTGAAGACTACTGAAGACTTGCTATCAGGGGTAAAATGAGTACACTTAAATCATGGTGCTTTTACATTATGGATTCTTAGACTACTATGAGAATAAATAAACTCCACAAGTGAATTGATTAATTTCACAAGCATCATTTCATGATAAGAAGACAGACTCAAAAGATCAGGTATTTTATAATTCCATTTATGTAACATAAAAAAAGAAGAGTGAGCCAGATGTGGTGGCTTGTGGTTAGAGTTCCAGTTACATAGGAGACAGAGATCAGGAGGATCGCATTTCCAAGGCGAGCTGAGCAAAAAGTTAGCAAGTCTGTCTCAGCTAACAAGTTGGGCATGGTGGCTCATATTTCCAATTCAAGATACATGGATAGGGGGTTTGTGGCTGAGACCAACATCAGGTACAACATGAGACCCTTTCTGAGGAATCAGCTAAAAAGAAGAGGGCTGGAGCTATGGCTTGGAGTAGAATAGTGGACTAGCAAGCTTTGAGTTCAAACCTCAGTACTTTTAAAACAAAAAAACAAAAAAATTAAAGAATATCTTTTGGGGAGTAGCATCTGGAAGGAGGCATGAGAAAACTTCTGCAGTCTTTCCTAATACTTAACCTCCTGATATGTGTGCGTGTTACATTAGCATGCTCTGTGTGGGACTGTTTATCAATCTGTAGGCTTATGGGAGGTTTTTTAAGTGTTTTTTTTTAAACAGTGACTCCTCAGTCATGTTTGAAAGTGCGTCATCTGAGCCTCTTTCTAATAGGCCTGCAATGCTGGAGGGAAGCTCGAATCCACAGTGGTTCTTCATGGAAGGAGGCAGGGTCGGAGTGTCCACGGGTCTGGCCTTTGATGAGGACCTCACAGAGCACTGCTTCGTGGCAGAGCCTATGCGGGGCAGCATGGGCATCGCAGCCAGGAAGCAAAAGGATTGGGAGGCGTTCCTTTTGACGATCATACTCTTCAGAGGACTCAAGGGCTCACACAAGAACTATCTTCTGATAGGATCCCCTGCCCCCCCCCAGGACTTCCCAGAGGGACTGCATCTCCCAAGGTTCCAGCTCCACTGAGGAAGACCTCAATTGCAATGGGGGGGGGGATAACCAAACCACAGCCCTCAAAAGATGGGGGTCTTCTTCTTCCCTACCAAACCATTTTCCTTCTGCTTCTGGACCTGGCTTCCTTCTACCACTCTCGGCCCTATCTCAACCTGTCCTCAGCACTGCATTATCCGTATTCTTCAAAATTCTTACCACGAACGGCTGCCTCAGGTACCTTGATGTGTGGGACTATTAATTGTCTTTCTTTGAACTGAAATGTGAGTGAGGGACTTTGTCGGCCTCGTTCCCCATCATGGTGCCAGTACCCAGATCAGTGTTGGGCAGACGGAACATGCCCTGAGTGAATAATGCAGTGGAGGATCAGGAGACCTCAGATGGCCCCGCAGGAAGGCTGTCAGTCTGCAGCAGGGTCCTGAGATCTCCCCTCAGGCAGCTGGCTCCCCCCAGATATGCATGTGATGGTGGTCTGAGAATTTCCTCTTCTCCGGAGAAGGATGGAGGTGTGCTCCCTATCTGTCAGAATTCTTGAATGCCAGTAGGAAGGTGCTAACATTTCTTTTAAACAGGAAAATGGCGCCTGCAGTCAGCCCAGGGCGCCTTTGAAAGGAGGCCTGCCTGTCATTTTCATCTGTCTTTTGATTCACGGGGCTCAGCTTTTCATGTATTCAGGTGGGGCCTAGGAGCACGGGAATCGTTGCTGGTTATCGTGTGTATCAGAGGCGCGGTAATGACAAGGAACATTCCGTACCTGTCTTTGATTACTTGGGTTAGTTTAACCTCAATTAAGAAAATGGAGCGTTCACCTGATGAATTCAAGGTAGGCAGATGGAGCTGACAGAGCTGTCTGGGATGCCAGGTGGAGGGAGGGAGCTCAGACCCAAGTGAGAGCAACATCTTCTCGGTGAGCAAATGTGCCATCTGCTCCTCCACGGTTGTGCTGTAGAGAAGGTGCCTTAACTCTTTCAGGGAACAGCTAATCCTCCCCTCTCATTGGTATTGAAGGAAGCTGAAAGACTAGCAATGAATTTGGAGGGCACCGGTTACCCACGGACAAGAGTAGAAAAATCTGAGTTGTGTGCATGCGTGGCATCTTTTTAAAAAATTCTATTTAAGTAGTTGCTGAAAGGAGTTGCCATTTGAGAAAGCAGTTTATGAATGCAATACGTCTTGCTCATTGTCACCCCTTTCAACATTCTGAGAGGAGGCCAATAAGAGTTGACCCCTTTGTAGGTGGGAAGCTGAGGCAGTTAAGTCCAAGGCTTGGGGTATATGGGACATAAAAGAGAATGCTGCGGGTGTAGGAGGGGGGAGTGAGGGAAGAATATCCAGGTGGTTTCAGTAGCTGGAGCTCATTGTCCTCTGTTGCGAGGTGTTGCTGCTCAGCTACTTGGACTGAAATTTTCTGCCCGGATCCGTAGATTACCCCATGTTTATACATCTAATCCATTTGGCTTCTGTGAGTCACCTGCCATGCAGTGTAGCAAACTACCAGAATAAATAAAGCATTGTGCTCAGCACTATTAAGGTTATGAAGATAAATAAAACTCTTGTTTATTATGTATTTTGCCAAGTGTAGAGATCAAACACATACATAAGAAATTCTAATACAGTCAGACTGTGGGCAGTCCTGGGGAAGTTCTTCCTCAAGTGTTGGGGTTGCTTGGATCTGGCATAAGAGTGTGATGCAGACTCTATTCTTTTGTAATTTAACATATTTCTGCCATCTTATATGAAATACTGTAATAAACTTCAGTTGTTCTCCACTCCTGGGTTCCATGGTTTTGCATGAGAAAACTGGGCAATGAATTACAGAGCAGCTTAACTCAATGCAGGTTAGAGGGAAGGCTGATCTCTGTGACTGACATAGAAGGTTCTAGAAGCAAATTAGCTGGTCCAGTGTGCTGCCTCAGTCTAATCTGGGTCCTCTCTATTATGGAGCAGAATCAGCAGCCTAGTTCACTGTAGCAGTACAGAACTGCTGGCAGGCTCTTCCTGGGAACGGACGATTTCCTGCTGGTTGTGCAGCCCTTGCTTTTGCTCATGGTTAGTCTTCTGCTCCCCTGGGTGGTGTATTCGCCCTGTGCTCTGGTCAGAGGGGTAGCTTTTCAAACCTTCGTTCTGTTGCAAGAGTGAGGGCTGAGCTGGAAATAAATCCTCTTTCAGGATGGAATATGGATGCCATGTTACCTTGTGGGGTTCAATTTTAAATGATCTTCCTATCAACAATGGATCTGGAATTGACAATCTACTTTTCTTTCCCTCTGCTTTCATCTGAGGCACGTTTGAGAAGTCAAAATTTCACAAATAGAACACTGAACATTCCAGAGAGGCAGACTTACCTTCCCAGTGGCTATCCCTATGCTCTGTACTCAGTGCTCCAAGAGGGAAGGTCCAGAAACCATGACAGCAGAGCCACATGAAGTGTGGATGCTGGAAAGAACCAGAGCCGATTAGTGTCTCAGACTGTGTCTCTTGAAATGTTGGTCTAAGTGTCCACTCGCTCTCACCTTGCCACCTACGAGTGGTCAACTGATGGTTCTGAGCTGGATATCTGGCCAAAGCTGAGAAGAGACTCACTCGTTCTCTTAGGAGCTAGACTTCATAAACTAATACGATGATGATAATGGACACACGGTTCTATGGAACAGTCTTCAAAGTTCCTCAGAAGAAACTTCTGAGACTCAGGTATTTTATGGGGTATTTGAGCAAGGAGATGAATTACATACAAAGGAAGAGAAGGAAAGAAGAAAGAGAATGGGGAAAGAAATCCGAACTTTCTGTTTCTTCTCCCTTCTCATCTTTCATCATACCGTTCTCATCATGCTTTTCTTATTTATCTCTTACTCTGTGCATTGTCATCAGTCAGTCCAATTGACTTAGCTCATAAATCATTCTTTCAGTCCAGTTTCTTGGTCTTCTTTGGTTGATTTTTAGGGATGCTAAGATGTTCAGTATTGGGTGGGCTTTCACCTGTTGAAAGCATTCATCCTGGGCTGGTCAATAAGAGTAACTCATTCGCTTATCAAAGTGATTGTTTTGGAGATGGGTGTGTGGCCATTTGATTTGGGTGGACCAATCAATGTCTTCACTAGGAGAGGTTTTAAGGAATTAAGTTACAGTTCTTATCATGTTGCCAAACTAGGCCAGGTAAGAATTTGGCATGGCCATCTTGCCTGTCATACAGAGAAGTTGCTCTGAAACATAAACTGAAGAATTAAAAAAAAAAAAGAAAACCAGATGTGAGAAGGAAAAAGAGACAAAGCCACTCAGACACCATCTCCAGAATTTCGATTGGTAGCCAAGTCTAACACCTGTTCCAGACGTGAATTTCACAGACAGCAGAGCCAAGACATTTTCTTTCTGCTTTGACTGATCCGATTTGGCTTTCTATTGTAATCTGATTAGCAAAAGAATTAGAGTTAGAACTTTTCTCAGTTTCCTCAGGTTTTTATATTTTGTTTAGTTGGCCACATGAGAACATGATCAATAGATATGGAGACTTCTGCCTCAGTGCATTACCAGTGTTATACCCAGCCATGCTTCCAAGAATCAGACACTGTCTCAAGTAGGTGTTCATAAAGAATGTTTGGGGATGGAGTGGAATTCATTGGCCAAATGCATATCTAGCCTGTGCAAAGCCCTGGAGTAGTCTATCCTTAGAAACACACACACACACACACACACACACACACACACACATACACACACATACAGAATGGGGGTACATTGAGAGTTAAATGGTCTGGATTTTACTACAGTTATTTGTCGCATTTTTTTTTGATGAATACTCAGCACAATGCTTTTGCTTTTAGTACTCAGCTCTGCACCCCTCCTTTTTTTTTTTTTAAAGAAACACACACTAGGGACTAAGAACTCCTGGAAATTAAATTCTTCCAACTCCTAGTTACCAAGGCTCAAGTTCATCTCTTGTTATTGATGTGCAAGAGTCAGTTTGGTGAGGTGTGGAAGGCATATGGAAGGGATAAACTATTCTACTCCAGTGCCAGCTGTGGAAGGCGGGTGGGGGTCCCCAGATGGCAGATGTAGAGTTTTGTGAGTGGAATCGTGGTTACTCTGGAGAGACCCTCACGTTAGTACTTCTGACATCTGACATCTTCCATGACAGCTTCCAGCTGCTTCCAGGCAGCCTTCCAAACATCTAGTAGGAAATTGAGGAATCAGAGGGCAGCTGGAATTGGTGGGAGCTGCCTTTGGATTCTTAATTTCCTGAAAGCTAGCTGTCCTTCTGACCATCGCTCCTGCAACTCTCCAAGGAGTGTGAAAGCCCTCTGATTCTTCGTGAATCCCGTCTGAATCAACACACCTAGAATGGCTTTGGGTTTTCTTACCAACCCAAATGAAATTATTTTACTGGGATGGTGGCTCAGTGCCAATAAGAGGATCATTGCTGTAATGGTAAAAATTATGATCCAACTCCAATGATGAAGCCACTTCTGTCTCTATTTACTAAACCCAACCCATTCCAGAAAGATGTGAGGGAAAAGAATCTGATCCATCATGCATTTGGAAGCTAGAGTGGAGTCTTTCAGAAGCTCATATTCTGAGTGTGATTTCTCTGAACTGGAAACACTCAGCATACACATCCATTGGATTCTGTCATAAATGAAGGGGAAAAAACAGGTTCAATTGCTCCAAATTGCAAATTAAAAGAAAAAAAAAGATAGTGCTCTCTCTGTGGGAATTTGATTGGTTTAACTGCTTAGGTAAGTAGAACCTTCTGGGTTTACCTGGCTTTGTTGAATCTCGTTCTTGAATATCAGACCATCCCAGTGCTTTGCACTGGTAATCTCTAGAGTGTGTTAATCCAGTAGGTTAGTCTATGTTGTAACAAACAACCCCAACATCTCAGGACTTAAATGAAATGTCTGTATATTATTCAGGTTTCCATTGCTATTATAAAATACCGGAGATAACCAACTTTAAAAAGAAAAGGGATGTGCTGCCTTGAATCCATGGTCAGTTGGTGCTATCAGTTTCAGGGCCTGCGGTGAGTCCCCATTATGGTAGAAGAATGTGGGAAGGAAACCTGCTTTCCTCATGGAGGCCTAGAAGCAATGGCAAACAGAAAGGCCTACGGGTCTCCGTACTCTGTTCAAGGACATGTTTCAAATGACGTGATTGGGCTCCTGCTCCGAATGGTTCCACCTCTTCCCCACAGGGCCAGATCCTCAGGTCTAAGCCTTTCAGACATGGACTCTTGGGAGACAGTTCACATTTAAACTACAGTAGTTTGTTTTCCCAGAGCTGCTCCTGGTCTCCTGCCTCAGAGGATTTTCTGGGTAGCACTCCTTTATTTTCATTTTTTTTTCTTTTTGGGGGGTCCTGTTCCTGGGGCTTGAACTCAGGGCCTATTTGCTGTCCACGAGCTTCTTTAGCTTGAAGCTAATGCTGTAACACATGAGTCACAACTCCGTTTCTGGAGATTTTGTTTTGGTAGTTGATTGGAGGCAGGAGTTTCCGGGCTTTCTTACCTGGACTGGTTTGAACTGCGATCCTGTTCTCAGCCTCCTATGCATTATAGGCATGAGCCATGGTGCTCGGGGGGGCAGCCGTCTTTTAAGCAGCATTACATGGATCCTGTGTCCTTCCATAGTGCAGGGACATCATTCTCTAGCCCAGGACTTCTTTTGCCGCCACTCGTGGGGTGAGAAAGGCACAGGACCACACACGGGATTTGTTTTCAGGCTTCAAGATGGTAAATATCAGTGCAACCCACATTATGATGCCTAGAACACAGGTATCCCATGCTGATCTAGTCTTCCAGGAGGCTAGGAAATTGGCCTTCTGTGCAAAGAGTGTCCATCTAGATGGTTTTAGCCCGGGAGGCACCTTGTAGGTTCAGCGTTGCTCTCCTCCTCCAAACCTGACCATATCTAACAATTGTGCTTCCTAAACACAATTATTTTCTGTTAACTCACTTTGTTTTCATAATCTAGATCAAATTAACTCTCATTTTTCTAATTAAAATAATGTCAGCATGAATGCAGACATATATATGTAGGTAATCATACTGATGACAAGAATCGATGATGTAAATTCTTGGACAATGGTAATTGAACTGTGAGGGTTCAGTGCTTCCTTAATGAAGCCTTCCCTTGTCTCTCTGAGTTCAGTACTCTCCTCTGCCTCTGAGACACCTTGCCGGTGTCCCGAAAACTTTAGTGAGCATCAGAATCTCCGGAGGAGCTTATTAGAACAATCATCCCCTGGCCCCACTTTAGAGTTTTAGATTCAGTTTGGTTTCAGGTGGAGTCTGAGAACCAGCAAGCTTAAAGTCTTCATGACACTGCTGCAGATGCCACTGCTACTACTCAGGAGACCCTGCCCTGAACCAAAGAGTTTAGTCTGTCATTGAGTGTCAGCTTCAACTACTTACTTTTTGTTACAGTCATGTTAATACGTTTTTGGGGATCTGCTGTGGAGCAAAGCTTTATGCTACTGGATATTGGAGGTCAGTGTTTATGCTTCAAGGATGAAGATTTTGGGGATAATTTGTCCTATGAGCAGGAAATCATTTCAGATTCAGTCACTGGTGTGAGTAAGTATCATTCACTTCTACTAATGTGTTGTTACTTAAAACTAGAAATGATTGTCAGAATGAATGAGGACAGTGTACAAACATGGTGATTATGAAAACATTTACTTCTCGGATTTTAATGGGGGAATGAGCAGTTTGCTCTGTTATGCTAATATCATTCTCTGGTGATTTAATAAATATGGCATGCAAATCACTCAATTTCACGTCCTTGCTTATCCTTAGTCAAAGGCATTGCAAAAGCATTAAGGATGATTAGACTTGGTTCTTAATTAAAAGGCATTTTGACTTTCCATAGATATTAATGTAAGTGAACTGCGAATCCTTTAGACCACATTTAAATAAGTAGATAAAGAGGCTCTGAGGTTTTAATTTTGCCCTGAGGCTTCTTGCCCAAAGGTGAATTTTACTCAAGAGTATTGATCCTGTTTTATTGTAATGTTCAGGATGCTTGCTATGGGATATTTTGTCTCCAGAAATGGCCAATGAGCTGGAAGTGATATAATATTCTAACATAATAGCAGCTATATGAAAACTATTTTTGTTCTGGTAACAAGTAAAATTTTGATTCAGTCTCCTGAAATATTTTACAATTCATTTTTCTCTCATAATCTATAAAGTTTGTAGCTACTTCCTTTGCAGTATTAAAAACCAAATCATAAAAAAATTTTACACTGTTGTACAAAATATGAATTTAGGTGGTCTGAAGTTATCTTATTTTCCTTGGAAACACTTTTAAAAATAAAGTATGAATCTATTTTTGCAATTTCACAATCTAATCATTCTGCATTTACTTTTTTCTCACCAATTTTTTCATGTTTAACATCTTCAAACATGTTTCTGGCCCAAATTACCAGGGAATATCCAAAGTCGTGGGGCATATGCCATGTGAAGAAACTTTCTATTTAATTTTATTCCATTTTAGTTCCAGCTCTGTGAAGGAATTGCCTTTGGCTCCTTTTTCAGTTATACATTTTTTTCCCTTCAAATTGGGACTGCCTTTTGATCTTCTAGAGTTCTACAAGGGAATAAATATGCATGTGGATAAAAAGAGAACATTCGAATAAAATATATTTAGACTTGCTAAAGCCTTTGACAATGTTTGCATGAAAAATGTATTAAAAATCGAGTCACTTTAGCATTGCCTATATTATTTGATCAAAGTGGCTACCAATTTAACACACAGAAAAAGAAAGGAGCAATAAGGAGGCATGTCTCTAAGAGAAAGAAAAACAAGATACTTATTGTAATCAGTTACAGCCGAAATTAGAGGTAGCAACTTGCTTTTCCAAATTCCTGTTTGGTTTGGTTTATTTGAGACTACTAGAATAAAAACATACGTGGATACTTAGAAAGGAACATAGTTTGGAATGAATCACATACCTTCTTCCTAAATAAAATTAAAGTGGGTTTCTAGTGTAGATGTTCTGAAATATTAGAAGGAGTATGACACTAGCACCCTATGTGTCACAATTTCAGATATTGTGAAAATGCTGATATAAGTTATTATTATTATTGGAGCCAATGTGAGCCTAAAGTATTATTATATCATATTAACCACAACAATGGTTCAAAATAGTAAATGATTGACTAGTGTTGAAAACTACTAAAAAAGGATATTCCCAACAAAATAAAAACAGTTGTCTATTTTTACAATTAATTTTATGGTTTCAATTTATGGTTTACAATTCATGTTATGGGTACTCCTATCTATTGTATAAAACAAGAATTCTGATCTCCAACAAAAATTTCATCCCTGTTTAATCTTTTCCTCCTAAGAACTTTCTTTTTCTTTCTTGTGAATCTTATTCTCACTGGAAGTTCATTCCCTACTGTTCTATCCTGATCGTGTGGTCCTCCTCCACACAAGAGCATCCTCCACCTCCCTCCACTTTCCTCCATTTCCTGCTTTTGTTGATGGCCACGGCTTGTCGGCCCAGGTTGAGTCAGCTTTCTTGTCTTTTAGTCATGCTTCACTTGGACTTCTACCCCAACCTTGATATTAGAACTGCTCTTTTCAAAGTCACCAATGACAAAAGTCCATGTACTTTGCTGCCAATGAACTGCTGAGAGTGACAGAATGTACTTTTCGGAATCCTACATGGATAATTGGTATTACTTACACAACGTCCAGCACAAACAGACTAACAAAGTAGGCTCATCTTAGTGATGGCCTCTGTTCTTCTAGAGCACATAGAGAATTTTTGCCCTCATTTTGCTTGATTATTCACTAGTATGAAATAGTGGACATTTTCTTCGCTGGTGTGAATTTTGTACTCTTAATTCAGTTACAAGATACTTTTCTTGGTTTTCTTCTGTCTCTGCCCACTCTGTGTAGTCTGTTTTGCCTGTTGCTTCTCTTTAATTGGTGTTCAAATGCTGATGTTTATTAGGACCTTACACTGAATCTTCTTTTCTTCCTTCTCTTCCTTATAGGAAGGCTCAATTAATTATATAGCTAGTCTAGACGATTGATTTTCCCAAGTTAAATTTACATATCCCTTTAATATCCAAGCTTTATAGCCCACACATTTTGACATCTCAATGTAGAAAGGTATATGACCTACTGAGCATAGCTAAAACTGAACTCTAAAAATGTATTCCAAATAACATTAATTACTGTCTTTACCTCTTAAAAAAATAAGAACTCTTAGTCTTACTTTTGAGCCAGAAACACAGCAATCTTGCTCTCTTCTTTCCACTCCTTAAATTCCCTGCCATTCTACCTTATAATTTCCTATTTTATTTGGATCTTCTAATATGCACAAAGTTGTATCTCCAAATATATATATATATATATATATATACATATATGGCATATATACATGTATATATATATGTGATGACAACACACACACACATATAACCATCATCTAGCACTTCAACTCAAATTCCTATTGCAGCAATACTCTACCAGTTGTCTCCTAATTTTACTTTCTTCTTTCCTTTTAATCAGCTAGAATGACTATTCTAAGGAGTGAGAATTAGATAATGTTGCTTTCTGCCTAAAGTACTCATAGATGGCCCTTCTGAAATGAATCATACAGCATGCTTCATGAGGCCTAGAATAATCTGAATTTCATGCACAACTCCAGTTTCTTAGTTAGGTAATTTCCCACTTATGTTATCCAAGTCTTCTTGGCTATGTTGAAACTCTAAGAATAGCAATGTTTGATAAAGCTGAACCAATAGAACCACTTCAATGACACGAGAATCATCCTCATTTTAAGTTGGGTTTCCTAGAAGTGGATCTCAAGAGAAGAATGTGAGTAAAATAGATTATTTGAATATGATTGCAAGACATATTAGAAAAGGAGTAGGGAGGAAAGGGATGGTAGGGGAAAAACAAAGGAGGGGGTAACAATGCTCGATAGGAAATGGACTCATTACCTTGCTCATTTAACTGCAATCCCTCTGTACAGTACCTTTACCATAAAAATATATTAAAATTAAAAAAATAAAGAAGAAAAGGAGTAAGGAAGTGAGATGTGAAATGAAGTAATCCAGTCAGGTACACTATGTAGCAGATTGCTATTAGCAACTGTGCCTAGATCCCCAAAATAATCTTTGGAAGTCAGTATAGACTATAACTTAAAATGATCACAATTGAAGAGTAAAGGAGATTGATGGTATGTTTATTTACCAATGTTCATCAATCATGGACTGAAGCCTACTTATATTGCTGTCAATTCCCTGAAACATCTGCTTTGCCTTGTCCCCTTCAAGAAAGTCTCCAGTTGCTGGCACTCGTATTTGGACATCTGTGTGAAGTATACACAGAACAGCAAGTGAAGAGGGAAAATGGGTGGGCTTCAACAACATCTGTCCGAGCATCTGGCTGAATATCAAGGTCGTTCTGCATAATCGTCTGGTATGAATGACCTTGAAAGTCTTCTCTTAATCGACTCCGATCTGCTCAGAAATCAATTTATATCTGGGCATGAGTTAGTTTGGTGGACACATCTGAGGACAGAGCTAAAAATACTATCTCACAGTAGAGGTGGGTGTACTTGAATAGGGCAAATGAGCTCGGGATGGTAAATCCTGTGGGAGAGCTGATCTGTGGAGCGTCCTCATAGCATCCCACAATGCCACCAGCCTCTGAACAGGTGGTCATGGGGAGGAATTCGTGCACGAGGTGGCAGCTCTGCCAACGAGTGGAAAACTCCACACTTGACAACAGTCAAGCTCAGCAAGCTCCAGCCTGGTGTCATCAACACTCGGCTTTGCTACTTGTTATTTCACAAATGGCTGCTCACAGGAGTTCTCCATTTCTGAGGATACAGTCACAACACCGTACGGTCCTAGCTCAGTGTTTTTTTTCTAGCTGGTGTTTGAGTTTAAACTCAGGGCTTTACCCTTTTTAGGCAAGAGCTTTCCTAATTGAGCCATACACCTGCCTCTCTCTCTCTCTCTCTCTCTCTCTCTTCCTCCTTCTTTCCTTCTCTTTCTTCTGTTTGGGGGCTTGGACTCAGGTCCTTGCCACTGTCTCTGACCTTTTTTTAGCTCAAGGCTAGTGATCTACCAATTGAGCCACACCTCCATGTCCAGATTTTTGGCAGTTAATTGGAGATAAGAGTCTCATGGAATTTCCTGCCTGAGCTGGCTTTGAATCATGATCCTCAGATCTCAACCTCCTGAGTAGCTAGGATTTACAGGTGTGAGCCCCTGGCACCTGGCACTTAGTGTGTTTTTTATGTATCTTTTGTATATCTTTTCTGACTTGCTTAGTCTGACCTAATGAGTGTTCCAAATTGCTAATCTTGTCCACTGTATCCCCTGTGTGAGGTGACCCTATGAATATTTAGCCTTGACTCTATTTCTGTTAAAACTTTACCAGTTTTTTCCTAGACATGTTGGGTTGATTTTGTCATTTTCAGAGGCTTTTGTCTTAAGCTGGATGAAGGTACATGGCTATAATTCTAGAACTCTACTGAAACAGAATAATTCTAGGCCAGCTTGGAATACTTAGACTTGTCACTAAACCAAAAAAGAAAACAACAACAACAAAATAACAAACAACCATCAACAGCTTCTAGTAAATATGTTACAGAGTTGGGAGCAGAAGGAAGGAGCCAGGATTTGGTGGCTAGAGAGAATGGATTTGAATTCGACCTTGCTATCTGTGCTCTGTATTGAAGATTATTATCTGTAGCTCAGATATGCTGAACTAATTGGTTTGAATGATGACAATAATACAAGCAGTGAGAACAACACTATTTGTTTCAGTGGTTGTTCTGTTCTTCAGTCCTATCTTGCTAGGTGATTAAACCAGGTATAGAAGAAAGAGTTCTGTTCTTTTAGAAAAAAATAATTTCCAACAATGGTAGCTGTGAGGTCAGGAGAGATAAGGGTGATGTGTTGAGAACGGCTTCCCCCCACCTTTTTTCTCACAGAAGGGGATTCATTCTTCTATTATGCTTTAATCTACTTACGAAGCAGGATTATAGGAAACTAGAATTCCCATCCAAGAGTTGCTATGAATAGAAAAGCAAATAAATTGAATTCTTTTCTCATTATGGGTATCTTTTGTGAGAAAACTTACAGTATTTAATTTAACCACCAAGTAGATGGGACTTGTTTGCTAGAGAGTCCAATATCATGTCTGGTGATTGAATTTCACATGTAGGATGCCAAAACAACACAGAAAAATTTAATTAAGAAATTCAATAGCCTATCAGGAGCATTGAGGGCTAAATTAAATCAAGGTGGTTTCTACCCTGGAAGCATCTATAAGTGCTATTAGGCTTCTGAAACTTGCTGGGTAACCTTACTTTTATTTTGCCCTCTTTAGCCTTCTGTTTCTTAGTTACACAATGAAGAAATTAGACAGTATATAATAAGCTTTCCAGCTCTGCTACTTTAAATTTATGGAATTTGGAGTCAGATGAAACAGCTTACACTGGTTTAGGGGCTAGTGGATCATGTTATACGGTAAACCCGACTGGATCAGAAGATGTCCAAATATCTGGCCTTAACCAGATGATGATGATGATGATGATGATGATGATGATGATATGATGGTGATGATCATGATGGTGATTATTATTATTTCTGGGTGTGTGTTTTCATATGAGCATAGCTGGAAAACAAGACTTAGGGCCTCCCAAATTGTTGGGCATATGAAGATATACTCATCACGCTTCTCTGTAGCTTGACCTGCTGGTGGCATGCATGTGGAGACCAGGTGGAACCTTCACAAGCCCTGGTCTCCAGGTGTGGAGGTCAGCACTATCTGCACCCACCACTCACACATTCTGCATAGTCGCTCATTTCTAAGGCATTGTCTGTAGAAAGTGATTTGAGTGGTGGAGTCTGGATTAAAGGCTCATATCCAAGCTTCAGAACAGTCCAGGACAGTGCTGAACTCACTACTTCAGCTTCTGACATGGGTAGCAGGTGTTACCTTCTTCAGGAGTTACTACAGGGCTTCAGATGCCAGGGAAATGATAGAATATTCTGAATGAAAGGAGAAATATTAATAAAGAATGGAACCTATCCATTCCACTCTGTTTAGAGGATGTCGTCCATTTCTTATGACAACAGCACCTGTCTGCAACAAAGCAAGGGACTTACCTCTGTCACCATCTCTTTGTTTTCTCATGGGCATTAATAGTATTAATACTGATATTAATACTGAAGCATTAATACTGAGATGAAAATAATTTGCATTTTGTCTATTTTTAAAATTGTTTGAGAAATGTTAAGGCTAATCAAGGTAAGCATATACCTTTTCTCTGTCAAATATGAAATGAGATCTACTGCTTTTCCCCCCTTTTCCTGGGGCTTGAACTCAGGACCTGGGCATTGTCCCCGAACTTCTTTTGCTCAAGGCTAGTAGTCTACCACTTGAGCCACAGTGCCACTTCTGGCTTTTTGATAAAGTCTCATGGTTTTTCCTGCTCAGGCTGGCTTCAAACTGCCATCCTCAGATCTCAGCCTCCAGTGTAGTTAGGATTACAGGTGTGAGCCATGGTGCCCACACAAGATCTACTCATTATATCTGTGACCTGTTAGACTATCTTCAACACAAAGGTATTGAATAATTAAGCAGCTACATTAAGTTAAAGCCTAACAAGTTAGATTATTTTTTTGTTATGGGATTTGGAGTCTCTGAAAAAAAATATCAAGTCCATAATTGTGGAGTAGAGGAGATTTTTAGAGCCGTCCTCTTCCATACCTTTTCTCTGTGGTAATTATTCTCAGTAAGTTATTTCATAAAACTTAATTTAGCCAAAGAAGTCATTAATATAAATGACTGTTAAAGCCTAGTGGGTGCCTTTCTGTTTTTTAGCTCTGATTTTGTCTTTAATGGAACACCTGGTGCTATATGCTGACCAATAGATCTTGCCAGTATGATGGGAAGAAGGTTGTGCTGAATAGGAGTCCTGAAGGAACTGAGTTCATGTCAAACAATAGCTCTGGGTTTTGAAAAATGTTGATGTTGCCAGATACTGATGGCTCATGCTTGCCTTCTTTGCTACTCAGGAGGCTTACACTAAAGGTCATGGTTCAAAGCCAGCCCAAGCAGGAAAATCAATGAGACTCTTTATCTCCAATTAACCACACACACACACATATATACAAAAACAATCCAGAAGTGGAGTTGTGGCTCAAGTGGTACAGTCCAAGCCCTGAGTTCAAGCCCCAGTTTTGGCACAAGAAAAAGTTTGTGTTTCACAGTAAAATATTGAAGTCCACTTTCTATAGAGTAAAAAACAAGACTCGATGAGATTAGACAACTTGTTTTAAGGCCCTGTGTTAGACTGATGCCATCTCTCAAAGGTACCCGATCGATGAAAAATAATGGGGCAGGTAAACAGAAGAACAGAGTCAGTCCAGAGAAATCTGACGACAAAGCTATCTGCAGATAGCTTTGAAAATGGAAGCAGTGTCTTGTTTCTATATCAAAGTTGAACCAAGAGAATATGAAATATCTAAACAATCATTGAAATTAAAGCAGTCATATAGATCATCCCTAAAAAGAAAAGTCAAGGAGTGGACAGAATCCATTGAATTGTAGCATCTTTTTAAAGAATTTGCACCAATGCTCCTCAAATGATTCCATAAAATAGAAAGTGAAGGAAAGCTACCAAAATTATTCAACGAAGCCAGTGTTACCCTAATACCCAAACTGGATTAGGACATAAGAAATTATAGACCAGTATTCTTGATAAACTGGATGAAATTCTCAATAAAATACTTGCACCCTAAATCCAACAATGCATAAATAAGATCACGTACTATGATCATGCTGGTTTCATTCTAGCCACAATATACTATGGCTTCGCAAATCTTCAAGTAGGACTTTATTCACAGGCCAGAGAAAAGGGTACAAACCTCCAGCCTCATTTTACACTCACAATGGATTTCAGGTTGTGGATATACACAGGGTCACACTCAGATTTTTATCCCACTGCCTTTTTTTTGTGTGTGAAAATACTGTACAGAGGGGTTACAATTACATGGGCAAAATAATGAGTACATTTCTTATCAAGCATTGTTGCCTCCTCCTTTGTTTCCCCTTCCCATCCCTTCCCATCTCTCCTCACCTCCCCCTGCCCCGCCCTGCCAAAGTTGTAAAGTTCGTTTTTCAACATATCGACTTGTACATCTCATTGTTGCAATGGGTCCACCTGTATCCCCTATTTAAACAATTTGTTTTTTCCCTTCCCCTCCACAAATTATACAACATCAAATACAGTGAAAGCAGGAGTTATATCATGGGGGAGGGACATATAAAACAACAAAGAAATCATCTTATAAATATGTCAGAAACAATCACATGAAAGTTAAAACATTTAAGTCCTTATCTTGGGGTTCATTTTGCCTAACATCAACTTATCTGACCTTTTCTGCTTGTCTCAGACATATACTAGTTATCAAAAATAAGGGAAACCATGGGACTTATGTTTCTTTGGGCCTGGCTTACTTCACTTAATATAATTTTTTCCAAGTCTTTTCATTTCCTAACAAATGGGGCAAAGTCATTCTTTCTGATGGAGGCATAGAATTCCATTGTGTATATATACCACATTTTCTTGATCCATTCATTAGTGAGGGGCATCTGGGTTGGTTCCATATCTTAGCTATGGTAAATAATGCTGCAATAAACATAGTTGTGCTGGTAGCTTTAGTATGGTCTTGTTTGTGACATTTAGGTAAATGCCCAAAAGTTGGATTGTTGGGTCATAGGGGAGCTCTATGTGGAGTCTTGAGGAATCTCCATACTGCTTTCCAAAGTGGTTGAACAAGTTTACACTTCCACGAACAATGCAGTAAGGTTCCATTCTGTCTACATCCCCTCCAGCATCTGTTGTTATTAGAGTTCTTGATTATAGCCATTCTAACTGGGGTGAGGTGGTATCTCAATGTTGTTTTGATTTGCATTTCTTTTATGGCTAGGGAGGTTGAACATTTCTTCATGTGTCTATTGGCCATCCTTCTTTCCTCTTCAGAGAAGTTTCTCTTTAAGTCTTTTTTTTGGGGGGGGGTCTGGTCGTGGGGCCTGAACCCTGGGCCTTGGTCCTGTCCCTCAGTTCTTCAGCTCAAGGCTAGCACTCTACCACTTGAGAAACTGAGCCACTTCCGGTTTTTTGTTTTTGCTTATGTGGTGCTAAAGAATCAAACCCAGGGCCTCAGGCATGTAAGGCAAATGCTCTACCACTGAGCCACCTTCCCAGCCCCTCTTTAAGTCTTTGGCCCACTTATTTATTGGGCAGTTGTTGTTTGAGGATTTGTTTTTGGGGGATTTAATTTTTTGAGTCCAGGTATATTTTAGATATGAGACCCTTGTCGGCTATATGGCTAGTGAAGATCTTCTCACAATCCTTGGCCTTCTTAAGGAGCTTGCCCTTGATCATCTATCTGTGGCCATGTTGGGAGAGGTATAGAAAAGAGGTTCAGTTAGCTCCATTTTCCTGTTTTGCAAGAGATGGAATGGATACTGGGCACTGGTCCTAAAAGAAGGATATCAATTCCAGGTGCATGCTTATTTTTATTATTTTTTCCAGGTGGACTTGTCCTTTGGTGAGGACAGGCATGGCCACAGTAGTGTTAGAGCAATTTCTCCTCATACCATGCTTCCCAACTTCAGCATCAATGAAGATCACCTGGAACTTGTTAGAATACGATTCTTGACGCTATTCCTAGATACTTGGATTCTAATTTGGTAATCATTTGTAACAGGTGCTCCAGTGATGCTCATAGTGTTGTGAACTATGGTCTAAAGAGCAAAGCCAAGGGCAGGAGGCCCTTATGCCCATAGATGGGCCATACTGCCCAGAAATATACTCCATAAACGTAACACTAAAACCTGGCCTCAGGGTAGACTCTTATCCATTGTTAGGATTCTAGATTTTACTTTAGCACAGGATCTTTTGAGGACTTGATATAAATTACTTTAAAAAAAATCCAAAACTTTGGGTCAGATTCTAGTGGCAGACACCTGTAATACTAGCTAGTCAGGAAGCCGAGATCTGAGAATCACAGTTCAAAGCCAGCTTGGGTAAGAAAGTCTGTGAGATTCTTATGTCCAATAAACTACTGTGGCTCAAGTAGTAGAACTCTAGCCTTGAGCAAAAGAAGATCAAGGACAGTGTCCAGGCCCTGAGGGTAAGCCTCAGGACCAGCAAAAACTAAAAAGACCAAACAAACAAAAATAACTTTGGGATAGACATCTCTAAGTATGGGCAAGTGGTTATATTGGAAGAAACAGTACAGGTGACTTGGTGCTATTTCAATGACAAGGACCCAGTGAGCAAACAGAACCAGCTGCATGTCACTACTGTCAGTATAGGAAGGAATGGAGCAATAAAGATTGGTCCCTAGTTTCATCTAGCAGAAATGATAGAGATCAAAATCAGAAAGGGGTTTGATAGACCTTCTTCTAAGTAGTTCTAAACAAATATCTCTATTCAATTAAACCAGTGGAATGTAGCATTCCATGTTAATCTTTAGGCTCCATCAAGACAGGCTGAGAGAGAAACACTTGGCCAAATCTGACAGGAGAGGACACCATCTTAGCTGATCATTTCCTGTTTCTGTGTGGTTGGTCTAGTTGTTTCAAAACATTAAAACAGATATTTGCTTGTTTGCCTAACAAGTAATATGTAGCTAAAGCTGCCAGATAGACAAATTCTTACCTATAGTTACATATGTTACTCTCTTTAGTAAAACCATTGGCAACAAGTAACCCTTCCTTCTTGAGGGACATTCTGTTTGACCTCTGGGTGAAACAGGTTTCCTAGAAAACAGATCTCATGGATAATCTTATAGCTTGGTCACTTAGACCTGAAAATGAGTCAATAGAACTTTTCATAATGTTGACTCTTCTATCCATTCTATTTTCAATTAGGCATATGCTAAGAATTTGAAAGAAACACTTACCAATTGATCACAACATAGATTAGAGACCTAGCAGCAAAATTGTGATCCCAGGATGATGATGATGATGATGATGATGATGATGATGATGATGATGATTCATGCAGTTTTGATCAAAGAAGACAGTAATTTTTAAAGTGTGTTCATTTATTTCTGGGAGAACTTGAGTATGTTTGACTGAGATTTCCCTGGATGTTTTATGCTTTTAAAATTTTATTATGATATAACATATATGTATCTGAAAGATACATTATAGTTAATTTCACTGCGACAATCCTTGGAGTGTTTTTTACACCTCTTGAAAGTTAGGAAGCAAGATCTTGTTTTGAGAATCTCATTTTATCTTTTATTTCATTTAATGCATGAGGAAAAATGAATATGGTAATACGTTGCAAAATGAATGCCTCTGTACCTGTCAAATAAAACAGAGTATAACCATAACCACAGAGATACCCATTATGCTGATTCTATGATTTTTATTCTGTTTTCCTTGCTTAGTTTTTGGTCAGCATTAAGATATAATTTATATAATAATAGGTCCACTTTAGCAACACTATAAGAATTCTGACAAATATAGGTAGTTGGATAATTATGATATATGAAACTGCCACAATTGATAACAGTTTCTTTAAATTCCTACAGGATATTTGCACCAGAGTTTGAATTCTGACTTGACAGTTTCTTCTTTTGGCTCTAAAAAAAATACTGTGGCATTTTCTTTGGACTTCATAGTTTTTCATCAGAAATACACTGTCATTCAAATTACTTTTCACCTACAGATAAAGTTGTCTTTCTCTCCGACTACTTAAAAAATTATTGTAACTGTACAAAGGAGTTGCCATTCCACAAAGCACTTTATGAATATAATACATCTTGGTCAGTGTCGCCCCTTTGAACCTTCTCACCCCTCCCTCCCTTTATCTTACTTTTCTTAATATTGTAGGATATAATTGAATTCTCTGGCTACTCTGTGTGTGTGTGTGTGTATGTGTGTGTGTGTGTGTGTATGTGTGTGTGTGTGTGTGTGTGTGTGTGTGTG
>NW_012267259.1:4963996-5019069 GCF_000151885.1 Dipodomys ordii | reverse complement strand
TGTGTGTGTGTGTGTGTGTGTGTGTGTGTGTGTGTGCGCGCGTGCGTGTGCGCACTCTGGTCCTGGGGCTTGAACTCAAGACTTGGGCCCTGTCCCTGAGCTTTTTGTATGTAAGCTAGCGATCCATTGCTTAAACACAGCTGCATTTTGGCTTTTTTCTCATTAATTTGGTTTAAGAGAGGTATGGCTTTTGCTGCCCAGTTGGCTTTCAACCTTGATCCTCAGTTCTTGACTTCCTGAATAGCTAGGATTACAGGCATGAGCCACTGGTGCTCAGCTCTCTGGCTATTCTTGATATTATTTCCTTAACTTTCAAAAGTTTGGCTATAATACAGCTTGAGATATATTTCTTTAGATTTGTCTTGATTGAAGTTTACTCAGCTTGCTAAATCTGTATATTTTTCTCCCTTTGGCCAAATTTGGAGGATTTTCAACCATTATTTCTTTGAATACATGTTCAATCTTGCCCTCTTTATCTGTTTTTTGCTTTTTTGTTTGTTTGTTTTTTGTTTTTTTCCTGGTACCAGTACTAGAGCTTGAACTCAGGGGCCTTGGCTTTTTCCCTGCATAGCTGTTAGTCTACAACTTGAGTCACACCTCAGCTTCCAGGGTTTTTATGTGTTACTTTTTGCTGGTTAATTGGAGATAAGAATCTCAGGAATTTGCCCCAGCTGGCTACAAACCAGAAGCCTCAGATCTCAGCCTCTTGAGTAGCTAGAGTTGCAGGAACAAGTCATCAGAGCCTGGCTTTTCTTACTGTTTGAAAGTTTGGTGACACAAATGTGTGATTTTATTATGGTCAAGCACGTTTATTTTTCCCCCAGTCTATTTTGTGTCTTGTTCAGTTGGGTAAATTTCTACGGTTCTATTTTCAAGATTACCGATCCTTTCTTCTGTAACTCTAATCTGCTTAATCGGCTGAGCCAATTCATTAACAGTATTTTTGTTGATGTTGTTATTTTCATTTCAGGATTCAATTTGCATTTGGTGGTTCTTCATATATTTCTTCAAAGATTTTCTGTGTTTTCATTTGTTTCAAGTGTTGTTACAGGTCATTAATTTTTTTTTAATGATGGCTATTTGGAAAGTTTTGACATATCTTCAGAAGGTTACTGTTATCTTGCTGTTAGCATCTACTGATTAGTCTTTAAAATTAAACATGAGATTCACCTAATTCTTCATTTTATAATCAAGTTTTTGTTAAAACTTAGATATCTTGGGGCTGGGAAGGTGGCTCAGTGGTAGAGCGCTTGCCTTGCATGCATGAGGCCCTGGGTTCAATTCCTCAGCACCACATAAGCAGAAAAAAAAACCCGGAAGTGGTGCTGTGGCACAAGTGGTAGAGTGCTAGCCTTGAGGTGAAGAGCTGAGGGACAGCGCCCAGGCCCAGAGTTCAGGCACATGACCGGACCCTCCCCCCAAAAAAGGCTTATACATCTTAGTTATTATATTTTGAGCCTAATTTTTAATCTACTTTCTCTTGACACATTTGGGAAGAAGGAGAGACAAATGCTTATCAAATGCTGGGAGAGGAAGATGTTAAAAATCTCCAATTATAATTATGGATTTGTTTATTTTTCTTTGGATTTTGTGTATTTTTACTTTGTGTTCTTTCAACTTCTGCTTTAAGTGTACGAACGACGAAGATTGTTTTGCCCTTTTAAAATGGGCTTTTACTGGGTGTTTCTATTGGTTCTGTTTCATGTTGTTTTCTCCCCCAGAAGGGAGGAATTCTTTGACATATATTTGAGAAATTATTAATATAGATTTGATACCTAGAGTGATGTCGACTGTCTTCAGAGAGAATTTTTCATTGACTCTGCCAGGAATCTGAGGTTCAGGGTCCATGAACAAGGTTGAGTCTCTGAGGATCTCATAAACAAGCTTCTGAACCTGCTTGATTCATAATGCTGCTGCAAAGGCAGAGTTCTGACACAAGAGATTTCACGTTAGGATATCTGATGTGGCAGCAGCTGAGCATTCCTAAGGCCAGCAGATCGGCTTTACCTTTTAACTACTTTCTCAAACTCCAAAGCATACATGAGAGACCCTTAAAGAGGGATGGGAGGGGAAGGTCCAAGCAGTGACGCACATATTCCCATTTTCTCTTATCACATGACAGCACCTGGGTGCTGTCCCTGAGCTTTTTGCTAAAGGCTAGTGCTCTACCACTTTAAGTCACAGCTGTACTTCTGGTTTTCAGATGGTTAATGGCAGATACGAGTCTCAAGGACTTTCCTGTGCAGCCTGGCTTCGAACCACGATCCTCAGATCTCAGCCTTCTGAATAGTTAGAATTACAGGCTTGCTGGTGAGCACCTGGCTGATGAAACAGGTGTATCATCTCATGTTGGGCTTCCCTTTCTGCATGTCCTCCATCCTGAGCAAGAAGTGGTTAATTCAGGCTTTCCTTTTTGAGTTTTAGAATAGTTATTTTATTTCTATTAGCGATGTGATGCTTTCCAGATAGCTTTTCAAAGTTTTAGCTCACTTCTAAAAAATCTTGATATTTTTACTTTCAGAAAATAAAATGTGCATCAAAGTTATCACTTTCCCTTTTTTTCTAGATTGAACCCAGGGCATCATGCATGCTAGACAAAGCTCTTCCTCTTGAGTTATGACTCCATCCTCATCCTAACAATGTCTACTTGTATAGTTCAGTAGTGTTAATTATGTTCATAGTGTTGCACAACTAATCCATGAAGTCTTTTTGTCTTGCAAAACTGATTCTATAAACATTAAAACTCTATACACATTAAATATGCATTCTCCTTTCCCCTAGTTCCTAGACTCCACCATTCTACATCTGTACAACAGATTAGTCTAGGTAACTTGTACCACATAATTAGAATCATAAAGTATTTACTTTGTTGCTAGTTCATTTCACCTAGGATATTGTTCTCATATTACCAATTTTGTAGTATGAGTCAGATGATGATAGATGAATATCATTCCATTAAGAGTATATTTTACCATCTGCTAATATATTCACTCATCAGTAGAGTTTGGGTTGCTTCCATTTTCTGACTCTGGAGTTATGCTACATAAACAACTCTCTCTCTCTCTCTCTCTCTCTCTCTCTCTCCTGGTACTGGGCTTGAAACCAAGGTCTCATACTCCTTTACTTGGCTGTTTGCTCAAGTCTGGCACTCTAAACTTGAGTTACACTTCTACTTCTAGCCTTTTGCTGGTTATTTGGAGGCAAGGGTCTTGAATTTATCTACCTGGGCTGGCTTTGAACCTCCATTCTCAAATCTTAGTCTCCTGAGTAGCTAGGATTATAATCATGAGCCATCCCACCAGGCTAGAAACCTCTTTGTGATATTCCTTTCACTTCTGGAAACATATCCAGAAGTAAAATTACTGGAGTATATTATAATTTTATTGTAAAAACGTGAGGAATTCTCATAGTACTTTTCATGTATACCAGCAGTATATGAAAGGCTTTATTGTTTTTAGTTTTCTTTATTAGGTTAGAGCTTAATCACTCAGCCATAATAAAATAAATGCATCAAGTTACCAACACGAGAGAGCTCATGATCCCATCAGTTTGTAAAAGAGCAAGAGAACTTTTGAGTTTTTAAAATATTTTTTTTACAGTCATAGTCTTACAGTCAATAGATAATTAAAGGAAGAAAGGACTCTAGGAGTCACCTAATTTAATTTTTCCATTTTAAAGATGAGAAGTACATTTCTTGAAGAAAACATGAGAAAAAAATTTTATGAAGGAGATTAGGTTTAATGTGGTTACTGATTCTCTTTGTTAAAGATTTTTTTTTTGCTCAAGTGAAGTTAGTGTACAGTTTTTATTTGTTGCTAGACAGCCAGAGAATATAGCCTATAATCAAAACATTTTGACCTTCCTGACAAGATTAAAAAAAAGTACAGAAATTGGTGGGTCAAGACATATCTGAGATGGAATAGCTTCACTTCCAACACCAGCTTTAAAATGGAGATTACATCCTGTTGTAGTATAGACTTCTGCTTGGTGATGAAGATAGTCTTTAAAAGTGGCCGAAAACATTTCCTTGAAAGTTTTCTCTTCTAACAAATTTTATGTTATTTTATTTTATTGAATTTTTGTTCAGTTCCCGAATATGTTTACACACGAAATCTTAAAAAGAAAGAGATCTTATTCTTGCTCATTCTAGATGGGGTCCAAGTTCCATTTAATCTATACCCTAATATTATAGATAAGGAAATTAAGATCCTAAAAGAGGTCAAGAATGAGTGCCAGAGCAGGGTAATAGCACCGTAGTGGAGTTAGGCTGGAGTGCTTTGGAGTGCACTTTTTACATATGTCATTAATTTCTTTTAATTTTTTTTTTAGTTAAAATATACTAATTGTACAAGGGGAAAGAGTTCATTGTGACATATTCTATACACATACAATGCACCTCAATCAAACTCACCTCCTATATCATTCTCCTTACCACCATACTCCTATCTTATAAAATAATTCCAACAAGTTTGATTGTTCTGTTTTCATAAATGATAATGTTAGTTTGAACATAGTCATCATCATTCACTCTGTCTGGTCACCTTTTCCCCTTCTGTTGATACTTGTTCGCCAGTAAAGTCTGTTTTACTTTCCTGTCCTTTATTTTTATTTAGAGTGGCTTAATTGTACCTTTGCATTTCACCATGATATTTTACACACATGTATATTACACTTTAATCAGAATAACTTTCTCTATTGCTCTGGGTTTTGCACATCCTCTTCACCATTCATCAACAGCTTTTACTGAAATTTGTTATGCCATCATCAAAGTTGCAATGTATTTCAATATTATTCACCTTCCATCTTCTATTTTTCCCTATTTCTTTTTTTTGGGGAGGTGTCTGGTCATGGGGCCTGAACTCTGGGTCTGGGCGCTGTCCCTCAGCTCTTCAGCTCAAGGCTAGCGCTCTACCACTTGAGCCACAGCGCCACTCCTGGCTTTTTTCTTTTTGCTTATGTGGTGCTGAGGAATCGAACCCAGGGCCTCGGGCATACAAGGCAAGCACTCTACTACTGAGCCACCTTCCCAGCCCCTTCCCTATTTCTTTATCCCCATAAACAGTCGCATAGTTAGAATCATATGATATAGGTATATATGTGTGTCTGCATGTATGTATATAGGTAATTAATGCATGTATATTTGTATGTATATGTCCATTAATATGTATGTCCTTTAGGTCTAGCTTCCACAAATGGGTGAAAACATCTGCTCTCAGAGGGGATAGAGGTATCAGCCAAACAGCTGGGGGAGCAGGTCAAACAATATAAGCAGAAGAAAAGGTGATTTCCTTTCATTCTTCCTATTTAAGTTGGGGCACATTTCTTTTGCCCTTAGACTTTAGAACTCCAGGCTTTTTGGTCTATGGACTCTGGAACTTCCAGCAGTATTTCCTGAGTTTTCAGACTTTGGTTTGGACTGATAATTACACAATCAGAATGACCAGCTATTAGGATTGGACCAGGCTACTAGTGCCCAACCTTCTCTAGCTTACAGATGCTTTGTTTTGGGACTTCTCAGCCTCTGTAGTCATATGAGCCAGCTCTTTATAAATATCCTCGCACACTGTTTGTCTATCTATTTATCTATTTTCTATCTATCCATGTACTCTGATTTACACTCTTTATATGTTACCATATGTGATCAAAAGAATCCTAAAGTTGGGGAAAGCTTAAAAAATATTTCCTTTTTAAGAGATATGAGGGATACATTACTCAAACAACTTCCTCTGTAAAGTTTAAAAGGCCATAATATTAAGGAGCATTGCTAAGCAATGTGACAGCAGCATAGTGCATTGCACAGTTGTATAACGAGGAGCCTTAGGTTCTGTGAGGGGAGACTAAGGGTTCTTCCCACCATACCAGGGCACTTTAAAAGAATTCTTGAACTTTATTCAGGTCCTATGAAATTAGCCTTTGATCAAGACATCGGACTGTCTATCTACTGGCTGGGTAAACTGCGGCCAGTGCTCATATTAACACTCAGCAGCACTCACTAGGTCCTTGCTATTTGAAGGGTTGGACATAGGAAAAATGAGCGGGAATAAATATAAGTGCTCCAGAGTCTAGACAAAATGACCTAAGATTAATTCCTATGCCATTACAACCTAAAATCCAAACCCTGACAAAGGTACATAATTAGTTTAGTATCACATTGTTCAACTGCTATAGGCCATGGTTGACTAATTGTCACAGACTCCCTATACTGGTGTGTTCAAATGACAAAGTCAGAGCCTGTTTCCCAGGATATTTTCTTTAGACTAAAGAAGTTAGAATTAAAAAGATATTATGAGTCAATAGTAATGTGTACAATCATTATGGGAAATAGAAATGCAGTGATTCCTAATCTACTAGCACGTCTTGATATACAAAGAGATTTAAAATGATTTTTAATGACACATCTGGTTGCTTTGGGCCAGAGATAATTGGCCTGGTGCCCTGCTGGTCACCCAAAAAGCGGTGACATTCAAATCTTTGGCATTATGACAATTCCTTTCCTGTCCACCAGAATTCCAGAAGTCTGATATGACACTCTGATGGTTCCACCAGAATTAACCATCTATCATACTTACTAGTTAAGCATTACTCATTAGGACCTTAACTCATTAATCTTAAATGATTTAATTTTCTCAAATCTATAGCACAAACAATATTATGATTTCAGAGCTGGATTTGAACTCAAGTTCACGTAGTCTGTTTTTAGAATTAAGTTTTCCACCTATATTCTAGATATAGAACTACAAGAAATCAAGGAAGACACTATTCAATCTGATTATAACCTCACCAGTCACAAGGGGCCTATATGTTTAAAAAAATTTAAATATATATTTTTTATTGTAAAGGTACTGTATAGAGGGGTTACAGTTACATGAGCAAGGTAATGAGTACACTTCCTATGGAGCGTTGTGACTCCCTCCTTCCCCTACCATCCCTTTCCTCCCCACCTTTCCAACTCCTCCCCCCTCCAAAGCTGTAAAGTTTGAGAGCTCCCCTATGACCCAGCAATCTCACTCTTAGGCATTTACCCAAATGATCACAAACAAGACCACACTAAAGCTACCAGCACAACTATGTTTATCACAGCATTATTCACCATAGCTAAGCTATGGAACCAACCCAGAAGGCCCTTAGTACATGAATGGCTCAAGAAAATAACCCATTGCAACAATGAGATGTACAAGATGCTATGTCGAAAAATGAACTTTACAATTTAGGTGGGGGGTGGTGGTGCGGAGAGGGGAATGTAGTTGTGGAGATGGGAGGGAAGGGATGGTAGGGGAAAAACAAAGGAGGAGGCAACAATGCTTGATAGGAAATGTACTCATTACCTTGCTCATGCGATTGTAACCCCTCTGTACAGCATTTTCACAATAAAAAACTTATTTAAAAAGTAGGAAAAAACAAACAAAATGTGGTATGTACATACATACATACATACATACCTACATAGAATGGAATTCTATGCCTCCATCAGAAAGAATGGCACTGCTCCATGTGTTAGGAAATGGAAAGACGCAGAAAAAATATATTAAATGAAGTAAGCCAGACTCAAAGAAACATAGGTCTCATGGTTTCCCTTATCTGCAATAACTAGTATATGTCTAGGACAAGCAGAAGAGGTCAAAAGCTATGTACATATGACCATATAAGATGATGCTAAGTGAAATGAACCCAAGATAAGGACACAAGAGATTTTATCTTTCTTGCTGTTCTTTATAATGTACTTATAATGCACTATGTGATTTTTTTTGTTTCTTTTTGTGTTCTTTCCCCACGGTATAAACCCTGTTTTCACTGTATTTGATGTCAGTGTCCTGCATCTTGTATATACTTTTTTCTAATTTGGGGAGGGGAAGGGAAATAACAAAATGCTGAAATAAGGATACAGGACGACCCATTGTAACAATGAGATGTACAAGGGGCCTATACTTGTGAAGCCACTAAGATAGGTTTAGAATTTTATGACACAATGGTTAGAGAGTGGCTTCTTTCAGTGAAATAAAATATGCTTAGTTTTGTGGTGGCTGCCTATGTGAATCCACTCATTATAAAATCATCTCTACAATTATCAACCCTCCCCTAAACCACCAGGAATTGTGATTAAAAAATAATCAGACTTCTATAGATTCCAGTGTGACCTCTAAGTAGCTTGGAAATTCCATATTAACAAGTAAAAAGCTAGGGGAAAAAACAACACTGAGAAATCAGCAACTCTACTCTGATCCATCAGAGAAATGAGGTCACAGGACCAATTGCTACCCTTAAAGCTGGAGAGATGAACAGGTGGATGTAAGAAAGCACAACTTATCAGAGCAGAAAATAACACAGGAACAGGTGATCGGGAAAGAATTCCTAAACTTTAATTGAGAAATGGCTGGATACTTAGATAATTTAGTCATTGGAGCCTCTACCCTTTATGACTTGTACCAGATTCTCAGTGAATATCAAAGAAATATCCCCTTCATTTTCTGCCAATCAGAGAGGAAGAAGCATTTTGAAATATTTCATCATGTTCTCTCTCTCTAAAGATCTTCCCTCAGAATAATCTATTTTTCAGGATTGTTTTGCAGGCTTTTTAATCAGAGCCTAACCTATCTAGGGGAAGAGATATATTCACTAAAGTTTCCTCTAGCCATCCTGTCTCATGTAAGAGGGGGTAAAATTGATCAGCACCAGCGAAGTTCACTTTCAAGGGTCATTATATGACCCTTGAAAGGCTGAAACCTAATCATCAGACTATAGAACATTCTTCCCCATCACCACATTTCTATATTATCATAGGCTCAGGTACTATGACCATAGTTTATTTTACCCAGGACAATGAAGAATTACAAGGTCTATGAAAAGGTAGAAACCTTGTGCAGAGAGCAAGAAAGATGTAGAAGAAATGTTGGTGTTTTCAGATGAGGAAGTTTTAAAACCTGATTAATGATATGATGCTATGAATTCTAATGGAAAAAGTAGACGATGTATAGGTGCAGAGGTCAATTATAAGTTGGAAAATGGGAATTATGAGCAATATTGAAAAAATTGATAGGAATCAACTCATTGCTTCAAAACTTAAGAAAGCTTTTGGGCTCATTGCTAAACTAAAGGAAGGAATCTTTTAAGTTTTGAGAAAATGATGAGAGAAACAGAAAAAAAACCTAAAAAATTCAAAGAAATAAAGACTGAAGTATCCACAAGAGAATATCCAAGAATGGCAGCAAAACTACTAAAGGTAAAACATTTAGTGTATAGGAATAAACAAAGAGGGGTGATGACAGAGACGGCCCCAGACTAAGGTTACATAACACATATAAGAGATTCAGGAAAGTCAAAGGATGCTAAGAAGGATAAATACAACAATAGAAATTAAACAACAAAACAACAAACCACTTTGGGTCTGGTAATGTAGTTCAGTGTTAGAGTGCTTGCCTAGTATGTGTGAAACCATGGGCTCAAATCTCCTCTACCACCACCATAGCCACCACCACCACCATTATCACCACCACCACTACCACCAACACCATCACCACAATCACCATCACAACAACAGCAAAACCACTTTAGGTGAATCATTTTCCAACTGCAGAAAATGAAACACAAAGAAAAGCACTTTGAAAGAACGGAGGGTTAAAAACCCCCTGCAAAACTTTACTTATAAAGAAATAAAAGCAGGAATGATCCTAAGTAAGAAAATTTGTTGCCAGTAGCTTTGATTTGTAACAACAAGAAGTTAAAAACATTCTTTAGAGAGAAGGAACATGTTATAGGTTAGAATTTTGGATTGGCATTAAGAAAGAATAGTCTTTGAAGAATGAACAAGTGAAAGTAAAATAACTTATTCCTGTCTTTTTTAATGAATTTGATAATGGTTGAAAATTGTAGCAACTCGATAGCTGATCATGGAATATATTATATTATTTATTATAAATACTATGTATTAGGGAAACAAATGAGAATGATTGGTTCAAGGGATCAGAGTAAGGACATTACTATTCATTGCTATTATGAAACAATACTATAACACTTATTGTTTTCAAATGGATTTTGATTATTAACTTCTTATGGTTTCTGAGAAGTAGCAAGTCTTTCTTTTGCTCCTTTGTAGGTAAATTTTAAAATCCTCTGGCTTCTTTCAAGATGTTTTTCTTTGTGTTTGATTTTCTGCAGTTTGGAACAATGACTTACCTGGGTGCTTTGGTTGTTGTGATGGAGAACATGCACCCCACCCCACACACTTGCCTGTTTCTGGGCATCGAAGCTAATTATTGGGAAGAACTGCGGTAGACATGGATATGCAGGTATTTCTATAGCAAGCTGACTTTGATTCCTTTGGGTATCTACCAAAAGGTGGTGTGAATGGATCATGAATTTTTAATTTTTTGAGGAGTATTTGTACGGATTTCCATAGGAGAATATTTTAAAATTCAGTCTGAGCTTTCATTATTGGTTCTGTTAGGTTCCCACCTTTCCAAATGCAGCTCTTGGAGCCTCGAAGCCTCTGTGACTATATGACCAACTCCTTCTGATACACTTCCTTCTTTCTCCTGCTCTCTTCCAATGTATATCTTGCTGACTCTGTTTCCCTGGAGAACCATGAGAAATCCATCATACCACTCACAACTTTCTATTTGCTAATTTTTATCCTTGTTTTTTTCTCCTCTACATCTCTGACTGGTATAAGCTAGTGCATATAGGATGAGAATTCAGGTGTCAGCTTTGGTGTCATTTCCCAAGAATCATCCCAAATGGCCCACAGAGATTGGGACGAGAGTCCTTTCTGCAAGATCTCCTGACATCTGCTCCATGTTCCCTTGGCACTGAACACCATGCATTGCATTTCTTAGGTTATCTATTTCTTTTCGTTAAGACAATTTAGACCAAGACAGTGACTTGTTTACAGTTTTAACCCATAAATCTATATAATGTTGGACACACACACACACACACACACACTCAGTGCTAAATATATATATATATATATGTTTTGAGTGAACAAATGAATGAATGAGTATATCATCTGGTTTCTGTTAGGCTCAACCTAACATCTTTCTTCCTATCATCAAATAAACAATGCAGATGGCACAGTCTTACTCCAGGAATGCAAGCCAACTGATTCCTAATCAGTTGACTTTAGCTAAGTAGATTTTCAGATAATTGAAAACGATATCTGTTATTTTTACCTATTGACATTCATATGTGTCACTTTCATGAAAACCTAAAAGGAACTGTACCAATATTTGGAATGACGACTCCTATCTGTTCTCACAGCCATATGCTTTGTTATCGCAGTTACAGTTGCTCCCATCTGTTCAGCAGAGGATGCTGTTTGTGATAAAAGAAGAATAAAATCGTTTTTGAGGGGAGAGTCTGCACTGAACCTAAAA
Organism: Dipodomys ordii; assembly: GCF_000151885.1. Classification (NCBI taxonomy): domain Eukaryota; kingdom Metazoa; phylum Chordata; class Mammalia; order Rodentia; family Heteromyidae; genus Dipodomys; species Dipodomys ordii. Next base: position 5,007,700 of record NW_012267259.1, on the reverse strand, counting down.
CAGGTGGACTTGACTGTCCTGTCCTGGGGCAAGGGCCAGCAAAGGTTGATGATGGAATTGTAGCAGCTGTGAGATGCGCTCCTACCTTGCAGCCCTGCTGGGCTTGCACCTGTAGTTCAGTTTATTTTTCAAAGATGACGTTCATGCTTACTTGGGAAAGAGTGCTTGATTTATCCATTGAAACCAAACAATTCTTTGCTTTTTAATGTTCAAATGGGTGAATGTGAGAAAACAAGGTTTTCTGAGATCACTCTCCAGGTGAGGCTCAGGAGACACGTGGCCAGGACAGAAGTAATGATCAGAAATGTTGAGTCATTAGGGTCACAGTGAATCTCCTCTCTCTGAAGTTTCAAAGGATATCAAAGACTGGAAGGAGTTACAAAGCACGAGAACCTACCTTGGACAAGAAGTATTAAGTGAGGATGAAATAAGATGTGATAGGTGACTCACTTTAGCTATGTGCAGAGGACCAGAACAGCTAAGCTGTCTTGTAATAGCTTCTTCCTGCTAAGAGACACTGGCTGTGCAGGTTTTGACTGAGCAAAGGGTATAATGAGAGAGCATCATATTGTTGGGTTCCCAGGACCTGGGAAAGGGGACTGCATTCAAGTCATGTGTGGCTGGCTGGTGGTCCATACCTATGACCCCAGCTCCTCTGAAGGGAGAGGTAGGAGGATTGATATTTGAGATTATCCCAGGAAAATTGAGCATGGAGCTCTATTTTAAAAGAAACTGAGAAGTAGAAGGATTGGGTGGTAGAGTACCTAGCCAGAGTTCAAACCCCAATCTGAAAAAAAATAATAAAGAAAAGGAAATATAAAGCATCTATGTGGGCACCAGCCAGTTAAATAAAGGATGAAACAAGGGCTTTTATTTATGTCACTATACCTGGGGCTGAGAGCATCCAAGCTATGGGTGTTAAATGACATTTTACAGCCCAGTAGGTGTAGTTCTAGTTTCTCAGCAATAATCACAAAGCACCTGCAAGCATTCCTATTATTTTAAAACATTTCTAGATGTTGCTATTAAAAGAGAAAAATAAAAGTAATACAGCACCGACCTTCTGCATTGCACTCTATATAGGCTCAAAGCAGAAAAAAAATCATTTTGGATTTTCTTCGTCTGATTAGGTTTCAGTGTGTGAGCACACTTCCCAGTTCTTTGTGTGTAGTGGCCTTTTCTGAAGCACAAGGCTGGAATTAAAGATAGTGATAACACAGCGCCTCACACACGGCAGCTACCAAAGTGTGACTGCACATAGTGGACACGCAGACGTTGTGAAGTACACAGATTCTCTCCTGTCAACAATCCAGGATCTCACAAGGCTCCTGCCAAGAAAAATGCATTGAAGCAGGCAGGGAGGAGCTACATGCCTGCCAAATGCTGTCACCCGTCCAGTTTAATCAGACATCTCACTACTAATTTACATTTGGAGATTTTTTTTTAGCTCATTAAATAAATTGGAATACAAACCTGGCTTGTCAATTCTTCCATTCTGGGTTTTTGCACATAAGCATTGGAAGTAAAATGTAGTTTGGGAAGTAAGGATTTTTAAAGTTTTGATTAGTTGTGTGTGTGCATGTGTCTGTTTTTAATGAAGTGTTTTAGTTTACCTGGTTACTTCTCATTCTTATTCTCAGTCAGGAATAAGGATGTATATTCTCTCTCTCTCTCTCTTTGTATTTGTATGTTGTATTGTTTGTTTTCCTCCCTCCTTTCTGTGTGTGTGGGTTGTATTGTTTGTGTATGTGCACACAAGTGACTATCTCAAAATATGAGCTCAAAGCAGAAGACTAGGGAAATAGGTTTCCTGAGAGATAACTGGGAGAGCTTTTTGTGTGTTCTACTAGCTGAAGTAGGAAACTCATGTCTGATTTCCACCTGAGCTTACCAAAGGGTTAGCTGCTCTATCAACAGGGAAAAGGAGCTCACTGTCTTTGCAGTGGACTTCTTGGGCTTTTGGGATCCAGACAGGACCAAGAGGGTAGTGTAGAGAGTCATCTTAGATCCTGGTAGAAAGAACCGCGTGTGTGGGTGAGCAGACCACATGTAGAAGGACAGATCCTTATAGTTAAAGTCCTTTACTATGCTAATATCTTTATGGGATACATTTTTGAAGACTGACCTGAGTCATTATTTTGCTCATAAGTAGTATGCACATAATAGTATGCATGATTGATGTATAAATTATTTTAAAATTATTAGCACAAATTAACTGTACAAAATGTTTCACTATAATATTTAAAGCTTGCATATAATTCTCTTTGATCCAATTCATCTCATCTATCTTACTATTTCTTAATCATCCTTCCTTCTTCCTTCTCCTTTTTAAGATTTTTTGGTGGGTTTTATTCTGCTATTTTTACATGCACACACAACTACCCCATCACTTGCTCCTTTTCCCTCCTTCAATCCACCATTTTCCCCAAAGGAGTACACCTTTACAGTCATTTATTATTTTTTATTCTTAATTAAATTATTATTATTAATGTCAAGATTCCACATCTGAGGGAAACATGAGCTCTTTTTAAGCTTGGCTTATTTTGTTTAGCATGATGATCTCTAGTTCCGTTCATTTTTCTACAAATGACATAACTTATGCCCAAATAATATTTCATTCTCTCTCTCTCTCTCTCTTACTTTGTGTATCCAATCAATGGCTTTTGAGAACTTAAGCCGGTTTCATATCTTGGCTATTGCAAATAGTGCTGCTATAAACATGAGCATGCAGATATTTCTCTTGTATGTTGATTTATATCACTTCATACATAATCCCAAAAGTGGTATAGCAGATCATAATGTAGTTCTGTTTCTTGTTTCTTGCTATTGATGTCCATAGTGGCTACACTAATTTCCATACCCATTTGTTCATTGTCATCTGACATTAGCCCTTTTGCCTAAGGTGAGATGGAATCTCAGTGCTGCTTTGATTTGCATTTCTTGTATGGCTAAAGATGCTGAACTTTTCATGTATTTATTTTCTATTTGTAGAAATTAAGTAGGTTTTTTGTTCCAGGAAATTTTTCTTGAATTTAAAATATTCATCCTGCAGTTTCAATTGTTTTTGTTTTTCAGGAACTCAAAGTATTTCTATAACAAAACTCTTGTTTCTTTTCTGCCATATGTTATTTTCTTTGTAATAACTTTCATTTACAAAAATGTTTTGTTTTGTTAATTTTTGACTTCCTGTCTTGTTTATCTCTAAAGTACTTTCCATAACACCCCTTATTTTTGTTTATTTTCCAATTTTATTTAAATCTATAATGAATTTTCCCTTTTGCTTGATGTTTTCCTCACATTTGTTTACTCCTATTTCATTTCTTTATTTAATCTGACTATGGCTTCCTGTTGTGATCTTTATAGTTACAATTGCTTCATTATAAACTTAAAATTATGGTAGAATGTTTTAATATAATATTCTTCTGCTTTGGGCATTATTTTTTTCTGGTGCGTTATAAGAAAGGTTTAAAGAATACATGTATTTTTCTTTTTTGCTTGTGTTCTATGTATTTTTAAGATTTGTATTCCCAAAATAGAATGGCACTGAAAATTCCTAGACAAACGTTTATAGGAAGAATTCTATGGTATGGCTGAGGAAGGAAGCAGATAGGAAAACCTTTTGAGTCTCTACATGACTGAATCTCTTTTCTGTTGCTTTAATAATAGAAGCTTTCATATACAATGCCTTTATTAGTCATATCTGCATAGTCTCTCCAAGCCTATCATTAGCCTTACATTCTACCAGGATCTTTTACTGGCTACCCCTGCCAAGAGATACAGACTGGTAATTCTAAGGTAATTTTCTCACCTCTCTCAGTGTGTTTGGGCCTAGACTGTTTGAGATCTTCTTTTACTTGAGGTTATGTGACATTCTTATTCCTAGGTCTTTTCTCTTATTATATACTCTCAGAGTTGTGTTAAGGAAAAGTCATGGCTGCTTTTGATATCACTTACTCTAATTTGGAGTCTGAGATTCTTCTGGTCTACTAATTCCATAGACAATGATCATTTTCATATTCTTGTTTTTCTTGATGGTTTTTAGAAATCACAATGGAAAAAGTTAGAACCAAGTATCTTCCACTAATGAATTTAATTCTATAATGCAATTCTACCATCTTTAGAATTTAAGAGATTGGTATCAATAATGCAGGACCACAATCAGATGATAAGAAAGGTCATTAAAATGCAAGTAACCTATGTTAACATAGAAAATCATGAAGCAGTTTTGGAAATGTAATGGAGCAAGCAGTTATGTATGTAAAAGCTCATAATTCTATACTGGATAGAAAATAAAAACTAGAGAAAAATAGAAGCTAGTTTCTCTTGCCTACAGAGGTTAATTTCATTAGAAAACAAAAAGACCTTGTATATGTCTAGAAAAAATGGACACCCTGTAGGAGAAATCTGTGGTTAAGTAAAAGAAGTCCATGGCAGTGCATTATGGAATCAGGTTTGTACTAAAAAGAGCAAGGTCTTTATCAAGTCACCCCAGGGTTTTGCCACCTTTCTTACAGAAATCCAACCAGACAAATGAAAGAGATGCACAATTTTCTGAGTACCCTTTCTTATCTAAAAGGAAGAAGTACACCATCCTCAAATTATAAATATTAGGAATATCTGCCTTTCAAATTATTTTGCCCATATAGCCCATCACATTCTCTATAAGTTTATAGATCTAGAAAATGAAAAGTTTGCATTATTGTCCTTATCCTAGAAACTTATCTCAGTACCAGTGTGGTTACTGATTATTACTATTACTTATTGAGCTCATGGAGCTGAAACTTCAGAGACCCTTGATTTCATGGGACCACAGTCATATGTTACCAAACAAAGGGAACTCATCCTCAAAATATACCCGTCAGTGATTTCATTACTATGTTCATATTATTAAATGTATGATACACAGTTGAACACAAGCCTAGATGGCGTAGGGTAATCACTCATGTGGCTTTTTGGATCCAATCAAGAAGCTGGTGAACATTATCTTATATGTAGGGTTACTGCTGGCCGAACACAAAGTGCTGTTTTGTGGCATTTTATTTTTTTGATCATGGGTCTTGAACTCTGAGCTTGGGTGCTGTCCCTGAGCTCTTCAGATCAAGGCTAGTTCTCTACCACTTGAACCACAGTGCCTGGTTTTCTGATGGTTAATTGGAGATAAGAGTCATGGATGTTCCAGCCTAGGCTGGCTTTGAACCATGATTCTCTGATCTCAGCCTCCTGAGTAGCTAGGATTACAGGCATGCGCCACTGATGCCCAGCAGCAATGTTTTTATTTAAGTGCAAGAAACACACACTCAATTGATATAAAAGTATAACACAGGAAAAACCTAAATCAGTAACATAGCTGTTTATGAAAATTATCCCGGATTATATATGTTAAATAATTGCATGTGTTATATGTTTTTGTGTACGTTTTTTTATTGTAAAAATTCTGTAGAGAAGGGTTACAGTTACATGAGCAAGGTAATGAGTACATATCCTATGGAGCATTGTTGCCTCCTCCTTTGTTTTCCCCCTACTATCCCTTCCCTCCCACCTCCTCAACTACCGCAACCCCTCCCTGCCCCTGCAAAGTTGTGAAGCTCATTTTCAACCAAGTGTTTTGTACATCTCATTGTTACAAAGGGTCAACCTGTATCCTTATTTAAGCATTTTGTTATTTCCCTTCCCCTCCCCGAGTTAGGGAAGTGTGTCTAGAAGATGCAGGGCACTGACATCAAATACAGTGAAAATAGGGGTTATACTGTGGGGGAGGAACATACAAAGAAACAAAAAAAATCACATGGTACATTATAAATATGTTAGAAACAATAACAAGAAAGAAAAAAGATATTTGTGTCTCTATCTTGGGGCATGTGTTATATTTTTATATGGTGCACAGTATAATGTGTTCGTTTATGTAAACATCCACACAAATGTTTATGTATAATACATTACACTGGCTTTTAGCATGGCTGTGATGTAGATATAGGAATTTCTTAGCATCTCTATAATCTTGTGGGATCACCGTTGTTATATATGGTCTATCAATGGCCAAATCTTTCTGTGGCATATGACTATTGTCCAAGGCCGAGAGGAGAGTCTTAGCGATATGTGTGCATGGTATCATGCTTTGTGATGTTTGAAATAGTCAGGTATTTTGACTTTTATGCATTTTGCTACACTCTCTTCAAGTCAGGTAGCTTTGAAGTGGCCACAGACACTTTAAATCTGGTCAAGAGAAAGTAGAAGATATATTAAGTTTTGAATGACTGGTCTATATTGGAACCAGAATTTCATGTATCCAGATAAATTATTGCTGACCTAATGAAATAATAGTTTCTAGCAATTTCACCACCAAGCTTCTCCTACTGGACACATTCCACTGGTGTAATGAGTAAAAAGTGACAGCTCAGAGGCCACAAAATAGGATGAATCAAGCTATACAGAGGTGGAAGAGAAGGAAGCATGACTGTGTGAAGCCTGAAGCTAGTGATCAGATGTGTAAAATTATTACAAATGGGGAATTCAGTTTTCATCAGCACCTTGTCAATTCACAAGCTTTCTCTGCAAGGAGTAGTTGAAAATGCAGTGCTTATAATTAGATACTGATCATCTTTTTTTTTTAAAAAATGGGGATTGTACAAAACGTTTAAAAAATAATTTTTCATTTGTTGGAAATCAAACCATAAACAATATTATAAATAACAGTCGTATAAATAACAAGTGTGTGTGAAGTTGTATGTTAACTTGTGAAATATGTTATTGATCCTGACTTTTCTTGTTGTAGAAGAGCATTAACTATTGTAGTCAGTTTTTGTATTTTGATATTTGACATTATCTTTCTTTAACAAGGCTCTCAAAATTGTGTTAGCCTCCCACACCACGTGACCTGGCTTAGCCCCTGCTCAGCAGGGTAAAAATGAGAATTTTACATAGTACTGACTAGTTTCCGACTGGTGTGGAGAAAAAGGAGCCCCGCTCTCAGTCCTCTGAATATGTGAGAGTGAAACAAATCTTCCACTTAACTAGGAAGGAGCCGAGGACAAGGAAGAAGCGCTATGTCTCTCTTTGGTTTGTATCTTTTCCAGGCTATACATATGAGACAGGTCTGAGACTTGTATTCAGCCAGCGGCAGTGCTTGCCTTAAGTCACTAATTTTACCCATAGATTGTAGTACTGAGGCTCTTACCCAAGACTGCTCCACAAGGCTCCCTCCTCTGGAAAAGCCTTTTCATGTGAGATGAGCTGGGCCCAGTCCTGTCATTCAGACAAGAGCTAAGATCGAGTTGTGTGTGGGGTCCTGGTCCTGACAGGCACCTTTCTTTTTTTTTTATTGTGAAAATACCGTACAGAGTAGTTACAATTACATGGGCAAGATAATGAGTACATTTCTTATCAAGCACTGTAGTCTCCTCCTTTGTTTCCCCTTCCCATCCCTTCTCATCTCCCACCTTCTCCCCCCACCCCACCCCCTGGCCAAAGTTGTAAAATTCATTTTTTGACATAATGACTTGTACATCTCATTGTTGCAATGGGTCCACCTGTATCCCTATTTAAACAATTTGTTTTTGCCCTTCCCCTCTACAAATTATACCAACATCAAATACAGTGAGAGCAGGGGTTATACCATAGGGGAGGGACATACAAAGCAACAAAGAAATCATCTTATAAATATGTTAGAAACAATCGCATGAAAGAAAAAACATTTGAATACTTGTCTTGGGGTTCATTTCACTTAATATCAACTTATCTGATTTTTTCTACTAGTCTCAGACATATACTAGTTATTGCAAATAAGGGAAACCATGGGACCCTTCACTTAATATAATTTTTTCCAAGTCTTTCCATTTCACAACAAATGGGGCAACGTCATTCTTTCTGATGGAGGCATAGAATTCCATTGTGTATATATACCACATTTTCTTGATCCATTCATCTACTGAGGGGCATCTGGTTGGTTCCATATCTTAGCTATGGTAAATAATGCTGCAATAAACATAGTTGTGCTGGTAGCCTTAGTATGGTCTTGTTTGTGATCATTTGGGTAAATGCCCAAAAGTGGGATTGCTGGGTCATAGGGGAGTCTTTTGAGGAACCTCCATACTGCTTTCCAAAGTGGTTGAACAAGTTTACACTCCCACCAACAATGCAGTAGGATTCCCTTCTGTCTGCATCCCCTCCAGCATCTGTTGTTATTAGAGTTCTTGATTATAGCCATTCTAACTGGAGTGAGGTAGAATCTCAGTGTTGTTTTGATTTGCATTTCTTTTATGACTAGGGAGGTTGAGCATTTCTTCATGTGTCTATTGGCCATCCTTCTTTCCTCTTCAGAGAAGTTTCTCTTTAAGTCTTTCGCCCACTTATTTATTGGGCAGTTGTTTCTTTGAGGATTTGTTGTCGGGGGATTTAATTTTTTGAGTTCCATGTATATTTTAGATATGAGACCATTGTCCGTTGTATGGATAGTGAAGATCTTCTCCCAATCCGTGGGCTTTCTATTGATCTTGTGACAAGCACCTTTCTTAATCATTTGTGAGTACCCTTTTTTGACTGGTCAGAGCTACTAGGGCAGTACACACATGGGGAACATCTAGCGGCTGGCCTGTGTAAGGTCCCCCAAATTATGGGGTCTAGCCCTGCCAAGGTAACTGCAGGATGGACTCGGAATGCAATAAATCAAGAAACATTTTTTTTTTCCATGGCAACATATACATCACTATTAGGGAACATAACTTTGCCTTGGCAAAAAGATATGTCCCCCACCTGAAAGGGGATGGGCTCTTTCTGAGGTTCGGTGCCCTTTTGAACAGGGTGATTTGGTAGTAAGATGAGCACTCTTTCTAATCCCTGAAGAATGCCATTCATAAAATTGCTGTTAGAATGTTAAGAGTGGTTCTGATAAGCCAATTTGGGTGACTGTCACTCATTGGCTATCAATGATGTACTGATGACCCTTAGGTTAAAGCTACATATGTATCTATGTGTGCAGCACCATTTTAATCTGATGCCCAGAGAGAAAGAGAAAGAAAGAGAGGGTGGGGGAGCAGGAGAGAGAGAGGGAGAGGGAGAGAAACAGATAGACAGAGAGACTGAGAATAACAGAGACAGAGAGACAGAGACAGAGACAGAGTATGTCATAAGGCTTGCAATGTTCTGTGGGGTCCATAGAAGTGGCACTCAGGGGAGTTACCTCACCCCTTCTTCCAGCTTTATACATCAGGCCAGTTTTCTAGGGATGGGTACGGGAATACATTTTCCCTCCTGGAAAATGCGTTGACAGCATTGTTTCCCAACCCCAACAAACCCTTTAGATTAGATATTCTGTTTGAGTCGTTAACTAATAGTGTGCAATCATGGAGCTTTCTTGGATTAGACTCATGTATTTGCTTCTCCACAAGAAATAGACACTCTTACATTAATGACCCACTCTTCTCTCAACACTTCTACATCAGGCATTTGGAAGATGGAGGCACCATGAACTCTAAGTGGAATTTAAATCCCTTATTATAGGAATGCAGTGATTATGGCATAAATAGTTCAAGAAAAGACATGCTTGGGAGAACATGTTGTTCTACATTCACATTATACAATTTTGAACTGGGAGTTCAATGTGGCTAGACAATGAATTATTCGTGTTTCCTGTATACTTGGGACAAGACTTGAATTTGTGTCCATTATCAACTAATCTCAGTAATAACCTGAGAAGGTGTGAAGCCAACATCCATATATAGCATAGCACCCTGAGTAATGGCGTAATCAGCATTAAATAAAAATTACTATGCAACTGCAGAGACAAGAGGATCAATATTGTTTCTGCACAAATTGGTTCTGAAGATTTATGGAACTTTGAATAATAGCAATGTTTTTTTTCTTTTTCTTGAAGTGAGAGATAGATATTAGCCAAGTTTGACATATCTGACAATGCAAAACACAAAGGGATATTTCCTGGAGCTGAACAAAGATGAAATGGTGCCTGATCGCTCTAAAGGGTCTTTCTGTGAGGAGTGGGAAGGAAACAAGTATAAAAATGCCTCTCCTTTACTATTGAAAATCTTTGTCAGTATACACTAAAGAGGTTCACAATTTTAAAATATAATTTTTTCTTGCTCATGTAACTGTAACCCCTGTGTACAGTATTTTCACAATAAAAAACTTAATTGAAAAATTAAAATATAATTTTAAATGAAATTGTTTATCTAGAGAGAGACCACACTGTAAATGTAGCCATTGCCTTTCTACAGTTATACACGGTCTTCATGGAGCAAAAACATAAGACTTACTAAACTTAGTACCTGTGCAGTAAGGTAGGTTTGAATCAGGCTTCACATAGGCCCACAAAATATTGAAATTGGACCATCTCCCTCGGGAAATAATTTTCTTTCTTTGATGAAATATTAACGACTTGATCATTCCCTTCTTAATTTTATTCTATCACATAGTTTGAAGCTTACTAAATGCTATGCATCCTAGTCTCAAATTTCTCTAAAATTATACTGTTTGTGAAGACTATTTTATATAGTATAACCCTTGACAATTTATAAAGTAGAAACTTTAAGATCAGATATTTTGCATTAAGTCCTTCGTTTCCCAGCCTGAGTATAAAGCAAGATGCTCAATACTTGATTGTTTTAATGATAAAGACTTCTAATTGTCAGGAAGGAAATGTAAATATGTAAAAAAAAACTGATGTAAAAATAATAATTCATGTGGGATATGTTTTGAATCATTCTAATTAAATATGAAACTTGGTTCACTTGGAAAGTACTTTTGGACAACGTTGGTGGAAAGTGGGTCATTATATGTCATTAAAGAAGAAAATGACAAGTCTCCTTGTATTAAAAGATACTAATTTTACCCTCTGCTCCTACTGATTTTGAGAAGTCTGGATAGGAGGCAGGAAGATCCTGTCACCTCCCCCTCCCTCCTTCTTCCCTCCCTTCATTTACTCCACCCCCCCATCCCTCCACACCTCCCACCCCCCGCCCCAGGTCAGGAGATACCATCATCACCTTCTGTGCAACAGATTTCCATTCTGGTACAATGTGTTTAGTTAGTGTCAAGTACTCCTGACAGGAGTGTTTGTGACTCGGTCATCTGAGGACATCTGAAGGGTTTAAGGTAAAGACTTAGATGGAAGAATGTCCAGAAATAAAAAGTGTTCTAATCTGAGCTTGTGTGGAACTGGAGTCTTGACCCAGAGATACAGCAATGAGGCCATTTTCATCGGATGACCAAAGTGGGCTCGTTTGGATAGAGGAGGTAGGAGTGACCCATGCTTGACTTCTGCTTTCTGCTATTGTTCCTGAGTGGCAGGCTGGTCTTTAAGGGTTAGCTGTTTAATTCTTGTCTTCTTGTACCCTCTCCTGTTCATTTCCTTTGAGCCACAGCTCCACTTCCTATACTATGTTGTGTGGTTTTTTTCCCATTGACATTTCTCTTGTGCCTACCACATTGATGTCTTCCTTGTAGGGAACATGGTTGCATATTTAAATGATGGTCCTTGGATACATGGCTAAATCTCTCAAAAAAAGGGTTTCTAATTACAGCGAGGCCCCTAGGCTCACAAGCACTGAGCTAACTTGAACAAACACTGGTCACCAGAAGTGAGAAAGATCTCCCTGTAACTCTCCCCTGCCTTTAGTTGGCTGGTGGAAGATTGTACAAAAGACCACATGAGCGGGCTGGGAATGTGGCTTAGTGGTGCTATGAGTGCTTGCCTTGCATGCATGAAGCCTGGGTTTGATTCCTCAGTACCACCTAAACAGAAAAAGTCAGAAGTGACGCTGTGGCTCAAGTGGTAGAGTGCTAGCCTTGAGCAAAAGAAGCTCAGGGACAGTGTGCAGGCCCTGAGTTAAAAACAAACAAACAAATAACACATGAGGATGAAAGGATCTATTTCTCCTTTTCCTTTATTGTCCATTCTTATTTTAGAGCTCTGAGTTTTGCTCTTCAACCTTCCTCTCCTACCTTAACTTCTCATGCTGGCGACTTTGTTCTTTTGGGTGGTCCTGCTGCCTTTCCCCATCGTGAATTTTCATTCTTAAGGCACAGGAATGCTCTCTTGCCTAAGGGAAGAGAGACTTTCTGAGGGGCAAATGTATTGTTTAGTCCTCTCTGTTCCTAACCTTGAGATCCTTTTCCCCTCTCCATCCAGCTCTCTTTCTATGTATTTATATTTATATTCATGATAAAATCTCACCTATGACTAAAACCATCTGGGCATCAGCAGCCTCATTTTAAATCCTATTAATGCTCAATGATTGAAAGATGGGATCCAGGCAGTGAGCAGAGCTCTTTCTTTCCGTTGCTACCTTTTGGCTTCACATTTCCTTGATAGTCCATCAGGAATTTTTAGTAACAAATGCATTGTTCTGTGAAATGGGGTTTAGAGACACTACTTGAAAGGCTGTATATCTGACATCCTTTGGCCAATTACTGATGCTTTTCTTCATGGGGAAGTGCCAAGGAAGCTCCTGGACGGAGCATATCCTGTAATTAGGTAAATTTGAGTGGATTTGTCTGAAAGCAGTCTAGTAAATCACATTCTGCTTGTCACGGTGAAATCTCCTTTAAGCCAGGGGATCGGGGGTTTGTATTTACTTGTCTGGTTAATCAGAAGCAGCGTGGATATGCTTAATTTGACCTTTAAGCAGACATAGCTGAGACCTAGCTATCTTTATGTAACTATTTGGCAAACTTTTCCTCTCTTTCAGGCAGCACCATGGTGAGATTTTTCCAGCGTGAAAGCTTTGTAACACTTAATGAGTGTCAATCATGGGGAAGAAACAGGGTCCATTTGAGCTAGAAATTTTTCTAGGACTCTATTACCAACTCGCGATTGGCCATTTCACAAATGGATTTGACCACTGTGTGGCTGATGGTGATTTCCCAGCCATCTCAGGGGAGCCTTGATTTTGTTCCCCTTCTTCTAGGCCTCTTTCCCTTCTTGGCTGCCAGATGAAACTTCATTTTAGTTACTGTTAACACAAGTCATTTCAAGGGGCATCATGCACAGATATTCTCAAATGCTTGGGTTTTAAAGGGTCAGAGCACAGATCTTAGGAAGTGTGGAAGGAAAACCTTCTGGAACAGGAGTGGGGCTTACAAGGTGGTTATATAAGGCAGGATTGGAATTATGGGGACAATTTCTATTAGAGCCAGTCTTGGAATGTACAAAAAGCAATCTAGAATTCTATTGCCTCCATGGAACACTGATGACAAAGGATTTGGGTCACGGAAATACCAATAAGCCAAGAGTACCCCTGACTGACTATACTCAGGTGAAAGGTTAGTGTGCAAGGCTTAGATAGAAATGCTCTCGGTTAACAGGATGTTCTGATGGGCATTGGTAGCAAGCTTTTGTTTCTTCTGGTTTCCAGATTTTTGAATGTTCTACAATATGAAGGGAAGGTAAATTCAATCTCTACAACTATGACTAGCCCAACTTGAAGGACTGCACTACACTATTGTGCCCTAAAATGAACAGTATGTCACAGTGTTTGCATAGCTAATTTTGTAGAGAATACCTTTTGAATTGAGAAACAAGGAGAATATTCATCCTACACAGAGCAGAATTAATGAGATAGTGACACTTCCTGTGACATTCCATGTATCCCTGTGAGAGTAGACCAGAATGCCTTGAATTCATCCTTTCATAGTCAGAATCAGAGAGATAGTTTTCAGTTCCCAATTTTTCTATGACCTGAGCAATAAAGAAGGTTAGAAAAGGGATATGGCTCAAGTGGTGTAACACATGCCTAGTAGGCATGAGGCCCTAGTTTCCAACACCAGTACCACCAAAAATACAAGATTTGGAAAGATAGCATGTGATTTTTCTCTCTAACATTCATTGACTATATAGGTATATCAAAAATTGGGCTTTCATGATCACCAAAGGACCAGAGCCCTTCACAGCAGGATCTTTCCTGCTTCATGATGTCTGAAGTGATGGATTAAAATATGCTTGTGCTTGTGTCTTTTTTGATGCTTAAAGATATAACCAAATCATTCCACAATTTCCAAATCTTTTCTTAGTCACAAATAAAGAGAAGGTGCAAGGCACAATCAATGATACTAGTCTGAACCTAGAAATATTTTAGGATATGGGCCTTGAAGTAGGATTTTTTTTAACTTATTGTATCCTCTATGTAAGATGCAGGCCAATTTGAACATTTCTTCTAGGGTCACATTTTAGTCTAACTGACATTAAGGTAGTTGGAGCTGATGGGTGGAGATGATGTGGAGGTGGAAAGAGGGTGAAAAATACTTATTTTTCTTAGTGGCTGGAAAAAGAGCCAAGTTGTTTCTGCACTCAGAAATAGATCTGCCGAAGTAAGCAAGGTTGGTCAGCACAGCAAAAAAAAAAAAAAAAAAAGGATCTCAGAACTTGAGGTTGTTGCTAATAATTCTTCAGGGAAATTGACAATAAAGTTTGAGCCATTTTATAAAAATTTATTTGAATCATTTGCCACTTGAAAATTTTACATGCCATTTTATCCTAATAATACCTTCATTATTTTCATTCTTTAACACTTGTGTCTTTGGGAAGATAAATCTATATACAAATTGCTCCTTTTTTTTCTTAAACCAAACTCCAGACTTCTAAAAAACAACTTTGTTTTTTTCTTATGTATTATTATAACATCACCATGTTCTTCAATGGATGGGAAAAGATTAATGAATAGAAACAGATTAATGGCTGAACAAGATTAATAGTTGTGAAATGAGCCAATATACATAAATCACCAATACATAAATCACCAATATAAGGACCAGTGGGAAATGCCCAATGAGATTCATTGATTGATAATGCTTGAAACATTATTCCTCCATCAGAAGAGAAGTGCTCTTAAGCAGGATTTCACAGAGGTAACCTTAAATCTAGTTAGAATGTAAGTAGCAGTCTGTAGACTAACTGGTCCAGCATCTCTTTCCTACTTTTGTGGTATTCCCTTTTGTTGGGTAAGCCTTATGGATCAGCACAGTATTCTACAAGAAAGAAAACTTAGAGTTTGGGAGGACAAGATAGTATCAGAATTGGTAAAGTGAAATTCTCAAGGTCAAAAAATGCGTAAGTCATTAATATGCTTCAGAGAAGCAGACAAGAGAGCAAATGACTTCCCACTGAGTAGAACCAAGAGCACAACTTAGGTTAGCGAAATTAAGATTTTAATAAAGGCTGATTGTGTAGATTTCCATGCAGGCTTCATGATGCTGACAATTTAAAGGAAAAACTAGACACAGGCCAATTAAGTGTATTATAATTAAAGACAGAGAACCAGGGGTCCAACTAGCTCCAGCTTTGGCAGTGATTTAGGGAGGAATATGAAGAGGATTCGTGAGGTAGATGGTTTATATAGGCATGACGTGATGAACTCAAGACCATCCATCATTGCACATCTGGCCTCTCCCATGGTTTGAGTCGCACACAATGCAAATTGTAAATTATGCAGTGATATCCTGGCTGCCCAGAAGGAACTTTAGACAGATGAAAGCTGATTTTCCAGATGATCAGAATAATGAATAGCAGAATAAATGGTAGCAGAACACGTGGATCCGGACGGGGAGTCTATCTGCACATTTTGGGACATAGAGAAATGAATGGAATACTAGATGATCCCAATAAAGCATTATGGAAAGTTTCCTTCCATACCTGCTCTGAAAATGGGAACAAAGTAGGAGCAGTGAGAAGTCTGACAAAGAAAAGAGTTTCTACTTTCTTTCTTTCTTTCCTTCCTTCCTTCCTTCCTTTCTTTCCCTTCCCTCCCTCCCTCCCTTCCTCCCTCCCTCCCCCTTCCTTCCTTCCTTATTCTTCCTTCCTTCCTTCCTTCCTTCCTTCCTTCCTTCCTTCCTTCCTTCCTTCCTTCCTTCCTCTATTTCTCTCTCTGTCTCTCTCTCTTTCCCTTCCTTCCTTCCTTTCCTTTCCTTTCCTTCCTTCCTTCTTTTTTCTTTCTTCCTTCCTTCCTTCCTTTCTTTCTTCCTTTCTTCCTTTCCCCAAAGGAAAAAGAAAATTTCAGGAGGATAGGGACTATGCAAATGAGGAATTTGGTTTTCTTGCTAATAGAACTCGCGATCATTCCACACTGGAGTAGTTATCTATTTCAGTAACTCACTGGATACTATAAGAATGGTGAAAAACACCTTTTCTGGCATGCATTTTTGCCAACCTGAGATGAGATTGTTTGACAACTGCGGTCAGCTGGCATTTTGGTACACCACCCACCCTTTATTAGGATGGAAGAGGAAGTGGAAAGCATAAAGATAGAGTGATGCGAAGGTGCCTTGGCAGGTTTATTTCATTTTTTCTTTTTCATATTCTTTCCACTTTCCTCAGATCTTTCAAACCCCAGAATTCTCTTAAAAACTTGTCTCTTAAAAACTTAACTAAGTCAGCAACATTGAGGAAAATCATGTTAAGAGTTATGAAAGTCAAGTTAAATCAGTATAAAGAGCCTTTAAGCATCTGATAAAGGAGAACTTATCAAGGGCCTCTTTTCTCGAATTTGTAGCAAGCAAGGGTAGTGAATTGCTAAATTTGGGATTATTGAATCTGAGGAGAAAATGCCCTTGAGTTAATAAAATCTCAGTCGTTATTGTTTATGTCTTTATTGTAAACTCATGAATTTGGGAATATCTTATGAAGTCAAAGACTGAAGGGTCCAATCAGCTTTCTCTGATTGGAAAGCTGCCAGACAAATCTGACTTTCTGATGCCTTGAAGTAGGGATTCCAACATCTACACTGAACATAGTCTTCGTTTCAGTGGGAAGGAGAGCAATTTTAACTCCTCCAAGCAGGATTTAAAAGAATTATCGTTAAGTAATTGTACAGAGGCATTATTATTAAAGATGCCATTCCATAAGTACAGTATATCTTGATTGATATAATTCCCTTTCCTCATTCTCTCCCATTTCTCCCCTACCCCAAGCCTCCACTCAATTTGCCTAGTTTCACAGGAGCATTAAATATTATGACTGCATTCTACACCCCTTTCTGTCTCTATTCATTACCCACCTCCACTTGACTTCCCTGCCCCCACCCCTCAAGTGTCAGCTTCCTGGTGCTCATTCTGTTGGACTGTGTGTTCCTTTTTCATTTTTTAAAGATGTTATACCTTTATAATTTTCCCCTGCAAATAATCCCCTTCAATGAAGACATACCTTTGTACACTTGCATAGTTGTGAGTTTATGTAGACATTTATAGATTAGAACTAACTTCTACACATGACGAAAATCATGCATCTTTTATTTCTTTGGGCCTGACTTACTTAACGTGATTTTTTTCTCCAGGTTCATCCATTTCTTTGCAAATGATGTTATATAATTCTTCCTAATGGATGGATAGTATATCAAGTAGGTATACCACATTTTCTTGATTTGTTCTTCCATTGAAGGGTATCTGGGCTATTTCCATAGCTAGGCTATGGTAAATAGGCAAGCCAGAGTTTTAGTGTTTTGTGTGTGTGTGTGTGTGTGTGTGTGTGTGTGTGTGTGTGCTGATCCTCAGGCTCAAGGGACTTACACTCTCACTTAGTGTTTTCAAGGCTGGTGTTCTACCACTTGAACCATGCCTCCACTTCTGGCTTTTTGAAGACTAATTGGAGACAAGAGTTTCGCAGACTTTTCTGCATGGACTGGATTCAAATCCTGACACTCAGATTTCAGCCTTCTATGCCTGTAGAACTATAGATAAGGGACACTGGTCCTTGGCTGCAAGCAGGAGTTTTGCTTTGCTTTGTTTTGGCCGTTGGCAAAGTGAATGTCAGTCAGTGCTAAAGCATTGCCAAACTCAATTGCACTTAACTTTGTTCGCTTTTTTATCAAACAGCTTTTATTTTATTTTTTGTTCTTCTCATATTCAGGTCACAGTATCTCAACAGATTGAGTTTACCCTGACTTAGGGCAGTGAGAGGCTCCCAATGTAATGGAAACTGTTGTTCTGCTCCAATTCTAAACATAGACCTTCCCAAATTATGTTGTTATGAAGCTGGCTAAAGTAAATCTTTCCAACTTTTATATTTTACAGAAAATGGATCATTTGAATAGAATTGAGACTAGTTTGATATATAATTAATCTGGCTATGCCTTCGAAGATATTTAGATAGAGCTACCGCTGGGGTAGTACAGTGACATGTAATATATTTACTTTTCATATAACATTGGCTTGTAGCAAGTATGTGTGGAATTCCTAAAGCTCTGTTTCCATGGGAATCAGAATTAAATATTTGATCACCCAAATTCTTTAAACTTTCAATTCTAACACTGTAATTAGAAATATCATAAAATGTAAATGAAATAAATTAATAAAAATAAAAGAACACAAACCCATACATCCATGATGTTGAGTTTTTCTTTTCAGTTATGTAAGAGTTTCAAAAGCTATGCCTTAAGTTTATGTACTTCTTAGAGACCAGTACAGGCTGGTGTTAGTGTATAGTCCCCATTTAGAGTAGCAATGAGTGATCAAGTTCACCTTCGGCTTCAGCCTGGTTGTGCAAACCAGGTCAACAATGGCATGTCCATAATTCTTCTCTTCTTTGCTTATACTAGATCTGTAGCTCTGCTTACTCCCCAAATCCCAAAGAGTAACATGGTCTAATAGAAATATACCACAAACCCTATTTGTACTGTAAAGTCTTCTGTAGTAACATTAGAAAATTAGGTATAGGTAATTTTAATAATCTATGTTATTTTACCTAACTCCTAACTCCAAATGACATTTTAACATAAAATTGATCAAAAATATTCCTCAGGTGTTGTTTTACATTCTTTTCATCCCTAGTAAATCTATGAAATGCGTATTAATTTTGGATGATCCTCATTCCCACTGTTTGGTAAGCTGTCTGTGACTGTAGCCACCTATTGGAAAGGGCAGCTATGGAACTCCCTGTGAGCTGCCCGCTCTCTGCTGTGCCACCCATATACCATGTCAGTGTCTGAGGGAGAAACTACCTCCATAAAAGGACATTTCCGACTGGAGGTGGCAGTACACAGCGCACGCCCAGCTCTTAGGTGGCTGAGGCAGGAGGGTCACGCGTTTGGGCCTATGCACTGTCGACTGTCTGGTAAGGCATTGACGCTGAAGTGGCTTCCTCACCTCCCTGCTTCTGCAGGCAATTTCACACGCTCTGATTTCTTATCCAAGGCTTTTCGTCTTTGCTGTATTCACCCTTCCTGGGACATTGTGATCTCCTTATAGTCCAAGCAAAGATCAAGTCTGATATCTATCTATAACCATATGTATATCTTAATTATTTGCAAAACGCAAATCCAAGAGATTAGAAACTTATTGGCTGGCTGGGTGCTGGTGGCTCACACCTGTTATCTTACCTACTCAGGAGGCTGAGAGCTGAGGATCACAGTTCAAAGCCAACCCAGCTAGGAAAGTCCATGAGACTCTGATCTCCAATTAACCACTAGAAAACTGGAAGTGAAGCTGTGGCATAAAGTGGTAGAGTGTTAACCTTGAGGAAAAGAACTCATGGATAGTGCCCAGGCCCTAAGTTCAAGCCCCAAAGCCAACAACAACAACAACAAAAAGGTTTTAGCTGTATGTGGAAATATTCTTGTTTTGTTGGCATTGTCTTCTGTTTTCCCTTTCTTTCAATTTTGTTCTGCAGGAAATATGTCCTTAAAAATCTGCTGCTTTTATTGATGGTTGCTGTTTGGGAATAATGGCAGCCATGCTGTCTGATCTGGCAGTGACTTACTGGCACAATTGCCTTCTGGTACACATCATTGCCTTAATGACATTGCCAGAGACAGGTTCAGCTCAGTCCTCTCAGTGTTCCCACAGGCTTATCAATTGGCTTGACTCTGTTTCAAGTTATTTTACCTCAAATTCTGAGTTCATAATTCTGAGCAACCAAACATTTATAGTTAACTACTTATTAGCTCTTCTTTTACTGTTAGGTATATAAACCCTCCCTGCATTATTCCTACTTAGCTACATTTTGGATAAAAAAGATAGACCCATGCTGAGTTCAGGTGGCTCATGCCTGTAATCCTAGCTACTCGGGAGGCTGAGATCTGAGGGTCAAGATTTAGAAGCCCAGTAGGAAAGTTTGTGAGACTTTTATCTCCAGTTAACCACATAAAACTGGAAGAGGAACTATGGTTCAAGTGGTAAAGGGCCAGCTCTGAGCACAAAAGCTCAGGGATAGAGCCCGGTCTAGAGTTCAGGCTCCATGCAGGACCTGAAAAAAAAATAAAAACAAACAAAAAACAGACCCAAAGTACACTTGGTTAGAGAAAAGAGCACTGTATCTTGTGTGTATATATGCATGTGAGTGTATGAGTCCTGGGGCCCGTACTTAGGGCCTAGGCACTGTCTTGAGATATTTTGCTCAACACTAGAGCTCTACCACTTGGGCTACAACTCCAATTGGGGATCAGAGTCTCATGAACTTTCCTGTTTGTCTGGCTTCAACCTCATATGCTCAGATCTCAGTCTCCTGAGTAGTAAGGATTACATACATCACTGGTGTCCAGCTGCAGTTAGGTTTTAATATCGACATTTTTGACCCCTCAAGAAAAGCACATCAGCGTTATATTCTTTAAGTTCTTTTGCACTTGAGAATTTCTGTCTGATGCTTTCATTCCTGAAAGATACAGATTCTAAGACTGTATTTCCTTGGTTTGAGAATCTTGTAAAAATCACTATGGAAAAAGTCTAAGACAAATTAAAACATTTTACCTTGATCAGCAATGTGCTTATTTTGCTAGAGATGAAATATTCCTCTGATTATGTTTTAAACAATATGTTCCATCAGCCTACAAATTATTTTGAATTAAATTTATGGTGATGGTGGATCTTGCTTCCTTCTAGTTTCCTCTGTGTGGTTTTCCTAGATGACATGTTTTGCTATGAGAGAAAATTGAGAGTAAGAAAGGTGAAAGGATGGTTGTAGGTGGTGGTTATCAATCCTGGAAAAGGCTGAAGGTTATGTTTATGAAGCATTGTATTAGGTGCAGGGCTTAAGGATGCTGATTGGAGGAGCCCAGGGCCAAGGAAGGGGATGATGGAGTTCCTCTGTGAGTCTTTCTCCTAAGCACATGGAGAACAAAGCCCCCTAGTGGTAGACAGTGCAACTCTAGTTGGAGCCTTATTTTCTAACTCCAATATATAGCATGAAATTTCTAGATAATAGTGTTCCCCATCCCTCCCCAGCCCAGGGAGGGATGGGGAACACTATTATCTCTTTTCTTATCAGGTACTTAAATGTTTTTATCAGGTACTTTTCTTATCAGGTACCTAAATGTTTTTCATGGCAGGAGGAGAATATCAAAATAACCAAGCCTTTCTTTAGTATAGTCCTCTCACAAGGTAGTATAACCAGTAGTTTGCCTCTAGGTGACTTTTGTGAACACTATGACAACTTACTCCATTTGATTAATTTGGTTGATTTTCATGACACCTCCCTGCAAGCCAGAAGTTATATAGAGCCTTTGGTATACGTATTAGATGCAGGTCTCAATTTTCTAACAGAAGATGACCTAAAACAATTGGTTCTCATGAAAACAGAAATCAGAAGCATGGTATAAGAATGCAATTAAATCAATTAACTACCAAAACAGCCAAAGGGAAGCAGTGGCTCAAGTGGTAGAACATTAGCCATGAGCAAAATGTGTGTAGTGCCCAAGCCACGAGTTCAAGCCCCAGAACTGTCACAAGAGTACACACACACACACACACACACACACACACACACACACACACTCACACACAAACAACTTGCTCCCAACTGTAGGTATGAATTAAGTGGTATGGTACCTCCTTACCAAGCAAGAGGCCCTTAGTTCAAATGCTAGTACTAGCACAACAAAAACCATCTCACAAATGATGTTGGACACATGGTGTGGAGGTTGCAGCTTCAAATCAGATTTGATCTTAATCAATAAAAAGCCGGAGTGGTGGGATACGCTTGTGTTAAGATAACTAATCCAAAGAGTCAGTTGCTACCTTTGTCCTGGGTTCATTTCTATACGATAGCTAGTCCCTGGTCTACTAATCTCTGGGTCATTTACATGGGCTTCTTTGCCTTTTAATTCATCTCCTATTAGTGCAGCATCTTCAGTAGGGTTTGGAATGGCAGACAATTGGATTGGTTGAGGAAGATCACATTTCCCAGGACTCTTCCCCATGTTCAGCTAATCCTCATCCTGATGACTGATCAGGAAGGATACAAAGAAGATAGAGGGATGAAAAAGTACAATAAAAAGGAGAAAACCAAGACCAGCACTAATGTTGACAATTTGAGAAGGTTGCCAACCTGAAAGATGCACTTATGACTTCCATGGTATTCTTAATATGCTAAGATCTTGATGTAACTCTTCCCTCCTAGTGTGTGCTTCTGGGAAAGAACCAAGGAAATGTAGAAAGGATGAGAAGCCATCCTCTCGCCAGCCAGCTTTCCTGGCCCACATAATATATCTTTCTGAGATCTGAAAAATACCATGCATCTGCCTTTTAAAAGTCACATCTAAATACACTTGCTACCTTCTTAGGTAATCTTTTATTTTTAATTGTAATATTATTTATGAATTTTCACTCACCAGGAATTCGATGTCACTTTTAAAAATGATGGCATGCAACCCCATCCATCAGGAGAGAGACATGTGTTGATGAAATATGGCCTTGGATGTCATCATTCTGCTGATGTATATTAGAATAGGGACGGAAGGATGAAGGTGAGGGATGACGCTGTGTGCTGTGCATTGTTGAATGATCCCTGTGAAAACTCTGACAGAATCTTTATCTGCACACATCAGAATATAATCAGACGATGTTTGCCTCACAAGAAACCATTTAGAAGAAAGCCAGGAGAACACAGACACAACGCACTGGACCACATCTATTTACACATGGCTGAAATCAACTAGAGTGTAGAAAATAGATCTCCTCAGTGGCATTGGTGTAAAATTAAACTAAACTTCAGCCTTATAACCCAAGGAACTTCTAACAACCTAGATATGATTGGCTAAAAATGACAGTCTGTGTATGAGGTATTAGTCATTTGGAAAATTTTATGGGGAAAGTTTCATTCTTTTTAGCTCAGAGAATCTTGGTTATATGTTTCGGTAATTATGCAGTGGATTTTGTACACAGCTTCATATTCATAATTACCTGGTATTTAAATTTCAATAATGACATTATTAAATCTGAGGTGACAGTCCTTCACTTGTGACATTTAATTTACTTTTCAATTTCCCTTTCCCACTTGGTCCTTTAAATGATCCTTAAAGGCAAACAACCAAGAGAACACTGTCAATCTTGTAGAAGAGTAGCATGATTTTCATTGGATAGATATATGCAGAATAAATATTTAAACCCAAAGTTTCAAGTTCATGCTTTCTCAGGCAGTAGAATTACGTTGAAGTAGTGTCCTTTCGGCACAAAATGGCAAGTGATCAGATGGTGAATATACTTTTATGAGTTATCTAAAAAAATGTATTTGAGGATTTGTCTGCTGTTAGCTGTGCCCAAACCATTATTTATACAGAATAATGCCTTCCTGTCTTCTTTTTTTCCTATGGTAAAGTCACAAAGAGTTACCTTTTTTTTTTTAACAAGAAAATGTCCTCAAGTAGAGGTCATACTTGTTTGTTTTCCTATGGCCAAATCTTCCTGTTCTTTATATAAGAACAATAAATAAAGAATACTCTTACTATTTTTCAATAGTGAAGAAAACATTTTAATTAGAAATATATGAAATGGGTAAGGGAGTAAGAGGCTTGAGAGCTTGCACTTGGGAGAGTCATTTAATTTGGGAAGATGTTAAGTTTTAGCGAAAGCTAAGCTGGACAAAGTAACCAATAGTACATTCCCATGGTGTTACAAAATGTAAAATACACTCAATCACAAACACTGTTGGTGATTACTCAAGTAATATCTTTGGCACAAGTAATATCTGCTGCCTTCCCCTAACAGGATTTTCTGTGTGCAATAAAGATAATAGATATTTATGCAGTTGGCATGATTCCTTGAATTTAAATGCCTCTCAGGTCATCGTTATAAGCCAGTTACTTCCTACTATGCTAAAAACTTTCCTTTAAGAGACAAGGAAACGGTTGCTTCTGGGGAAGCTCTAATTAAGATATCTATAATTTTTTCTGAATCCTTATCTTCTGTACATCTAAATGTTGGAGTCATCAAGGCCTTAGTTATTCTTCCTTCCTTCCTTCCTTCCTTCCTTCCTTCCTTCCTTCCTTCCTTCCCTCCTTCCCTCCTTCCCTCTTTCCCTCTTTCCCTCTTTCCTTCTTTCTTTCTGTGCTGGTCCTGAAGTCAGGGCCTGGGCACTGTCCCTGAACTTCTTTGGCTCAAAGTTAGCACTCTACCACTGGAGCCACAGCAACACTTTTGGCCTTTTCTGAGTAGTATATTTTTTTAAATTATTATTGGAGACAAGATTCTTTTCCTGCCCACACTGACTTCAAGCCACAACTCTCAGATCTCAGCCTCCTGAGTAGTTAGGATTACAGGCATGAGCCACCAGTACCCAGGTTTTAACTTATTTCCTAGGTGAATTCAGTGAAGCCTATGATTTTACATATCATCCAAAATTTTACTACAAGCTCTGCTTCATTTTCAGAACCTCAAATACCTAACTGAGATCTTTACTTACATAGCTACTGTAAAATAAAATTAGAAGATTTCATTTCCCAACCAAATCCTGAATTTTCCCCCCTAAGGGGGAACTAAACATTTCACATAACATTCAGATTTTCAGATTTTTATTGTGAGTACATTGGTCCTTGTTTACTCATTAAGGAAGAGGAGGTGGGTGTAGGGAGAGCTTTTGTCTCTTCAATTGGAGAGCAATTCAGATGATTTAAAAAAATGGTCATTTTTTTTTGTCTAGTGTTTCTTTAGAATCCAGGTTAATAATCATGCATCACTCAAATGTCCTCATGTGAAAGAACAGATATGTCATGCTATTCTAAGTAAATTTCTTAGTTTTGGCCAAAGTGGATGATTTCACATGTGTGGGTGTCTCTCTCTCTCCCTCTCACTTACTCTCTCTGGTAGAATTTCATCACAAACATATATTTTATATCAAAATTTATGCATTCTTTACAGTCCTTGTATTGAACTTTTTTGTACATGTTAACAATGTTATTTTATCATTATTTTTTCCTTCCTTCCTTCCTTCCTTCTTTGCCGGTACCAAGGCATGTTCTCAGAGCCTGGGCTCTGTCCCTGAGCCTCTCTGTGCTCAAGGCTAGTGCTCTACCAGTTTAGCCACAATGCCACTTACAGCTTTTTCTGAGGAGTTTATTGGAGATAAGAGTCTCATGGCATTTCCTGCCCCGGCTGGCTTGAACCACGATCCTCAGATCTCATTCTCCTGAATAGTTAGGATTAGAGTCATGCCAGATTACATAGGATTCCAGTGCCTGGCATACTATTATTTTTTAATAAAACTGGGCAATAATGACTAGGAGAAAGCAACCTATCTTGATAGATTTCTCAGAGTACTCATGTTTTGGAATGTAATTTTAAGACATTTTCTAAATTCAAGAGAGTAGAATGTGAGAGGATAAAAAAGTAGTGTAAGTCTCTATGAAGACAAAGAAAGCAGAGTGATTATAAGTATTGTTGTTTTTTCTTTCCATGATATTTATTTAGATGACCTGCTGGCCATGCATCCTGTCTCCAAAACAACATGCATGTCTGAGTGAGGGTGAACTCTGAAAGAAAATAAGGGGCTACATTTTGTTTTCTTATTTTCCTGTTAACTCTGTATAGGTTAGTGATGGTTGTTACCATTTTTTGCTTACTAAAAGATTATAGTGAGGTGTTCTTGTTTAGAGATTGTTATGCCTTAAAGGGGGAACTTCTACTGAGAATCAGAGACATGGGCCTGCAGAGAACATGCTCTCTGTGCAACCAGACACCTCAAAGGGCAGCCATGCCCTGTTTACTAATGGTCACAGAAATGAAAACAAAGAGCACCTATGGATGCATAGAGTTTAGAGTTACTTTTGTATACTATCTCCTCCCTTCCCTCCTCTTTCTCCTTATTGTCTTTTTCTCTCTTCCTTTTCTCTCTCCCTCCCTCCTTTTCTCCCTTCCTTTCTTCCTCCTAGCAAATATGCAATTTATGCCAGGAATTATGCAATATATTGGAGTTACAAAATAAAATAAGAGATATGTGTGTGTGTGTGTGTGTGTGTGTGTGTGTGTGTGTGTGTGTGATTCCTGAAGATTAAACTCAGGGCCTTGGTGCTGTCCCTGAGCTTTTTGCTCAAGGCTAATTCTCTACAACTTGAGCCACAGCTCCACTTCTTTTTTTATTTTTTTTTAAATTTGTGTGGTAAATTGGAGATGAGAGTCTCATGAACTTTCCTGCCAAACCATGATCCTCAGATCTCAGCTTCCTGAGGAGCTAGGATTACAGACATGAGCCATGGTTGCCTAGCTGAATAAGACAATCTTCTTCTTTTTTTTTTTAATGCTAGGAGGGGAAAATCAAATTACCAAAATTCCTTTTGTTGTAGTGAATACGGTACGTATGCTATTACACATAGCCGTGTAATCATTGGTTTGCCTCTTTGCTTACTTTTGTAAGCACCATGACAACTCACTCCCTTTGATTAACTCAACTGATTTTCCTGACATCTCCTGCAAGTCCATAGTTACATAGGGAATTTGGTATGAATATTAGACTTAACTTTAAGTTTAAAGGTTCTAGAATTACTAGTGATATGTGATCTTAAAAATCTGTGCAATTTACCAACTAATTCTATAATGTGACCAATTGAAAAATTGGACTTCCATGATTATTAATCTTTAAACACTACAGATGACTAATAACATTTTTATGTATATTTGAGGACTTTAACATGGACATATCCAGGACTAATATAACTTAATTTCAACATTAATGAATGAAGCTATATAGGAATGAAGCTTTTTAGACTGAGTTGTGAGCCCAGCTGTTTCAGTAAACGCAATATAGCAGGTAAGGAGGTAACATCAATAGCAGGAAATTAGGATATAAGTTTTCTCCTAGTGTATATTGGGATTTGCATTTATTTGAGATTAATGGGTTACTTAATAAGGAAAGGCCATTAATTTCAAATTTTAAGACCAATGGGATCTTTGCCTGTCTAAGTCTCATTTTGTGGTGACCTTTAGTTGAAGACATAGAGGACGTAGCAGAATCAGCATCATTTTAAGGAACTCAGAGCCAAGCATTACTGGCCAGATTTATTTTGCTCATCTAATGATGTGATGATATTTTTTCATACACGTTTAATGTCCTGATTTCAGGGCTAATGTACTACATTTCCTGCGTCTGGGGGAAGTGTGTGGGAACACGTCGTGTCTATTTGATATATGGGCAGTGTCTCTGAGAATTTGCTGTATTAATTATGTGACAGTGAAGAAGTAGAAATAATTGAAATGTGACAGGCGGCAGTGTCCTTTTGGTGTCAAATCCCTCTGAAGTCAAGTTTTTCTGATGACTTTAAATTTGAAAGAAATGTGAAGAGATGTGGCTCATTCATGATGCCTTTATTTATTTATTTCCTGTTTTAAAGTATTTGTTTCCAAAACTATCAGGCAATTTGGACTATGAAGGGAAACACGAAAAGCAGCCAATGCATTTCAATAAATATTGTCTAAGCTTCCACTTAGTGCCCTTTCCTGTATGAGCTAAATGTGGAAACAAAATCCTATTGACTTTACCCATGCCATTGATTCGAATTGGCATGTGGAAATAGTTTAAAAAAAAAACCAAACACATGCATACATACTTTCTTTTAAAAATGGCTTAAAAACTATTAGTCACTGCTATGGAAGTTTCTGATTTTGATGATATGTCTCAACTCCTGCCCCTGTTCAATTTGTGTGTGTGTGTGTGCCATTCTTGTTGCTGAAACTCAGAGCCTAGGTATTGTCCCTGAGCATTTTTGTTCAAGGATAGTGCTCTACCACTTAAATCACAGCTCTACTTTTGGCTTTCTGATGGTTGATTGGAGATAAGAATCTCACAGACTTTTCCTGTCAGGTCTGGCTTTGAACTACCAGCCTCCAACCTTAGCCTCCTAAGTAGCTAGAATAACACACTTGAGCCACTGGTGCCCAGGTTAACTTTTTCTAATACAATATTTATATTTTCTTTTAGATCTTTAAATTTAAATCCATAATTCATATCTAATTAGTCTTTCTAAATTGGAGATAAATTAAAGTCCAAGTATGTAGGTCAACGAGGTAATTGATTTTGTAGGTCTGGTTTGAGCATAGGATAAAGATACAAATTTGTAACTTATTAGGATCTGGGTGAATCTGGGATCATAAGATGATGAATTATGCAGGGAGCAGTTGCAGAGAGAATGTAACATAAGGGGAGGCCTCTGTGTTGAGTTTAGAGGACAGACAGAAACTAAAAGACTCAGCAAATCCATAGAAAAAAAGAAATTTGAAGAACATTTCTCTGAATTGAGTGAGAACCAGAGCTAAATAGTGCAAAGCACAAAGAACATGTAAGGAGATACCAGAGGCATCTACCAAATTTTGAACAAAAAAAAGATAATGATGACATACCCTAAGTGGATCATGGGATTAGATTAGTAGTGTAGGATTACATTTACCAATGGCACTGTACATCAAATGTGGTAGTAGAGTTAAAAGTCTAAGACTCACCAAGCTGCTCAGATAATGTGTCCTAGAAAGTTACTTGAGGATGTACTCCCGAAGAGAAGCAGAATATATCAAGAAAGAAGATATAGGATGCAAGGAACAGAAGTTCCCAGCCAGATGGTGCTGAAAGAGAGTTTGTCCATGAGGCCCAGAAAGTAATCAATTCATATTTTGTAGGGAAAGGAAGACTCTTCTGTTAGAAAAGTATCTAGAAGAGAAAGGAAGGAAAATGGAGAAGTTTAGATAATTTTGTTTAATCACTTAACTGAAGTAGGCCCTGAGAGGAGACTTGAGCTGGTATAGCTTCTTTCCAGGCTTTGCCTTTGTTTTAGGGATTTTAGAAAAAAAAAAAACGAAAACAAAAACAAAACCTTTAAACAAGGTTAACTAGACCTTGGCTCCAACCAGCCTAGTTCCTGGAAGAGAAAGAATGCTCCTGGGCCCCCCTCCCCTTAACAACCTAACCCACCTTGATTGTTCTGTTAAGGACCAATGGATAAAACAGGTTCTTTCTGATGGAGGCATAGAATTCCATTGTGTATATATGACATTGCCCCATTTGTTAGGAAATGGAAAGACTTGGAAAAAATTATTAAGTGAAGTAAGCCAGGCCCAAAGAAACATATGTCCTATGGTTTCCCTTATTTTCAATAACTAGTATATGTCTGAGACAAGCAGAAAAGGTCAGATAAGTTGATGTTAGGGGAATGAACCCCAAGACAAGTATTCAAATGCTTTTTTTTTCTTTCATACAATTGTTTCTAACATATTTATAAGATTATTTCTATGTTGCTTTGTTTGTCCCTCCCCCATGGTATAACCCCTGCTTTCACTGTATTTGATGTTGGTATAATTTGTGGAGGGGAAGGGCAAAAACAAATAGTTTAAATAGGGACACAGGTGGACCCATTGCAACAACGAGATGTGCAAGTCGTTATGTCGAAAAACGAACTTTACAACTTTGGTGTGGGGGGGGGATTAGGTGAGGGGAGGTGGGGGAGGATGGAAAGGGATGGAAGGGGAAACAAAGAGGAGGCAAAAATGCTTGATAAGAAATGTACTCATTTTCTTGCCCATATAATTGTAACTCCTCTGTACTGTATTCTCACAATAAAACAATAACAACAACAACAACAGATAGGTTGTAATCTGGCTCAAACTGGCAACACCAGTGTTAGGTTTTTAAAGTTTTTAAAAAGAGGTAGCCGAGTACCATGCAGGTGACATTCAGGTAAGGGGTAGGTTTATTCAGTAGACCTGCTGGGACCAGGCAAGGTTGGCTGGCAAAAGAGAGCGTCTGGCCCCGGGTTAGGCCTTATATAGGGTAGGGGGGCGGGGAAAGGTGTGTCCAGGTAAAGGGAAGTGGGACCAGGTGGGAGAAAGGTGTGGCCACATCAGATGAAGATGTGACCTCAGCAGATTCAGGTGTGACCTCTTCCAGGTGTCCCAGTTGCCTAGGTAACGCAGGTACTGGGTGGAGACTTTGCTGCGAGGAGGGCGGAGTCTGCTCGCCATCCAGGAGAGGACCTTACAACCAGGAGCCTTTTTCACACGGTAAACTCCACTAAACTCCTCCTTTGTGTATACTTACTGTAAACTCCATGTTTTGCCTAAGCTCCACCTTACCCACTGAATTTGTGAGTCATTTAAACCAAAAATGATAGGCTGGTTTAAACAGCCTTATGTGACAAACTGTAACCTCATTGACCGCCTGCATGTGGTCTGGTATGATTGTGCAATCTTTTTGGTGTGTGACAATCTCATTGGTCACCAGTGTGACCAGGCTTGACCTCGTGAATTTTGCCTTTAAAAATCAAAGTATGTGGGCCGCTCGGAGTCGCAGTATCAGCTCCTAGCGGCCCTGACGGGTCTGTGTAGGAAACATCTCAATGAAGTTGCTTCTTTGTTAACAGCTTCGTTGCGGTGGGCTCTGTCACTCCGACGACTAAGTGGGCTTGCCTGCCCGAGTAGGGGTCTTCCTACTACAATAACAATGTTGATTTTTTAAAAAGGAGAATATGATTCAAAGGATATTCAAAAGTGAATAACACAACACTGGAAAACCAATGGTAAAATCTTCTCATCTAATTCATTACTGACATGTCACAGAAAATTAAACACCTGGTTTTCATTGTTGAGTATTTGGCTAAAAACTGGAGAAAAGTAGACTAGTAAGATGATGTGTAAAAAATCACATCCCTACTGTATTTACAAGTATAGATTCAGTCCACAGAGGAGATTAGAGTTGAAAGGAAGAAAAAAAAGTTAAATAGATGGGTGGGAACTTTAGAAAGTAGAATCAGGATTAATGTATTGGCCAAGAAATGGAGTTTCAACTAATTTCGTTGTGACAGAGATGTTTAGAAGAAAAACTATGGTGTTAAACTAAAAATAGAGAGCAAGTTGAGAGGTGTGGTGTGGCTATGAGAGAAATACTCAGCTATCATAGCAGGAGGCCAATAGATAAGAAATAGGGGTATAAATGTGCTAATTAGGTATTTGGAGGCTAGTGTCAGAAAAACAAAAATCAAGCAGTTAACATTGTTTGCCTCTGGGGATGGGAAGCAGTAGGAGGGAAGGAAAGGAAAAGAGAATTGTTGGGTTTCTCTGTGAGCCCCTCTGTTTTTTTTGTTTTTTTGTTTTGTGCCTCCTAAACCATATGCATTGATGACTTGGGATAAAAATAAAAACAAATGAAAAATTAAATTGTAAGTAGGCAATTGTTCAAATGAGGGTATTCATTTGGATGATACTGAAAAGTTGTTCTAAGGAAAACACCAGGAAGTCTGCAAGCTTTGTTTGAAAACAAAACAAAACAAAATACCACAATTGAAAGGCTCTTCCTAAGACAGTTCTTGGAACTGAAATCCTGTAAGACTGATGTATTTTTTTTTTAAAGAAAAAGTGAATTTTTGAAAATGAAATGAAAAGATTGGAAATACTGCAGAGTGGTAGACCAGAAATTAGGTAGAGAGATAGGGCCCTCTGTTTCATTTCCACTGCCAAAGCTGATGAAGCCTTTTGTAATAACTTGAGAACCAATATTGAAAAAATAATTAGAACATGAAAGGCAAGAAAGCATGAGAGAATTAGTGGCACTAACTGAAGACCATGGATAAAAAAAGAGATAATACAGAAGGTGAACTGTTTGGTATATCTTTATTGAAGATGTGATTAAAGAGATTCTCACTCTTTAATTGTCTGTTGAAGTAATTAGATAAGAGGGAATGGATCAAATAGTAGCACACAGGGAGGGAGAATTCAGATTAAGTATAGAAATATTTGGCACAAATGCCATCAGTGTCTCCTCCTAAGCCTATGTGGAGACAATCTTGGAAAATTGGTGTGCTAAGTTAGTTGCTAGGATTGATGTGGGTGATGAAAACTTCAGTAGAGGTATACACACAAGAATCACAGGCATCAATAAATGCCTTAGTTCCTGTTAAAGTTATTCCAAAATTAGGCCAAAACTTTATAGTGTTAAGAAAAAGAATATTTCATTGGGTTCATGGAACAAATGAAAACGAGGCCAGAAGAGCTCATAATTAGAATCGCAGGCAATGAGGTTCTTCAATGACCTGGATTCATCCAAGGTTACTGGACTGTGTTCCATGGTTTAGCTCAAGGCAAACTTGAGACAGAGAGAAAGGCATTTATAACTCATTATACTGGATAAACAAATTGAGGTTAAATGTTAAGTGACATGTTCAAGATCAGAAATCAAATTAGTGGAAAAATCAGATCCTTGATTTTCAAGTGCCTGGTGTGCCAGTCAAGAGCTCTCATACTAAGTAACACAACATTGATGGCACAATGAGGTAAATATATTCAAGATACGGCCACTTGGACTTTAGACTTAAGAAGCCATTTTAGCTAACTCTAAAACACTGATATTGGGCACAGTTTTCTTTTTTAAAAAAATAGACATCTTAATACTTTAATTTCTAGTACGTGTTATTTTCTTAGATAGTTGATACTGTCTTACCAGACAATGTGGCAGAGATTGTAGTATCTAGTAGCCAACCTATATTCCAATTTCCCTGGCAAGGTCCTGCTTCCCATCTATTGTTCTAACATAAACAATAACAGCATTTTGTGTCTGAATTAATAATGTCTTACATGGAGCATCAATTCCCCTTGGGACTCTGGCATATCTTAAGATACTAAGGGTGAGGAAGTAATTATCCTGTTTTGGCCTATCTTTTCAAGATGTCTGTGTAGCAAAATACATAAGAAATTACAGACATTATTTCTCTCCAGAGGAAAGAGAGGCATGTTGCCACCTCTATAAAAGAATTGGCTTCTTCACACTGAAAGCTCCTGTCTTGTCATCTGAGCAAGTCTGTGCACCAGCCTCCCGTGACGTGAGTGTATTGATATACTCTGACGAATGACAAGCCTTTGGCTAACCCAGGAGT
The DNA here is from genome assembly GCF_000151885.1 of Dipodomys ordii. Taxonomy (NCBI): domain Eukaryota; kingdom Metazoa; phylum Chordata; class Mammalia; order Rodentia; family Heteromyidae; genus Dipodomys; species Dipodomys ordii. The sequence continues at coordinate 4,974,653 of NW_012267259.1, read as the reverse complement.
TCTATGTTTTCTATAAGAATCCATGTGCTTGTGCCAGGGAAACTTATTACCTTACAACAACTAGGGTACAATTTGAGACTTAGGACTTCTTATTCTATTAGGTACAGTTAAGTTCCATTTCTCAATGGAATTTAACATCAAGTTAAAATACTTTTCCCTCTTCATTTAATGAAAGTATACTTGACTGGTAAAGACTAGTTGAATAATTTCCCATCTACCCTCTCACAAATAAGTGATCAAGTTATGGCCAATACCACTGAGCTAAATGGCTAGGTACCTTGTCCAGATCATGATACTGAAGAATGGATATGTACTTCCCTGGGTCCTCCTTCCATACCATCTGACTGGACTGTAGAACTAATGGTGGCATTTTTGAGCAGACACCTAGCCTCAAGAATGGAAGCCAACCATTGTAAGCACAGAACCATCAGGAAATGGTTTGTTCATAATTTCAGAGATAGCAAAACTGAAGATTCAAATCCCAGTTAAATCTCTCTTCTCATTCCTCATTTTTTCACATTGCCCATATCCATATTACTAGATAATATTGAATAAACATTTTCAAATCCAGAGAAACAGGAGTACAGGGAAATCTTTTCTGTAAGTAGAATTACATATGTAACAACTGATATCAATTATCCAGCCTCTGATGAAGACATAGCTATAGAGTCAGAATTTTTTGAGATTCGTTTCATGAGCTGACAATCAAGGTAAGTCTGAGGTATGGCAGGGGTAGAAAACACCCAGTGGAGGATGAATGATTTACACTAAAGTGACACGGTTGGCAGCCTCTCTCAATTTTCATTGTTACATCCCAGGAGCCCAATTCACTCCTTCATGGAATGGCTTCATTAAGCAAGTGAAATTTGAAGCGGGATCTGAGAGAGTTGAAATAGCTTTCATGGCAAATAGGCGAGGGAAAACTGGCTAAGAACTGACTTCATAAATCAAGTAGTATCTTATTTAAGACATTTCATAAAATGCTTGTGGGTGTGGTAGAAAGTCAGTGATTTTAAAGCAATGTTTGTGATCTAAAGGAACATATAATGATGTAGGGCTTCCATGACAACATTAAAAGCATCAATTCAATTTTGTACTTAGGGAGAAAATAGGTGGTGTGACAGAGAATGTGGATCTTGAAAAACAGGAAGGTTGAGAAGTGAAAATCCAGTGAGTAGTTGACTAATGACCAGTGACTTTTCCCTGTAGTTGGAAAGTATTAATAACAAGGATGTTTGCTATTGCTGTTGTTTTCAATTTTGGGGTACAATCAGTACTAGTCCTTTGTTACGGTATTCCTGGGATTTGATGGTTTTATAGATTAATGTGGGGGGTGTTTTTAGAACATAAAGCTACCTAAAGACGAAATGAATATGTTGACATAGAACGCTGGATTTGGGATAGACATTCAGAATTCTTAGGTGTCAGACATAAGACTGAAATATCAAAACATTAGTTGGGACTAGTTAGGCAGGATTTTTTTGTGTTAGTCATGGGACTTGAACTCAGGATGTGGGAGCTATCCCTGAGCTTTTTTGCTCAAGGCTAGTACTCTATCACTTTGAGCCACAGCTCCTCTTAGGTAGGACTTTAACAAACTGAAAATTAATGTTGCATAAATAAACCATTAAGTTGGATTCTTAAATTTTCTCCATTAATTCTACTTTAATTTTTTCTTAATTGTGGCAAAATGCATAAAATTTACAATTTACCTTGTGTGTGTGTGTGTTTGTGTGTGTGTGTGTGTGTGTGTATCTGTCTGTCTGTCTGTAGCTATACTGGGGTTTGAACACAGAGCTCTCACTTAGCTTTCTTGCTCAAGCTGGTTCTATACCACCTTAGCCATGTCTTCAGTTCAACATTTTGCTGGTTAATTGGAGATGGAGTCTTACAGACTACTCTGTCTGCCCAGGCTGTCTTTGAAAAGTAATCCTCCAGATCTCAGCCTATTGAGTTGCTAGGATTACAAGCATGAGTCATCAGTGCCTGGCTCTTTGAACAGTTTTAAGTGTACATGTCAGTAATGATATGCTCACAATATTTTATAATCTACAGAACTTTCCTGTCATACAAATATATTACCCTACACCTCAATTCCCCTTCCACTTAGTTCCTGGCAACCACCTGAAAAATTTGTGTGTGTGTGTGTGTGTGTGTGTGTGTGTGTGTGTATGTGTGTGTATATGAACTTGACTCTTCCAGATACCTCCTATAAATGAAATGATACAGTACTGCATTGTAATTGATTGGTAACTGATAGATCATATGGTCATACATTTAAATTTTAAGACATTTCTATGACTTTACAACTTTGGTGGGGGGGGTGGATAGTTGTAGAGGTGGGAGGAAAGGGATGGTAGGGGAAAATCAAAGGAGGAGGCAACAATGCTCGACAGGAAATGTACTCATTACCTCGCTCATGTAACTGTAACCCCTCTGTACAGTATTTTTTACAATAAAAACCATACAAAAACAACAAAAAAGAAATTTCTAGGATATTTTTCACCTGCATCATTTTTCATTTCAGTTTACCAACGTCATAGCCAATACTTTTTTTTTCTTTTTAAACATTTGGATAGCAGCCATCATAATGAATACTAGTGATACCCATTGTCTCATTGTTCCTATAATAATTAGACCTGTTACATATATTCTCATATGCTTTGGCCATAGTTTTTGAGGAATACTTATTGAAATCCAGGTTTTCTTAAAAGCAGGTTTTGTTTTTGTTGTTAAGTTGTAGAAATACTTTTCCTGGGTATTAACTTCTTGTCCAGACTTCTCAGCTTAGCTTAAAGCTAGTGCTATACCACTTGAGTTACACCTCTACTACCAGTTTTTTGCTTGTTAATTGAAGATAAGAGTCTCAGGGAGATTTGTGCCCAGGCTGGCTTCCAACCCGAATCCTTAGAGCTCAGCCTCCTGAGTAGCTCAGATTATAGAAGTGACTCAGATACCTGGCCCCCTTTTCTTATTTGATATATGGACATACTCTTCCACTCTACATGTTTTTCCCTCTGCTGACTGTGTGCTATGATGCACAGACATTTCAGTTTTGAAATAGTCCAATTTATTTTATTTTACCTTTGCTGCCTATGCTTTTGTGAAGAGGCTGCTTTTTCTCCCGTTGAATTGTCTTGTCAGCCTTGTTGAAAGTAATTTGACTTTATATGGAAGGGTTTGTTTCTGACCTTTCCATTCTGTTCCATCAGCCTGTGTTTGTATTTGTGGCCGTGCCTAATGTTTTGACTGCTACAACTCTGTAATCAGTTTTGATATTAGGAAGTGTGAGACACTCCAAATCCTTTTGAAGATTGCTTTAGTCACTTGAGGCAACTTCAGATTCCATATGAATTGTAGGATGAGTTTTATGCCTCTTGAAAACATTACAGATTTTTTTTTTACAGGAATCACATTAAATTTGAAAACTTACTTGGAGTAATACTGACATCTTAACTACACTGTATATTCCAATCTAGTCTTTCCATGTACTTGCATCTTCAATTTCTTTTAGTAAGACTTTATAGGTTTGGGCCTATGTGCCTTTCCTCTTATTGGTAAAGTTTATCCCTAAGTGTTTTGTTTTTTGATACTATTATAAATAGAGTTGTTTTCTGCATTGTTCATTGCTGGTATATATAAATACCATCCTACTTTTAAGTATAGATTTTGTATCTGGTAACCTTGCTGAATTAGTTTATTTCTAACCACGTAGGATCTTTACAGCTTTCCATATGTAAAATTTTATTGTGCATAATCAGACATGCTTTTACTTTTTTCTTTCCAATTGTTTTTGTTACATGTTTAATTATTCTGGCTGAGATTTAGTACATATTAAGTCAAAAAATAGAAACAGAGAAAACTGGCGTTCTTATCTTTTTCCTGACTTGAGAGGAAAAGCTTTCTGCCATTCTCCATTCACATGATGTTTTTCCCTTGAGGATTCTACTCCATTTTCCACTTGGCCTTATGTGGGAAGAGAGGTTGCTCTGAAGTGAAATGGTCTTATCTCTTGAGATAGTGAATAGTACGATTGTGACTAAGCCAGTAAAAAATTTAGGTTTTCTTCAATGTAACTTTTTAGAGAGGTCAAGAAAGGCCCGGAATGAATGCACAACTATGGAATAGGTAGTGATATTGATGGTAACCAGAAGTGGCCTGTCTCTGCATTTTGTGTTACTGCAGCTTCAGGGACTTTTGAGGGCTTTTACAGGTTTATGAGTTTGTTGCAATTTGAACTCTATTCAATTTATATTCATATATACATAAATATATCTATGTGTATACATATATGTATATTCTTATTTATTCAGTGTATATTTATCTCTTCTCCTCCATCTTGCAGTAAATTCTCTTTTATGCCAAATATAATGATGCCTACTCTTTGTTTTTTTGGTGGGTCGTGGGGTTTAAACTCTGGCCCTGGGCACTGTGCCTCTGCTCTTCAGCTCAAGGCTAGTACTCTACCACTTGAGCCACAGTGCCATTTCCAGTTTTCTAGTGGCTTATTGGAGATAAGAGACTCACGGACTTTCCTGCCTAGGCTGGCTTTGAACTATGATCCTCAGATCTCAGCCTCCTGAGTAGCTAGGATTACAGGCATGAGCCACTGGCGCCTGGCTTACTCTCTGTTTTTAATCTTCTCTGTAAACCTTCTGTTGACTCATAATTCAAATGGGCTTGATTGCCAGTGCTGAAGTTGTATCACCATGGTTCTAATTGTACAAGCAAAATGATTGTTATTATTTGGGTGTGGTTTGAGTGTGAACCCCAAAGGCTCAAGTGCTGGACGTTGGAGCCTCACTGGGGCAATGTGTAGAGGTCATGAGATCCTGAAGAGGGGAAGCTGAGTGTAAAATGATTCAGGCATTGGAGCGATGCCCTCTGCTCTCCTAGGGCGTACATCTAGTGCTTTTACAGGTCTAAGAATTTTTTGCACCTTGAACTCTGTTCAATTCATAACCTTCTGGGATTTCAGTTAGTTCCCAAGAGTTGTAAAAAAAAAGAAAAGAAAAGAAAGAAAAAGTAAAGGCGTACAACAGCTTTAAAACTGTTTTGGAATTCTTTTTAGTTCTCTTTAAGCAGTTGTACAAAGGAGCTGCCATTTGACAGGGCAGTTTATGAATGGAGCGCATCTTGATCAATGCCACCCCTTTGCATATTCTTACCCACCATTCCCACCCCACCACCTTCCTTCATTTTTCTCATTTTAGGTTATGCTTTGAGTTTTTTGCCATTTAGCAGAGTAATTTATGTGTCCAGTGCATCTAGATCTGTGCTATCCCTTTACACATTCACCCCTTCAGTCCACTCCTTCCCTTATTTTTCTCAATTCTGTGGTGTATATAATGCATGCTTCCCTGCCTCCTACTTATTTCCCCTGTTCCTACTTCTATTCCTCTCCCTTTGCCTCACACGCCCTTGTACGTACCCATTTCCTGGCACTTACATTTTGTTGGGCTTTGATGTAATCTTTCTAAAGAATTACACTCTTTGCACTCTCCATAGAATGTCTATTGTACTTCAGTTAATTCATGCGTAAGTGTTTGTATATCACCCAATGTATTTACTGGTAGATTTATAGGCACATTCTAGTTACCACAAATGAGGGAAAGCATGCAACTTGTGTTTCTCAGGGTCTGGCTTACTTCACTTAATACTTTTTCTCAGTCTTTCTATTTCCTTATGAATGGTACGAGATCATTCTTTCTGATGGATGAATATGATGCCATTGTGTATACATGCCACATTTTCTTAATCCCTACATTGTGTAAGGGTCATCTGGGCTGATTCATATCTTGGCTAGGGTAAATAATACTGCAATACACATGCCTTTTAATTTAATGCAATCCTGTTGGGTAATTCTTGCTATTCTTTCCTGAGCTGTAGGAGTCCTATTCCCAAAGACTTTGCCTAAGGATAGATCTTGAAATGTTATCTCTTTGTTTTCTTCTAATAGTCTCAAAGTTTCATGTCTTACACTACAGTCTCAATTTTGAGATGACTTTTTGGACACAGTGAAAGATTGGAATGTGGTTTGGATCACATACATGTGGGACATGGCAGTTTTTCCAACATCACTTGTTCAAGAAGCTACCACCTTTTCCCCAATGTATTTCCCCCCACTTTTGTAATGAATTAAGTGCATGTTACTGCATTGGCTTATGATTATATTTTTAAAGATACGATGGCTCTGCAGTTCAGTTAGAAGTCAAGCATTGTAATATGAATTGTTGGATTCCTTTTCTCTTGATATGAAGAATGCCATTGAAATTTTGATGGGGATTGCATCAAATCTGTAGGATGTTTTGGTATTATGGCCATGTTAGACAACATTAGTTCTCCTGATCCATGAACATGGGAAGTGCTTACATTTTCTAGTATTTTCCACATTGTTTTTCTTTAGTGTTTTCTTTATAGTTTTAATTGTAAAAGGCTTTAACATCTTTTGTTAAGTTTATGCCTAGTCTACTGGTTTGAGAGAGTATATATGATATTTACAATTTTTTTGTCAGTCCTGGGGCTTGAACTCTGGGCCTGGGTACTGTCCCTGAGCTCTTCAGCTCAAGGCTAGTGCTCTAGCACTTGAAACACAACGCCACTTCCAGATTTTTCTGCTTATGTGGTGCTGAGGGATCAAACCCAGGGCCTCATGCATGTGAGGCAAGCACTCTACCACTGAGCCACCTTCCCAGACCCAATATTTATATATATATTTTAATACCAACCTTTAATCTCAGGGCCTCAAGCTTATAGATTGGTGATCCACCACTTGAGTCATGCCTTTAGCCCTGCTTTTTGCTGATTACTTTGGAGAGACATTCTAATGAAGACTTGACTAGCTTCACACTATAATCCTCCAGGTCTGAGCCTACTTAGTAGGATTACAGCCATAAGCAGTGGTTAAGCTGGGTCTGGCTTCTTTTCCTTCAAGGTTGTATTGTTGTACAAGAAAGCTACTGACAAATTATAAATAAAGTATGAAACAGCCACTTCTAATGACAAGATTACATTCAAAATAAGTCAAAAAGACATTTTTAGTTTTGTAGGCTTTTGGGTATATAAATGTAGGTTCACCATAGGCTATGACCATTTCTAAATCTAGGTAACCACAGATGCAATTTCTACGTTCCATTACTTTCTAAAGTAATGGTTTTGACAGCAAGAATGTTTCCTAATTACACATCTATTTAAGAATAGATAAGAATAATAAAAACAGATAATATATAAGTATATAAAATATATATTTAAGGATAGATAAGAATATATGTATCAGTTTATATATTTGTATATATGTACATGCACTCATACATGTGTATGTAAAAGGGCTTATTAAATATTTGGCATAGTAAAAACTAGCTTTAGCTGTCTCATTGAATATGCTGTCCAGGTGAATGCTAGTTTTCTTTTCTTCCTCAAATTGTAGTAGTCACAGAAATATCACTTATCTTTTCACAGTGCTATACTTACCCAGACACATGCACAAAGATTAGGCAGTTATGCATTATTTAAAGTAAGTCAAAGCATCATAAGAAGTACATCCGCAAACGCTTTCATAACATGAAGCATTTGGGCAGTGCTCTGGTGGCTCACTCCTGCAATCCTAGCTACTCAGAATGTTGAGGGCTGGGAACTGAGGTTTGAAGCCAGCCTGGACACAAGAGTCCACGAGACTCCTAGCTCTAATGAACCAGCAAAAAAATTGAATCATAGTGGAACCATATATGGCTCAAGTGGTAGAATGCCAGCCTTGATCCAGTGTGTGACCAGGATGATTTGTCTCACAGAATGACGTTGCTGAATATGAATGTATGCAAGTGCTAAAGAAAGACCTAAGCTGCCACTTTTGACAACTAGGATCATTGCTAAGCATTTTTCTCTTGCTCGAGAGAAAAGATGGTAGTGACAGAGATTTTTTTGTCGGGGGAAGTTTCAAATTTATTATAAGTTGAGAACCATAAAACATGAAATTTTCCTCATGTTCCTTGTTGGAGAGAAGGGCGGGGGAGATTTATTAGCAACCAGTTCATACTGTGAGGGGCTAGAAAAGACCCAGGCTTCTTTGCTTCAAACCTACCCTTTGTGTTTTCTACTCGGTGGTGAAATATGTGTGCTGCATGCTGGGGAAGGCACCCAATTTCCTGTCCATCTGTGCTGTGCTACCAATCACCACCCACAAGCTCAGTGCACGTCACCTGCACAGATACAAAGTTCTTCATCTGAGAAAGTCTGTTATAGCTGTGTGGTGTAAGGTTATTTGAATAAGAACAGAGTGATAAAATTGCAATTGGAAAAAAAAAGGGCCAGGGAATCGGTTTTATAGACTCCAGGGGTAGGAAACAAAAGGGAGCTCTCTGAGATTTCCAAATAGTTTTAACCAACAGTCCAATTTAATGTACAGAGCCATCAAAATTGCCTATGAATCACCTAGCCTTTATTTTATAGGCACTCTTTTCCTTCTATTGAGCGAGACTAGGTGTTCTGATTTTATGTGGACTGCATTTCTATCATTTCCAGGAGGAAACCTGGGCTGCAAGTCTTCCCACAAATTGGAAGTCTCAAGGGATTGCTGGGGCACTGATGTAATTGACACGTATTCACATATGGTAAAAATCAAAGAGCAATGGAAATGTCATACTAGGATTTTAAAGCATGGATTTGGATGAAGGTCACCTAGTTTCCTTGTACAGTTGGAATTGTTTTTGCTATTCCATGGGGTGATCGGATTTGTTCTCTCTCGTTCTCGTTTCTGCTCCTTCACATTTTCAAGGTCACAGATCTCTCTTGGAGACAGCTAACTGCCACTGAGAATTGTACATCGTGGCTTATCAAAAATTAACACTCTTTTTCTCTACAGGGATAGAGGAGAAACTCAGCTGGAACAGCTTGTTCTTTTCCTTGAACAATCAGTCCCCTGTGAACCAGGGCCCGGAGTTAGACCCGAAGGGCAACGATGCTTTCAGAAGACATGGTACCACCTACAACATTTATTTAGCCACTTATAATTTGACCTATTTGGTAGTTGAAATTTCAGCTACTTGGGATTTTAAAAAATTGTTTAAGCCTTTTCACCACTGGAACTGTTATAAGAGGTCCGTCAGAGACACATTTTCTGATAATTTTGGGAGCTCCCTTTCCCAAACTATTAGCATTTGAGCTACTCAAATACTATCTATTTCTCTACAAAACTCTGCTGACATACTGGTGGATCCTCATATCTAATTCAGCCATAGAGTTTGGTCAAATAAGCTCTGATGTTTTTCTTTTTATGGAACCTGACACATAACTAGATTCCCTGGAAGCAGTGCTTTTTTGGTTTTCTCATAAAGAGTTATAGCTTATTCTCATATTTTTGAGAGAAGAACATTTCTTTAGTAGGGCTATGACGTTGTCTTATAGGACAATTTGCTTTCATTGGTTTGGGAAGGACAGTGAGTTTGTTTCTGGCCCAATTGAGATGAGGTAGCAGCAGAAAAAGAAATTCATTGTCTTTCGCTGGCTCTTGTTTTTATTCCATAAGGCAAGCCTCAAGCTCCTGTTAATCTATTTGGATTCAGTCTCCCCCTGGGGAAGAGGGCATTGTACATGAAGTCTTATTTTTTCTCAGTAACCATTCTGTCACATACTCGCTGGATTATTTCTCTGTGGAGACAATCTATTGAATGCCTCTTTAAAACATCAGCACCACCTTGGAGTTACGGAGAATGTTTGAGGCAACACCTTGTCTCTCCAGTTAAAGGGGAGTCTGCCTGTTTTGACTTCGGGTGGAAGTTAAGTCACAAAGTAGGTTCAGTTGTTTAAAGATAAATTTATAATTCCCCCTTTTCTGCTGGCAGCTACACTAAGCTGAGGATACACGAATCTGAGTAGCCCGTACCTGGAACACAGGTTGACGTTTTCCAACTATTTCCTTCTCCTTCCAGCTCAGTCCTTCAATTTGACATCACTGAAACATCAGTGGGGAATCATTAATCACACCTACTGATGGGTCTTCAACAACTTGAAATTTACAGCTACCAATCGACAAAATGTGGATGAGGTGACATTTCTTCTCAGCGTCAGCTGAGGTCTAGGCCTGATTGCTTCGTACCTTCCAAGAGGGCCAGCCCTGTGGGGAGCTCGACCCTTGTCCCCTCATCCCTGCGTGGGTATACATTGATTAGCATTGGAGACATTGGGAGCAGTAGAAGACTGGAGAGTTTTAGCACGCTCTGCTTTCCGCTTATCTCATCCCCTCATATCAGGACTAATCAGAGGGCTTCGAGGAGCACACCCAGAGAGCATGTGTGTACCCACACTGGAGGGAGAGCAAGAGATGCTTTGGCTCTTGCATGGACAGCTGTGCAGAGCGTGTGCGTGACAGCAACAGCACTGAATTGGCCTTTGGAATTCCATCGTATTGTCATCAATCTTGGGTTAGAGAAGTGTGTTTCCAGATGGCCAGAGTTGGTCAGGGAAGTGGGAAGAGGAAGGGAGGGAGGGAAAGAGGAAGAGGAAGGGAGTGAGGGAGAAAGGAAGAGAGGGAAAGAGGAGGAGAGAGAGAGAGGGAGGGAGGGAGAGAGAGAGAGAGAGAGAGAGAGAGTACCATCCTTGCCTGGGGTTAGAGTCACTTTGCCAGGACTCTTCCAAGATGGCCTCCTAGAGGGGAGCCTCCCCC
>NW_012267259.1:4928948-4963946 GCF_000151885.1 Dipodomys ordii | reverse complement strand
AGCAGGTTATGTGAGATGAGGAAGAGGAGGACTGCAGTGAACCAGGAGTTCAAAACTGGCAATGGAGGCATCCATGGATGCCATCTAAAACAACGAAGGCTCTGCCAAAACACAAAGACACACACGAGAGAACAACCTTAAAACCATGGCCCTGAAGTTACAGTTCAGAAAGATTTCAGGGAGGAAGAGGCTGTCAATCAGTATTCTCTTCCTTCACCCTTTTCTCAGCTCCAGGGGATATTTTAGGTATTTCACTCCCAAACCTCTTCAGATCTGCCTCGAATAGAGTTTCAAGTTTTGGTATAGTACTACACAAGATTGTCTGGGATTCAACTGTGATTGTTTTAGGATGCAAAGGGAGAAACATTTCATTATCAGACTATAGCGCCTACTCTGATTTTCATTCAAAGAAGGAAGAATAAGACTTACCAATACATAAGCTTGAGAGAGTTGTGAGGAAGAAGAATAAAGAACTGTCAGTGGTATGCCCAACACGTTCGATGTAATTAAAGAGACGTGATGTGTGCTATTCAGTGAAAGCTCCAGTCCATCCCGTAGCTCTGCTCTATCCATGCTATGAAATGACTGCTCTGCCCTAACCCCTCCTAAGTGAAAGACCAGATAGCAATAGGTACCTCCACGCTTTGTTCTTCTTCAAGGCAAATCTTTAGAACGTCTTTCTAGCTAAATAAAGACAGAAGCCTTTTGCCCCAAAGCTATAAAGTGACAGCAAATAATTTTCCTGCCATTCTGGAGGTTGCCAAGTTGTTCTTGGTAACAAGTTTCCATTTCTTCTTTGGTTCCCACTGTTAAGTTCTTACTCTGGTCATGCAGTGTCTCTAGCTCATTACCCATGGGTTAATATGCTGCTGAGTGCTGACCATTTTTCTTCTGGGCTCCTAAGAAATCACCAAACTGAAGGATGATGAGGACACTTCCTTAACAACCAAGGCCCTTGGCTGTGACCTATCAGTGCTCTTGGATCCCTAGTTGCCTCTAGTGAGCACTTGTCTGACTCCAATGGAGGATCCATCTCTGACTGCAAGGCTGTTCTTCCCTGGGTGAAGCTCTGGTCAGTGAGTCTACCAACCTTACAGCTCACTCCACCTCAGGAGACAGCTGCCAGCGCTCTCTCTGCGCCTATGATTAACTTTCCTGGAAAAGTAAACTGGGAGAATAACCTGGAGTGAATGTAAATTCAGCCCAATATGCCATATCATTTTTATGAAAGACATGAAAATGGATTTTAAAACAGATGTTAAAGATGATCTTTAAAGTGAAAGTCAAGTCTAACTACTAAATCCATTCCCCTTCCTGATAATAAAATAGCTCTCCCTTTTGAAACCTCTACAAGGCTTTGCTAGTATTTTTGCATCTATTGCTGTTTAACTGCCATCCAAAGCAACTATTTATGATGAGGAAAATATAAAGCCCTAGCAAGCTGACTCCAAACCCATGGCTTACCCGCAGCTGTGTTCACATTGTATGGCACTGGATGCGTAAGTAATATTAAAAAGCTTTTTGTCCACATTTTATTTAAAGGAGTGTTTTTTTGTTTTTGTTTTTCTTTTTTGTAAATCATGGTGACTTTTGCCTACCTGAAGAATTTTGGCAATACCTAGAAACAGCTGTCCTCTCTCCGGGGAAGGTGTTCCTAGTCTCCGGTGGTATAGGCCAAGGTCATAGGACATTTCCCTCCCCAACCCCAACGAAGAATTATGCAGCTCCCACGCCATTTGTGTTGCTACAGAGCAGCTCTGATCTCATGCAATTTTAACAATACACTACAATAGAATATAGTTCTTTTTCTTTTTTTTTTGGGCAATTTTAGCTAGATACACTTCTAGACCAATCTGTTGCCTGGGTTAGGATTAAAATAAGATTAATCTCATTGTGAGATTCCACAAATCTCTAGATTAAAAAAAAAGTTGGAATATATGGGCTGCCTGTGCTGGGAATGTTCTTCATAATCTCTTCCTTCATGGAAGGATGTAGGTAAGAATGATTGTTCACTTGTGTGCTAATTCATCTGGAATTACTCATATTCAGAATGTTCAAGAAGCCCAGTTCATGACAGAGCAGAGTGACCAAACTCTTTCTTAGCTACCACTGTGCTTATAGCAGCGCTCTGATATTTCTTTCCAAACCTCTTTGCTTTTCTTTGTGTCTTTTAAAATCCAAAACAATCCTGCTGGTAGAGTTCTGAAAAGCCAGGTGAGTCTCTTATTTCATTTATTTTCATAATAAGAAAGTCATGCAAGTTTGCTCGCTGGAACAAATTACCCACTTATTGAATCAGGAAAGTACAATATTACTTACAAACTATTCTCCACTGATCCTTATAGCAGAGAAAAGATTGTTTCGGCCTAATGTAATGGCATCCCAAATATTATAGCTTTAATTCAAGTAACCAGACAGAAAGAAGAAGAAAAAAAATAAAGCAGCAAGCTGTGAGCAGCAGTAATGTTCTGCTTCTGGAGCTGATTAGCTACTTAAAACACAAAACAGCAGAGAAACCCAGAGACTGGAATGTGAAAGCAAATATGATAATAATTTAAGAAAAGAGTTTCAAGAGGGAGAGGTGGTCACCCATTGGCCAGCTGAACTCTCGACTTTGAAAGTGAATTGGAAATGGGAAGAAACTCATTTCCTTTGAACCTAATAAAGGGAGTCTGAGTGTAATTCCTAATGATACTGTCCAAACAACATTCACATTGTTGCTGCTGCCCCGAGAAATATAAATGAACGTAAACATCTGTGCCTGGCCTGTGCATTTGTACACAACATGCTCATGTTGTAAAGATCCCCATAAAACAAAGCAGCCTGGTTATTACTCAGGCTTATTTTATAATGCTGCTTGGGTTTGCAAATGCATAGAGGGTTATTATGAACTCGTAAATTCAGGCCAATTAGGCAGAGAAACATTCCAAGCATAATGCCACATGTTCTTGCCTTCTATCACCTCCTTTAGGTGCTATTCTGTGGGAAGAGGCAGCCTCAACAGAACTTTACACACAACATGATTTCCTGGCAAGTAGCAAATACCCCTTAGTACATTGTGGCAGGTTTAATTCTACTCTTTCGTGTGGGATACCATAAACTCCTACACTTGCTATGTTTCACACAAGAAGAAATGATAGAATCTAGTTTGGGAAAAGGGGTATCAATGCAGCATTTCAAAAGAGCAATATCTGATGGCAGATTCCTCAGTTGCAGAAACTTTAGTTAGAGAAGATGTGAATAGCTCATTGGTTTAGAACATGCTAGTCTACCTTGGAGGTTTTACAAAGTTCAAAACTCACTCGAGGAAATAATCAATTCAAAGGGGATTATTCATTAACTACTTAATTATTAAGAGTAGAACTCAGTTTAATTGAGTATTTGCTACATACCAGATGCTCAGGACACAAATTTAAGAAAAGACATGGTCCCTCTTTTCATTAGATTCTGATTGGACAAAGTGAATTAAAAAAAAATATATAAATAAACATCTTACTGCAAGATGACCCATGTAAGGAATTAAATCTAGGCAAGCCCGAAGGAAATCAGAGGAGTATTTAGAAATTAGTGTGAGTGATCTTCTAACTGATTGTGGTTGTGGTTGAAGAAGATGCATACTGCATGTGAACGTATTAGCTTTCTAATATGGGGAGCTTGGTGGATAAGGGCTGCTGTGATTCAAGATCATGGTCCAAAGACAAAGTGAACATAGCAATACTTTTAAGGGAGTTGAAGACTTTAAGAAACACTGTTTAACACATTTAACTGAATATTTGGGTAGAACTTTCCAATATGAGTGTCTAGAACTCTGTCTTATACGCGTTTGAGAAGTCATTTGATTCACTCTCCTGCTTTCCACAATGAAAAGTCAGAGAGCGTCAGAGCAGAAGTGTGATTATTCAGTCCTACACTGATTTACCTCTACCATACAATCCTGTACCCACATTTCTCTTCTGTTCTTGTTTGTTAGAATCAACACAGTAAAGGACAGACAGAACAGAACAGTTCCCTTCACAGAGGGGAGACTCAGAATGAGAAAAGAGGAAGGATAGGAATCATATACATAGAGATGCTGATTTTTTTCTGTTTTTATATTTAATAAATCTCAGAGTTCTGGCAGCAAGTGTTAAAAAATCCATTTAGTATTTGTCAAAAAACTTAGGGCACTTAACTAATTAAACATTCTTATCTTTTTGTGTTTGACATTTTCATCAACTAGAAATGTTTCAGGCTAAATTATTGAGTTTGAAATGAAATTTTGCATGATTAAACATTTAAAAGTGAATGCTAATGCATTTCAAATAGAGATCCAGCCATAACGAACAGAGTATAGCTTTGCTTTCAAGTGGACCAATTGACAATTGAGAGCTTTGAGAGCACCTTGTTTATTATGCTTAAAATGAGATAAAAATTTTAAGTGGCTGACTTGTCATACCCAGGAACCCCTGTGGTTTGTACGTGACACAGAATTTCAGTTTTTTACAAAATAATTATATGTCTCTGTTCCCAAACTTGACTTCTTTTGTATGCAATCCTCTGCTACTACATGGTTTATAACTGATTTATGTGATAAGACTGTGACCTTGGTTACTGGGAAGAATGTGAAACATGGAGAAACGGTGTGACTTGGAGGGGGCATTATGAACTAATAGAAAACCTTCCCCCTTTTCAATGCGGTGCAACACTGCATCACTTCATCACTCTATAGGCACTCTTTTTAAATCCAGATGTCTGCCAATTCCCTTCTTTCCTTCCTAGTTTGCTTTCTTCCTTTTTTCCATTCCTCCCCTCACCTCCTTCCTTCCTTCCTTCCTTCCTTCCTTCTTCCTTCCCTCCCATCCCCTTCGTCCTTCCTTCCTTCCTTCCTTCCTTCTTCCTTCCCTCCCATCCCCTTCCATTTCTCCTCTTCCTTCCTCTCCCCTCCCCTTTCCTCCCCTCTTCTCCCTTTCCTTTCTTTCTTTCCTTCTTCCCTTCTTTTTCCTTCCTTCCTTCCTTCCTTCCCCTTCCCTTCCCTCCCTTCCCCTTCCATTTCTTTTTCCATTTCTCCTCTGCCTTCCTCTCCCCTCCCCTTTCCTCCCTTCTTCTCCCTTTCCTCTTCCTTCGTTTCTTCCTTCATTCCTTCCTTTGTTCCTTCGTTCCTTCCTTCCTTCCTTCCTTTCTCTCTTTCTTTTCTTCCTTCCTTCCTCCCTCTTTTCCTCTTTCCTTTTCTTTCTATTTCTTTTTTTTCTCCAATTCAGAAACTGATTGTAGGTTAGAATTTGTATATTAGGGATATTTTTAGTCATAGTGCTTAATACACAGTGCTTAGTGCATTGCTTAATAAACACTCAACCACTAATTAGTGGTTGAATTAGTGAAAGAGCTTCTTGCATGCAGATATTGTAAAGAAATGTGGCTGTGGTCTGATATGAGATGTCCTCACAAGCTCATACTTTGTAAACTTGGTCCTTAGCTGATGTCACTATATTCAGAGGTGGTAGACACTTTGGGCACTGCAACTAAATTGGAGGAGGTGGGTCCCTGAGGAATACCATTGACGGTTCTAAATTGGAGGAGGTGGGTCCCTGAGGAATACCATTGACGGTTCTAAATTGGAGGAGGTGGGTCCCAAGGAATACCATTGACGGTTCTAAACTTGCTCCACATTCCCTTCCTTTTATTTGACTCTGTCCACCAGGAGGTAAAGAACCTTCCTCACCCATGGTTCACACCCCCATCATGTTCTGCCCCAGTGCATGGGCCTATGCAACAGAATCCTCTGGAACTATGGGCCCATGAGAATTTGTAACAGCTACACAAAAGTAATTGTGTGTGTGTGTGTGTGTGTGTGTGTGTGTGTGTAAATGAACTCTTTTCTTTTTATGATTGAAATGCTGAGGCTACTCTTTAAAAAAAATTGTATGGATGCTATTGCCCTAAAATTATTTTATGGTTCATTTGTTAGTCCATATGGCAATTCGGTGGGTGAATTAGTCTGTTGCTAAGGAGACAGCTGTGATTTGCTGCATATTTGACTCTAATGTGTTTCATGTATTTTACAAATATATGCTACATTGGATGTGAAACAAAGTCTCAACCACTAAAATCAGAGAAGTGTTAAATAATAGTACATAGGAAATAAATTGTGGGATGTTCCTATCTATGGGAGGAGTGATTTTTAAGGTGAGACTTCAATCTGACAGTCACTCTCTCCAGCAAAAGAAGAGGAAGTTGGAAAATGGATCAGTGTAAGTCAAATAATGAATGCAGAGATGTGGAGAGCAGGTAAGGTCTGTCTGTAGAAGAGAATTTCTGAATATAACAGAAACACCCTCAGAAAGCAAAGACAGTATCAGTATGGAGGCTCATGAAAAGCCTAAAGTTCAGGTAGAACAGAAGGCAGATTGTGTGCTACAAGAAAACACTTGAAATCTGTGGGACTAAGTCAGTAAAGTCAAGAGGAAGCCATTCCTTAATAAGCTAGTACTAATACAATTGTTTACAGCAGCTATTAAATTTTTCTGACCAATGAACTTAATTAAGGGATGATTAACACTAAAATTTTGTACACACGGCAGTGACATATATCTCATATATTGTGAATAAATGGTATGGGGGCATAAAACATAGATGTCTAAATGAGGAGAAAAAATATAGATGGAGTTCTATCCTTTAAGCTATCATTTCTCCCTTTTCTGGTCAAGATTTGAAAATTAGTATAGGTGCTCCACGTTTGTTTTACACAATTACACGAGATGTGCTGCTTCTTAACATGCCGTGCTTGTGTGGAAGCAGAGGGGAGTGACCCCTGATGGAATTACCACAGTTAGAAATTTGGAATGGAGCTGGGCGCTGGTGGTTCATGCCTGTAATCCTAGCCACTCAGGAGGCTGAGATCTGAGGATCACGGTTCAAAGCCAGCCCAGGCAGGAACATCCGTGAGACGCTTATCTCCAATAAACCACTAGAAAACCGGAAGTGGCGCTGTGGCTCAAGTGGTAGAATGCTCGCCTTGAGCTGAAGAGCTGAGGGGCAGAACCCAGGCATAGAGTTCCGGCCTCATGACGGACAAAAAAAGAAAAAAAAAGGAATTTGGAATGGGCAGAGAGCCTGGATTTGCACCAATGTGTATGGGGGCAGCCACATCAGGAACTTGTCTATGTTAGTGTTACACTCAGATCTGCTGCTAGTGATTTCCTATAATTCAAAGCATGTGTTCCAAGAATGACTTTCAGTAATATTATCTTACTGAAACAGGCTTCCACACGGCTGACCCAAAGGACAGTGTCAGGCCTTGGCAATGTGACAATTTCATCTAGCTTGCACAATGATACTTGACTAGATCAAGAGTTGAATTCAGGACTTTAATAAATCTCTCTATAAGAATAGGATAGGTAGTTTTAGTTTTTAGTTTCTTTAGCAAGGCATTTACCATGCTATTTCCTCCCTTATCAGTCTAAAACTATTTCACTCTGTCATTGTCTCATGCCTAAGTGAGGTTTTCTTGACCCTCCATAGTCTGATACCATCTTGGCTTTCTGAAGATGTTTTTGTTATGTCCAAGTTTCTTCTCCTGTAGGAAGCAGTGCCCATCCTGTGTGTCTGTGTGTGCCACTTGGTTTACACAGATCTTTGCTCTCCATTCATTGATGGCACCTTGGCTGATTCTACAATTTGCTGATAGTGAACAGAGCTGCAGCCAACATGGATTTACCAGTATCTTTCTTAAATATTGACTTACTTTCTTTTGCATTTGCTCAAAAATGGTATGGTGGAGCCATAGGTAACAAAGCAACCCTGGGCAAAAAGAGCAATACTGAAAGTATCACAATATCAGTTTAAATTATGCTTACCATCATAGAAACAAAGACAGAATGGTGCTGGCATAAAACCAGACCCTGATGTCAATGCCAATATAGGCATAGGTAATGATTTCTAAATAAGACTCCAGTCACTCAGGAAATAAGAGCAAAAATGGATAAATGGGGCTACACCAATTAAAAAATTTGCACATTAAAACATAATTAGTAGAATGAAGAGGCAACACATAGAATTGTCAGCTATTTAATGAATAAGAGATTATTATACAGAATATTTAGAAAGCCTAAAAAATTAAACACTGAAAGAACAAATAATCCAGCTAATAGATGAATTGAACAAACAGTTCTCAGAAGAAAAAATACATGTTGCTAATAAATACATGAAGAAATGTTCAACATCATAGCCATAAAGGAAATGCAAATTAAAACTACATTAATATTCCACTTGACCCAAGTCAGAATGACTGTCACCAAGAAAATAAACATTAATGAATGACAGTGAGGATATGGGAAAAAAGAAACTTTATACATTGCTTGTGGTGATGTTTAACGTGGTAACTGGTGCAACCACTATGGAAATCAGTATGGAGGCTCAAAAAATAAACTAAGATAAAAATACAATTGTGTTTCTTGGTATCAGAGTTCTATGAAACTCAGTTTATGGATAAACAAAAACTAACCTTCAACATATTTTAAATATTTCCTTTGTGATAGAAGTTTTATTTTAAAAATTTCCTTAAGAAATAAATACATTGTCATAGAGTTGTGATGCTTTATTGACTTGTGACCTTGCTGCCTTCTCATTCATTCATCCATTTTATGAATACATCTTTTATCTTCTACATTGCAATATTAAGCCTAAAACTAGTGTACTCAAGAGGTTTATTATTTTGCTTTTTTTTTTTTTTCAGTCAAGAGGTGTGGGGATTAAATCCAGGGCTTCAGCCAGGCCTGGCAAGTGTTCTACCCCTGAAGTACATCACTAATCTGTATGTATTAATCTCACAGTGTAAGATTAATTTTATTTCAACAACTTGGCAGTATCCCTTGATAATGTAATTAGCATTTCAGCAGGCCATTTCAAAGCTTGAATTGAGATCCGTTCTCAACATTAACCAGTAGTGTTTTATGATACATGGGTAACAACCAACGCTGAATAAGCTAATTGATTAATGTAATCTCCAAATAGAGACTAATAGGAGAATAATATCAGATTTGAAAAGAATAAGATAGATGTTGGCTATTGGCCATCTGACACAAGCAAAATAAATTAAATTGAAATTTGGTGATGTGCCATACTAAATTATAATAATAATAGAGAATAAGATGGCTATTGTATTATTATTTTAATGTTATGGGATACTCCAGTATATTTAAGAAACAAAATCTGTCAACTTTTGGAAGCAATAGCTCTCATGTTTATGGTAGTCATGATTGTGATTTCTGACAAGGCGAGACTCTTCTGGATTTGGGTTGATTAGTTGATGCTTAAAGATGACTTCTTTGATTTCTTCAGACTGTCAGAATGAATGTAATTTTTTTTTATTGTAGTCCAGGTAGCTGCAAAAGAATTATTTTGCCAAAATGTAAATGTCATTTTTTTAATTGATTGCCTTTCTCCATGCATTCAAGAAGTCTTCGTTTTTGCCTAATTGTCCATTGTTACAGTTTTTATCCCCAGAGCTCCTGTGTTGAAGGCTTTAGCACTGCTAAGAGGTGAGGCCTTGGTGGTGGGGGGGTTGAGGAGTGAATGGATGGTAAGTGCTCTGACCTCATGAATAGATGCATCAGTCCATGGATTCCTATCTTCATGAGCTTCGGTGGGGGAAGGACCTTACTAAAAATGCTTTCTATCTCTTTCTTTGCTTTCTGGCTGTAAAAAAGTAAGCCAGAAGGAATGTTTACTGTGCATTCTCTGGCCAAAATCAACGGAAACAAATTGGCCATGATCTGAAACCTCTGTAAGGAAGTCATCATAAATATTCTCTGTTAAATTGATCTTCTCATGTATTTTGTTGCTGTGATGGAAATCCATAGCATGTTATTAGCCAAGCCTATATCCTAATCTTATTATCTGAGAGAACAAAACCTCTCTAAATTATGATTCATCAAATCCGAATCTCCTAGCTTTTGAAGGTGATCATTTACAACTTA
Source organism: Dipodomys ordii (assembly GCF_000151885.1). Lineage (NCBI taxonomy): Eukaryota > Metazoa > Chordata > Mammalia > Rodentia > Heteromyidae > Dipodomys > Dipodomys ordii. The sequence continues at coordinate 4,953,993 of NW_012267259.1, read as the reverse complement.
AAAAATAGTTATATTTTTTCCTCAATTACCCCATTGGCAGAACCTAATGTCCCTTATTCAAGTTTTTCTCAGTGGTTTCAAATTAAAATACTCAAACAGTTTGTCTTAAGTGGCCTCTTACTTAAATGTTCTTTTAATTTTGTTTTGGATATTGCTTGGGAAATACTATAGTTGGCATCAAAATAATTAGTACGTGTGGATCCTATACTATTTCTGTTTGTACTAATTGTTGTTGTTACTTAGTTCTTAGATATGGAAAGAGGGCAACATTTGCAGCCTATCTACATTTATTGCAGTCTGCTTGGATCATTATTTCTGTGACTTAGCTTAGATGATTCCACACTGTTCTTTTTTAGGTTTTTGCTCTCTGCTTTATTTTTTCAAACCTTATTTGATTCCAGACCATTTCTCCAACATATCACTATAGTTATACTACTGTATAATATTATAATCTGTAGATTTTTGAAACATTCCTAGACATGGCATGCCTACAGCTCACTGGCTGCTTTAGATACAATTGTCATCCTGTACATCCCATGCTTGTGTGCAATCTTTTCAATAAATGATACATGAGTCACAATTGCACTTTAGTTTTAAACCCCTTAATTAGAAGTCAATTTCATTGTTATTTATTACACTTTCAAACATATCTATTTATAACATATGCAACTTGCATTCTTCTTATGCTACTTGAAATTAATATTTGAAACAATCAGTTTGGACCAGAGTTATAAAATGTCTCTTAATTTATAGTTAAAGTACCTGTAGTGAAACACTTGTTGTGTCACTTTTAGAAATCTAGGAATCTTTTGGTCTAAAATAGGACTTTTAGTTGGAAATTCTAGTATCCAGACTTAAGTTTTATTTGTAACCCCAGTCCTTGATTTGATAGAAGGAAAGATCCTGAGAGACTATGCCTCTTGACAAACAAGGTAGAGGGTGAATGGGAGACACTGAACATCAATATTATGTCTTCCATTTGTGTCAGAGCAAAATTTTGCTAGGAATTTATGTTTTTTCTGTACTTTATTTTATCCCATCTCTGCCCGTATAAGAGGAAAGGCCTCTGTCTGACCAAATATGATCACAGAAAGTACAAAATATAAGAAGCAAAGACATTTTCAACTTTTATATTGTATGACAAAGACAATAGTCCTACATGGTGACGCTTCTGATTGATACAAGGAAAACAGGTTAAGGTAGTCAAATTTTACATTTTTCTCTAGCTTGGTTTTGAGTATCAAAACCATGCCCAAAGGAATCAAGTCCTAAAACTTGTGCCAGTTATGAGAAGAGTAAGGATGAAGGTACTTTTTCCCACCTTGACTTGATGAGGAGCCTGCGAGAAGCGGGGGTAATGCTGCTGAAGAGAATGGGTTGAATAGTTGATTACCCTAGAATGGAAGCCTGAATCTACAGTCCAGCTCAGAACTGGGGACAGGGTTGATAGATCCTTCTCACTATGTCCTGGGAAGGTAAGAATGATGAAACTCCTCTTGTTTGTAATACAGGAGGTATTACTAGGAGTCTTCAGTTTTAACAAAGAGAGGGGATGACTGGGAAGAATGGGGAATTGGAAAAGAAAGGAGGATATGAAATAATATGCTACGTCTCCCTCACACCAAGAGAGAGAAACAGGAAACGTTTCTGCAGTCTCCATAAGGGAATGTAGTAGAGAAAAGCTGGTGCTCTTCAAAACACATAAAAGGCTTCAGTGATTTCACAAGCATATGATTGGAACTGAGATTGTAGTCAACACCAAGTCAATTTTCGAGAAGCCATGCATTCATTTATTGAATCCAATATACACATGTAAAAATCAAAGCCCAGCTCTAAAATAGATGAGTGGATCAAAAAATGTGGTGCAGTTTTACACAGCCAGGAGAAAGAATATGATTATATCATTTTCAGGGAAATGGATGGACCTAGAACAAATCATGTTAAGTGAGATAAGCCAAACGGAGAGGGATAAATGGGCATGTTTTCTCTCATGTGTGGAAAGTAGATCTAAAATATAGTGGAACATGGGCTGGAAAGGTGGCTCAGTGGTAGAGTGCTTGCCTTGCATGCATGAGGCTCTGGGTTTGATTCCATAGTACCACATAAACAGAAAAGGCCAGAAGTGGCACTGTGGCTCAAATGGTAGAGCGCTAACCTTAAGCTGAAGAGCTGAGGGACAGAGTTCAAGCCCTATGACTGACAATATATATATATATATATATATAGTATGTTTTTTATTGTAAAAATGCTGTACAGTGGAGTAACAGTTACATGAGCAATGTAATGAATGCATTTCCTATTGTTCATTGTTGCCTCCTCCTTTGTTTTCTCCCTACCATCCCTTCTCTCTCACCTCCACAACTACCACTCCCCCCCCCCACCTGAAGTTGAGTCAGCCTGTGTATCACGTTTATAATAAAAGTTAAAAAAAATCAAAGGTCAGGGAATGTGTTAGAGTTCTCTAGAGAAACAGAAATAGTAGGTTGTATATATAGAGGGAGTTTTATTGAAAGGAAGCTTTATTGATTTTCTCGCATGATGATAGAGACTAAACATTCCTAATAACTGCAATCGGCTAAACCAGAGGTTTAGGAGAAAAGAGATGCAGTTTCAATCTGTGACCAAAGGCCTCCAAACAGAGAAAGCCGATGGGACAAATGCCAGTCAGAAAGATGGCAGGCTCAATGCCCAAGAGCTTGTCTTTCAGTTAAAAGACCAAAGTTCATCACTAGACTGTCAGATGGAGGAGTTCCTCTTTACAGGGCTTCCCCCTCCACCTCTTCCTTTTCAGGGCTTCTGTTGATGGGATGAGAATTGCCTTGGGGAGGATGATCTGTTACCTTCCGTCTACTTGTTCAAATGTTAATCTCTTCAAGACCCTCTAGGATTCCCATCTAGAACAATATTCCACCAAATAGCTATGCAATCTAAGGTCCAGTCAACTTAAACATCAAATAATCCTTACAGAGAAGTTGCAAGTAAATGTTTTTTGATTACACAGCTAGATGGCAGCGGAAATTAGAATTCAACTATAAGTCTTTGCTTTCCATAGCTCTATTACATACATAGTTGCCTTTCATTATTCCACTAGAGACTTCCTTGTATTGCCTTTTGCTTTCTTTACATTTTTACAACTGTCTTGATGTAGGTTCTTTTTATTTTATTCCAAAGCCACATAAAGGCTATTCTTTCTTGCAGTCTACCCACACTTTCGTTCTTCAAAACATCTCTTCCAACATCACAAGGTTAATGTTCTTAAAACATTCTCCCCTGTCATTTTCTTGCTCAAGGCAGGTCATTAGCTCATCAACTTTACATGCCAAATGTAAATGACCCAACCCTGACACTAGGGTTTCTGTGTTATTACTTCATGTGTCCAGCCCTGACTCCAAACAGAGATGCCTTTCATGATGTCGAAGGCAGAGGACATACAAATTACATTCAGCCAAAATTCTGCTTGAAACTCTCAATTGTTTTATTTATATTGTATATGGTTAGCATATAATCCTGTTGCCAGTAAGTAATTTTTAATGTAAAATTTAGTATGTAAGGAGCTAGGACAAAAGGAAGAACTCAAAGAGCATCCATCATGAAAATTGGGATATGCCAGCAAATCTACTTTAGTTCATGGGAGTGAATTAAGCAAATGTAAAAATTCCACTAACATCTCATGACAATATTATGTCTGCTTGCTTCCTGTTTGTATTCCAATTGTTTTATTCTTTAACGTCTTTACTCTTACCCTACACTGTAGGATCTCTTTGTTTTGGGGAAGATGAAATAGTGGAGTGCTGTGGGCAGAGGCTGGGGGAGAGGAGGGTCTCCCTAAAGCTACCTGTGGGGGGAAAATGTGTTGAGGAAATGACCTTCCTCATTCTATCCCCTTATTTTTGCTATATTTGTAGATAGATAATAGATCATTTCTCAGTTGCTCAAGGGTGTACTGACAATCAGTCATGTAGCACTGCCTAGTGACCTGCCCTATTCCAGTGGCTTGCAAATTCCCTGCCCAGAAGAAAGTACTTCTGAAAGTGGGATGGACTAGCTATCTCAAAAGAGACGTTACTACTGAGATTTCCACATCAGTGAACAGACTGGTCAGGACATGATGGCCTACCTGGGGCTTTCCCAACTTCACTCATATCTTTTTCCTTGCTCAGATTCCTTTGCCGTCAGAAGTCACTGACCACATTTCATCCTTTCTCCTAATCATCTTACAAATATTAGCCCACCTAATTTGTTGGTGACAGCAATTTTTTTTGGGGGGGTTGGTCCTGGGGTTTGAACTCTGGGCCTGGGCATTGTCCCTCAGCTCAAAGCTCAAAGCTAGAACTCTACCACTTGAGCCACAGTGCCACTTCTGGTTTTCTGGCGGCTTATTGGAGGTAAGAATCTCATGGATTTTCTTGCCCGGGCTGGCTTTGAACTGTGATCCTGAGTAGCTAGGATTACAGGCGTGAGCCACTGGTGGGTGCCCAGCACATTTCTTTTAAATAGTCAATATTTGGGAAAGATTAGACCTACTTGGTGAGGAAGAAATCTTTGAATGATTAGATTACTGAAAGAATAGAGACAGATTACTCAAAGCTAAAGACAGCCAAAGCACAATTGTTGCAAAGAGCAGCAGGTTGCAGTGATCTGCGCCCAGTTCTGCACAGCTTTCTAGGGGACTTGGGGAAGTCACCTGCCGTCATTTAATTTTGCTTAGCAGGTGTGGTAAGACGCTCCAGTATTAGTTTTTTGTTCTTTTCTGTTCTGTGTTTATGATTGCAGCATAATTGTTAAGTGCTAGAGATCATAAGAGTATACTCTTCATATGACAATTCAGAGAATTCTCTTGGTGCAGAAAGCAGTGGGTGAAGACTATCTCCATAAATTTATGAGACCATTCACCAAAAAGTGGTGCTGTGGCTCAAAGTGGCAACGTGGCAGTATGCTAGCCTTGAGCTGAAGAGCTCAAGGACAGCACTAAGGCCCCCATGACCAACAACAACAAAAAAGGAAGTCAAAGTACAAAGTACAAATCTACATTCAGGAAATGAAAAAAGTTGCTAAAAAGACACAAAGTAATACAGGAGTAACTCAGTTCAATTCAAATCAATTCAAGAAAGGTCCCCGAGATTAAAGCATAATTCTATTTTTAGAAACTTCATAAAGTATTTTATGCTATTTTACAAGTCACAAGCAAGAAAGAAACTATATTATTAAAGTAACTTAATATCTAGATATGCCTCTTAAAGTTCACCAATTGGAGTTTAAAAACTATATATTCTAATCTACCAATGTCAGGAGAAACTTAAATCTAAATGGAAAGTATGCTAAATTAATTGAAAATCAAAGTCTAAATTCTCAGAATTAAGTCACTAGGTTCTTCCTTCCTTTCTCTTTGTGGCCACAAATTCTGCTTATATTTTTTGAGTCGGAAATGAAAACTATTGTGCTTCCTCTTATTTTCACATTATTTTGCCTCACAATAGCAAGACAATGTTGTGTACAAAATGTCAACCTCTATCAGATTGAAATCAGTAAAAAGTGTGTACCAGATGCTAAAACATCTGGATAAAAAAATGAAACATTAAATCAACTGTCAGAAATGTGTTTTTCTTCAGAATTAAATATCTGGCTGTTTGGAAGAATCTGGGTACTTACTAGAAGTGAAGGCACTGTACTTGCAGGTTGTCTTTGAATTAACTTGGATGATTTATTTTTAGGATCAGGTACAGAGGCATTTCTATCTCTGCTAATAATGTTGATCTGCTAGAACAGAAGTAGGAGAAACTGACCATTAAGATCGGTTTAAGATCAACAGAAACACGTCGACAGATATGCATATAACAGTTTATTTTTCCCAGTCAGTCGACCATTCTTTCCCACCTCACCCTAGATACACTTTTGACTTCGTGGAGAAAGCGGACATGTCTATCAGGTTTTAAGCATTGGTTCCCTTTTACCCACTTAAACTGATCTTAAACTGGGGAGGATTAGAGCTACTTGGAAGGCAGAGCAGTTTTTTTGTTTTTTGTTTTTTTTTAGTATCTCAGGTAAAGGCTTCTTTAAAGTCATGGAGCCAAGATTGCTAGGCTGTGAAATCCTCAGTAGGAAAGTGATCACCAGGACGAAGCCTGTAACTAGCTGGGGCACATTACACAACTCACTTTGTGAAAGTTTGTAGGGGATACATACCTGTGAATTCACTTGCCTAACTGCCTTCAGGAGTGTTGATGAACTCGCAGGGAAAGCCTTTGCTGGGTAATTGGAGTACCAACCTAGCACAGCAGGAGCAAAAAATTAAAGCATGGCTGAACCAAAAGGGCACCTTTCTTGCCCAGGGACTTTCCCTCCTGTGTCCTCTGCTGACAAAGGTTAACATCATGCAAACTGCCAAGGGAGAAACACTTTCATATTACAAATAAGCAATGAGAGGTAGATTGGAATGCAAAGGCCACAGAGTGACAACTATCACTTCCTTGTTATATTTGGTGACATGAGGTAAGTATGTAGTAGAATCATGAAGAAAAGAAAATCATAAAGTAGAATGTTTTGTCTCAGAGTCAGTGACAAGTCTGACCTTGACAATCAAGGAGACTATAAAATAATTATATATACTCTACATCTATGGAGTGAAGATACTGTCAACGGAAGGGAAAACCAGCCGTGTGCAGTAGGTGACATCACAGCAGAAAAATTAATGCCAATTGAATTATGATATGGTGTTGATCATCTCTGAGCCATTAGATCAGAGAAAATATGAGAATTTTAAAAGTCTTTGCTGTCTTACTAGCAATAAAAAACAATGGGGAAAGGATAATAACTTTGCCTAGCTAAATGGTACAATGGTCTCTTTTCTACTATTTCAAACCTACTTATTCAAATCTTAATTATTTTTCCTTGTTTCATGTTTTTCTCCCGTCTCCATGAAAACTTGGATCTTTAGCTTTCTATGTCTCTTGTCTTTGTAAAGTTTCTGGCTACACGTGATTATATTTGCTCACCCCCCCAATAGTTTCATATATGCTGAATATATCTCTCTATCTCACTGTATATTCCTTGAGATACATCATTTGCAACTTTATATTCTGTTAGTTTTTGAGAGTTCTCTTGGTTTCATGGAAATTTATTTTTGATTTTTATTTCTTTACTTTTTGATGGTGTGAGTCGTGTTGCTCCCCGACTCACAATCTTTGCCAAGGTAGGTGATATGTACTGGAATCTTCTCAGGATGCTGGTCAGCTGCAGAGCACACACAGGCAGCTTCCAGGTAGTCTAGCAATCATGAAGGGGAGAGACCAGACACTCCATGGAATAATGTGTGATAGCAGTTTGGGATAGGTATTGCAATGAATTTTAGGAGATTTTCAACACTTTATTATAAAATTAACTTCTGTTAGATGCTTTATCCATGTGATATTCTGAGTACATCTTAGTTAGACTCTACTAAACTATAATGTGAACAGGTCAACTGTATTAAATACAGTGTGACATATGTTCTGCTAACATTGGACCTCATCATTAGTGAATGAGCACCCATCTATTTGTATAAAAAATTTGTTTGACTGATGAGAAAGATAAAATGCTTAATCTGGGATTGAAAATGAGTATCCCATTGATCTCAGTGTATAGGAAGATACCTATTTCTGACTCCATACATGAAAGTTGACAAATTTGGTATTCATACATATTCATATTGGATTTGCACAGAAATTGAAATTTTATTCATTGTCTCAAAATATAAGGCCAGAGTATGACAATGCAGGATGTACATTCATTTTAAATTATAAGGCCAGAGTATGACAACGCAGGATGTACATTCATTTTAAATTAGATTGAATTGAGTGGCTCCTTTTGATCTACTCAGGCATCGCCTCCTGAACGTTTAGTTTTTAACCTGAAATCAGTTCATGTTCCTCCATCTCCTTTTATTGAAATCCAGGTCTAAAGTAATGTTCAACAGACTATAGGTGATGTTTGAGGTGACGGTCATTTCAATGATCTCTGCTAGCAAAGAATTTCAATAATCAGGGAAAGGAAGAGACAGGTGACTTTGCTCCTAGAGAAATGCCTTGGACCAAGTCACACTGGAAGAAAATACGTCTTAATAAAGATCATTTTGTAAGAAAAAAATTAAACATTTGAAATAATGATGGAGAAGTTGTTACACAACTTAATACCCAACTCTAGGAATACCACCTAAAATCTGTACACAAACGTTATCAAAGGTTTTTTGGACAGCAAAGAGGAGTAATAGGAGTGACTTAATCTCTCTGTAGTAAATTAATATCTTGAAGTACAACCTGACAGAGGCAGATGATAACTCTGGGGTGAAGTTGGTAGTGTTCAGAGGTTCGTCTAATTTGCCCCATAAGTGTGTTGTCAATAAGAATGGTGAGTTTGAAGAATTGGGACAGCCTCTGTATTGTACCCACTATTTCTAGTGGGTGCTGTTGACATAAATTTATATCTTGAGAAAACAAGAACTCACTTCTTTAGTCTAGGGACATTATGAGTTGGATGGTTTAATCTGAGTCAAATTTAGTGGGGGGCTTGAAACTTGAGAATGGGGAGAGGTTACAAGGCTGAGATGATCACCCTCATTTCACCTAGACACTAATATGCAGATCAGATGTTCAAAATGTAAGGAAAAGGTATGGAAGAAGGCACTTGTGAGGTTAAGTTCATCTAAACGTTTGTTTTTATTTGAAAATTCATTGACTTTTTTTTTTTTGGTCATGGGGCTTGAACTCTAGGCCTGGGCGCTGTCCCTCAGCGCTTTAGCTCAAAGCTAGCGCTCTACCACAGCACCACTTCCAGTTTTCTGAGTGGTTTATTGGAGATAAGAGTCTCACAGACTTTCCTGCCTGGGCTGGCTTTGAACTGTGATCCTCAGATCTCAATCTCCTGAGTAGCTAAGATTTCAGGTGTGAGCCACTGGTGCCAGACATTTTGTTTTAAATTGTAGTTGACCAAAATTTTTATTCTTTTATTGGTTGTTAAATCCCAAGTCACAGGATGATAGGAGGAGGTGATTAAACCCTTGGAAGATGTGGTAGGGCTTTAAGTCATTATTGCAATTTTTGTGGTAAAACATGAACTAAACTTTGAACCTTCCTATTGATGGCAGATCCGACCAGCATCTGCCATTCAGGTGGTTGCTCACCATTCACAAAATGAATGTCACCTATATTTGCCCTTGGAGCCTGGGTGGAATCTCAAAATCCTTAACACAGAACTACAGGAAGCCATACTTGGTTGTTTAAACATGACTGTCAAAATGAAGTCATTAACCACTACAATTATATCTGGACTTTCAACTAGTCCTAGCAGTGACCATTACAAGCACTTTGATGTTTGTAATGTGCTCTTGCAGATACTATTGCATTGAGAGAAATTATTCTTTTGGGAGAGGCACCAAAGAAGAGCTGCAATATATATGATTTGCATAAATTTATGCCTCAGCCCCTAGACTTGCTTTATTTAATGTTGCCTATTTTTCTAGGATACGTTATCAAATATAGGTGGTAGAGGTCTTGCCCACAGCTGAATTCCCAGATCCTGCCACAACAGTTTGAGAAGAGAGTGGAAGCAACTTGAAAAAGTAGAACCACATGGTATCTCTCTCTGCCCCCCAATATATATTTGACTGACTGAATGAACACCATTTGAGGATACTGCACAGTGCCTTGGACATCACCAATGAACTTAGTATACGGTGTAGACTTGCCAGGGTACACTGTGGATGTCTAAGAGTTAAAGGACAAAAATGACTGGTGAATTCAAGTACACAGCAACATCTCCTGTGTTCACAGACAAGAGGGAAGTAGAATTAGAAGTCCTGGGTTGTAGAAGACTCTATATATGAGAAATGAACATCTCTCAGAACACAGAAGTATAAATTTTAATTCACATTATCCAGTGAGACAATATTTGGTAAACAAAAGCATTTTTCTGTAAGCTCTAAAGTGTCATGTAAATGTTAATTCCTTTGTGGTACATTCTGCGGCATCAGTAAATGATGTATGTCTGCTCTGTACTCTCTTTGGTGCAGACAATTCTCAAAACATAATGAAAATACTCCTGGAATCAACACAAGGTCTAGAAACCATTCAGAAACAGCCTCTAAAGTAATATGAAGAAAACAAAAAGATTTTTTCAGATCAATTTCTTATTTTGAAAGGAAAAAAAATCTCCTCCCAGTCTGTACCCTACCTTCAACAGAAAAAAAGATTGTTTCTAAATCAAATGATTTATGCTGGTCTGGTATTACATTAACGATGGCTAGAGTGTTTTCTACAATAATGTGAACTGACAAACCTAACCAATCCTTTGCTTTGAAATAGTGAATCTATAAGAAATATAGTGAATCTATCTATCTATCTATCTATCTATCTATCTATCTATCTATCTATCTATCTATCATCTATAGTGAAACTGTAAGACATTTCTGCTATGGAGGATGGAAATGTTGCTTCAAACATCAAAGTTTCATAACCTAGATATTTCACTTTCAACTAGAGGGCTCTGACACAGGTTCATATATTACTTATGCCTTCACATTACTTCTATATTATGTTAGAAACAAAGGTCTTAATATAATTTTATATAAGGCAACTCCAGTGCAAGGGGCATAGGACTTAGAATAAAATACATTGTTTAAATCTCAGCTTTACCATCTATTGGGATTTATTGATCAAAATGAATAGACAATGTGACAAAGGTTTCTTTTGAATCAAAATACTCATGTAATTACTAGTTGTTATTATTTGTGAGAAGATGGCAGAGCTATTCTTGGACAAAAATGAGGAAGGTCTTTCAAAAGACTGATTTAGAAAGCAAAATAAGCTTCCTATTTATTATGGAAAATGCAGTTCTGAGCTTGTAAGGGTGACTGTCAAGGTGAGCAAGTTTACATTTGACCTTTAAAAATGTAGCAGTCACATTCTCACGGAAAATATTTTGACCTGGGATGGGAAACTTGGATGATGATGTGCAATTTATGAATGGCTCAAAGGACTAAAAAAATCCCCAACATTTGTTAGAACCACTTGGATGTAGCTTCTTTTCACACCTTCCAAAACCTATTAGTATATTTGGACTCTGATTACCTACAAGGTTCATATTACTTCAGGGCTAAATAGGGAAGTGCTATGAAACTGCATTAAATAATCCTTACCTTTGCCCTTCACAACCATCAAACAGTAGTAGAAATTGCTACACCAAGTGCAGGCAAAACCAATCTAATGGGTGCATTGCCAAATTACTTTGTAGAGCAATAGGATACAAAGGCAACCTCATACAAAACTGTATACAGTCATTAAATTAATTTTCACAGTAATGAAGTCAAATGAGGTGTCAGTGATAGATTAACAAATAATTTTGTATTTGACAAGAAAAATGACTTTAACTTTGCAATGAATGTGCCATTGAAAGACATCTTGAAAGCGGATTTCAAGCCAGTTATATCTGGAACCATATCCTAGTTTATTTTATGTGTTTGTGTGGAGAGAATGATAGAAAGAGTAAGATAATGTACTTAGACATAGATGGTGAAGAGGAAAGGGATGGGGTAATGCATAGTTCGGAGGCAATACTTGCATGCAGGTGGAAAATTAGAAGCTCAGGATAAATTGTAAGTGTAGAAGGTAATTAAAGATGGGTGGATTCTGAAGAATTTTTGAAAGACGAGAAAGCTGGAATTCATGATGGTTTGGATGTGTAGAATATGGAAAATTGACAAATCAAATGTGAACTTAAGTTTTGGAAATAAGAAACTAGTTGTTTGTAGGGTGGTTAACTGAGGTAGGAAAGAAGAGGAGGTAGACAGAGGCAGAGTTTTGTTCTGTTTTGTTTACATTGAATTCCAGGTTCCTTTGGGATATATCTAAATAAAATGGTAGTAGGATGTTATGTACTTTAGTTTGGTGTCTATGATTTTTAATTCCTCCCCCCACAACTTGATTAACCAATAGCCACTTAATTAAATTTGAGGTCTGCAAATATTAGGGCCTTCTGAGCCGAACACAATTTGAGCTTCGCAGTTTCTCATTTATGACAACTTGCATCCTCGTTTCTTAGCCTCCCCAATATCTATTTCTTTTGCCCGATCTATATGCCAGTGGTAATCTAGCCATTTGTAGTTCCCCGAACACCTCATGATATCCACATAATTGATACATATCTACATATTACCATATGTCCATGTCTTTGCTTCTAATCTTTTGATTGTCAGCTCATTTCTTTCCTAGCTAATTCCAGTCCATCCTTCCTGACTTGGTTTTGGTGTCACCTCATCTTTAAAGCCTTTTCGTCATCCTTCCTGGGCCTGAGAGTTTTCCTATTTTCATAAAGCCCAAGTCCTGCTTCATCTGTACCATCATGTGGCTCTATAATTGTCTAGACTGTTTTCTAGACCAGACTAAGAAGTCTTTTAATACAAGACTGTCTTTATCTTAAACTAATAGAAATGAGGCTGGTGAGAATTTATAGATCCATCTTATATAGGTGGCAATATAGGTTATTAATATTGTTGCACAAACCAATGTTTATGCATTCTGAACCTCTATGAAGAAGCTATAGTGAAGAAAACTCTGCAGGTTCAGATCTTTGGGAATTCTTTCTGAGTAGCTAGGATAAAGAAGGGCAGATCTGAGGATGATTTTTTTACAGAGGCACTAAGTGTCCAGAAAGTCTCCTTGAACAATTTTTAGTGATTCATTTTTTGAGGGTTATTCATGTCCCTCTTACCTAGGTGCCCTAGAAAAACAAAAAATTTTGGAGAGAAACACATTCAATTATTAATGCCATGAAAGGTAAAGTCTTATAGAGGAAAGAAGACTGAGTCAGGAGTCTAGAAGTCTTGGCTATCCATGTATTATCTTAGTTCTTTCTTTAACCTGATGCCTCAACTCAGATTTTATGGGCATGGCTGTAGCAGATATCAGTAATGTTTCAGTTCCCATAAGGTAAACAATTGTCTAGAAGGCAAGGGATAGAATTAATGGCTGGATTTTGAAATACAGTCATGAACTGCATAATAATGCTTCCCTTAACAATGACCACAAAGAAGTTAGAGGTCTTATAAGTTTATAATAAAACTGAGAATTCTGGCAGTCTAATATTTCATTCCACTTTCTCTGTGATAGGTTTCAATGTACATGCATTGTTGCGATTCCTTCCTGCACTCATGCAACAACATGCTTTCTGGGGGTGTAGCAGGACCAATAGTGTGTTCCATATTGCCTTTGGGTATAGCAGTCTACATAATTTAGATTTGTGTAAGCACACTGTGGGGTGTTTGCACAACCACACAATCAGCTAACAACCAACTTCTTGGAATGCTTTCCCATCATCAAATAACATATAAATACTCTGGAAAGCTTCGGAGTGACAGAAAAAGGAAATAAAACAGAATCACTACTCATCAGAAGATTGTGAGGGTACAAGAGATTATTCCTTTGAAAACAAAACAAAACAGTACTCCATTTGCTAACAGCTAACCAAAATGTAAAAACCACAATGTTTGGAAAAAAGCAACTCTCCTGGCGATGATTTTCCACATTCCTTGTTCCTTGGTTGTTTACAGGCGAGGCCTAGGCAAATGCAAGCAAATTCTTCCAATCCCTCCATTCTTAATGGTTAGCCTTGCAGTAAATTGTGTTCTGAGTTTTCTGATTTTCTAAGAGTGAATTTGTTCACATTATTTGAAATTCCCTTCCCTGTCTCATTTCCTGATAAGGAAAGCTTATAGCCAGGCTTTTTCTTGGGCAATTTTGAGACAGAGTGGAGTATTATCATTAGTAATACCTATAATAGTATCATTAAGAATCTTGGCACAACCTCTCATTCATTTTCAATGTCACAGGAAAGAGATTTAGTTGAACTCCTGCAGAGCTGCCTAAGCCCTGCATCTTTCAGAGGAGGCAGAGAAGAATGCCCTAATGCTCCACGTTATTGGGGCCTGTGGGGATCTCATGGGCTCCACATTAGCAGAATGGAGCCTATTAGCCTTGACCCCAGAACCTGTGCTTCATGACTTCACATCTTCTTGTTCTAGCAGCACTGGGTAGCTTACAGGCATCAAATAAAACATCGATTGGAGCTTTATGATTTTTTTTCCTCAAGGGAAAGAAGAAGAAGCAAATGCACACCTTTTGTTTTTTGGATGCAAAGGCTGAAAGGATGAGAGAAAGGGAATCTTGCCTGGTATCCAGAGGCCTCTTTCCCAGTTCCAGCCTCTTTTCCCATCCAGCTCTCTCTCCTTTTGGCTTTCCTCTATGAAGTCTCTGGTTGCTTGGTGTCTGCAAGGTTGGTCTATTTATTTGTCCTATAAACATGGGTTTTGGTTTGCAGCTTCTTAGCTTTCCAAATGACAGCCACTTCTTGAAACAGCTTTCCTCTTCCTCTCCATTTATTTAAAAATCTAAATGTTTCCAGGATGGGCTTGTATTTTATCTTTTTTGTAAAGTGGCCTGTTTCCTGTGATGAACAATTCTGATTTTGAGCTTGGTGGTAGTGATATAATGGTAAGTAAATTAGACGATCCTTTCCCTTCTCTCAGTCAAGTAGGGTGAAGAGATGTTCATATTGTCTCATATTTATAGTCTGCCAAGAGTTATGTTTGACAAGCCTTTGGCAAATCCTTACATAGGACTATGTTCATATTTTTTATGATAGCATTTGACATTTCCCCTATTTTACAGCTGGGAAGAAAATTGAGCTTAGAGACTTTAAGTGACATCCCAAAGGCCATCTGTATGCTGAAGCAGGTAACTGCTAAGCATGTTTTCTAGGACTTGTCCACCATTTTAACTGCCTTATATAATAATCAACACAAACATACACACATATGTATAGGTATACATATGTGTGTATATATGAATGTAGGTATGTGTGTGTCTCTCTCTGTCTACACACACACACACACACACACACACACACACACATAAAGTTAAGTGTTCATAAGGAAACTAAACATATGTTGAGGCCAGTTAGAATCATAGACTTAGTTAACAGACATCCCTTTTAAAATACCTGATGCCCTGGCTATGTGACAAGCCTAAACTAATTAATCTCGTTGACTTTATTTTCTTTCTTATAAGTAGATAACTAATAACTACAAGCTAGTGATTGAAAATTAGCCAAGGAAGCAGAGTTGTAACGCAGTCTCTTATACACATCTATAATTCAGGTTACATTGGCCACCAGACCTTCACTAGTCTCACACCGTCACGACAGTAACACAAAGCACTACAAATAGCTTCCTCGAGTGGATGAATAGAGTGGAAGCCTAAATATTCAAAATAAACCTCAAGAAGACCATTTGTTTATTAATATTAAAGGATAAATGTATAAGAAGGATACATGTATAAGACATACAATTTTATTAAGTATCAAATGGCACAAATCAATTACAAAATACAGACAATTGAAAAAATATAAGTAATTAATAGGGACTTGGTGGATGCTAAATGAAATATTAAGATCTGACTTGGTTGCAAATGAAATTGGTGATAATTATTTCTTCTTAGGTCACATACAGTTTTGGCTACAGATATACACAAAAAATTTTTATAACTTGTATTATTAAAAAATTATTAAATGAATAGCTAGCATATATAATGTACATTTTACTGAAAAATTTTTCAGTAGTTTCAAAATTTTATAGATTGCTGAATTCTTATTTAAATGATAGTATGAGTAATAGCCCAGAATTAGTCTGAAATATCACAAATTCTTAAACAATTATGTTTAAATAGTGTTGTTTTACAAGTATTTTACTCTACCTTAGAGAACCTACAAGGAAAATAAATATTTCATGAACTTAATGAATTTCTATATATTTGTGAATTCCCCAAATATCTTTCTGACATTGATTTCTAGCTTAATTCTATAAAGTCTAATAACATTCTCTGCATTATTTCTATTCTTTTAGAGTTTTAAATTTGTTTTATGGCTCATGACACATTCTATCCTTGTGAATATTGCATGAGAAAATTCCATTGTGAAAAAATGTGATGTGTGTTACAAATGTCAGTGTGATGAAGATGGTTGATAGTGCTTGTAGATTTTCTGTATTCTTGATAATTTTAAGAGTGTGTAGAAATCTGCTGTGATAATGGCTTTATTTCTCTACTCAGTGCTGTAATTTCAAAGCCTTTCCCATATTTCAGAGCACCTAATACTGCTTTACTCTACTGGCAAATGCACCCCTTATTATGTAATACCTGTCTTTGTTCCAGTAATTTTCCTTTTTGTATAATCATCTTTGTTT
Organism: Dipodomys ordii; assembly: GCF_000151885.1. Lineage (NCBI taxonomy): Eukaryota > Metazoa > Chordata > Mammalia > Rodentia > Heteromyidae > Dipodomys > Dipodomys ordii. The sequence goes on along the minus strand of NW_012267259.1, from coordinate 4,937,729 downwards.
AATATTAATAGTCAAGCCTTATTTATTTTACTCAAATTTATTTAGTATGCCTTCTCTATCTTTCTACTTTTAGCCTACACATATGAGAATTTTACAATGGTTCCATTAATACACACACACATATACATGTGTGTGTGTGTGTATGTGTGTGTGTGTGTGTGTGTATCTATCCTCCCAAGTCTTTACACTTAAAATAGCTATCTTGTGGAGAACTTTTTTTTTTTTTGGTTTTTATCTAATCAACTTTGTGTTGGCTGATATATTTAGACCTTTTACAAGATGAGTTGCTATTGCTTGGAAGAAAAATAACAAACTACACTTACATAAGAAATTCAGATGATACCAAACATGATAAAGTAGGGTAGATTCAATGAGAGCTCAGTGTAATTCCATAGAAAGGCTAAATCACAGCTCAACAAAATAAACACAAAGTAACAGGTACTTAAAAGGTGGAGTGGGATCAAAAGAAGGGGAGTAGACAAATAGAGTGGAGAAATGGGAAGAATGCAGTCAGAAATTCAATGTATATTCTACAAAATTAAGAAAAGTGAGGGAAGGGGCAGGTGGAGAGAGGTAGATGAAAATATAGAATGGGGTGACATTGATCAAGATGCATTGTATTCATAAAATGATTTGTTGAATGACAACTCCTTTGTACAACTAAAGATAACAAAATTATATGAAAGTAAATAAAATACACAAACACACCTGTACACACACATGTACACACACACACACACACACACACAGAAAAACACATATTCCAACTGCTTTGAAACAGAAGACAAGAGAAAGTTCTCAAAGCAGTTGGGAGAGTGAGGTAGAGGAAAGAACATATTTCATGTATTAAAAAATTACAAGAATGATGACAAAATTTTTCACCCGTGCTGTCATTGGGAGATCTCCAAAGCAGTGCTCTTCATCTCTTTCCTCCATATTCTCTACTTGTATGACCTAGTCTTTACTTATCAGATCCTCTGTATCCAGGGATCGTGGCTCACTAGAAGAGTTCCTCAACCTGCATTATAAACCTCTTCATTTAAGTAATGTCCCTTTCAGTGGACCAGTGCCATGACAAATAGAGTCCCCAGCATAGGATAGCCGGCCTCAGATTTCTATAGTAGTGATGGTATGAGGACTTACACCCCCTTGCTTCTGATACATATAGTTAGGCAAAGGGAAATCAGAGAGAACGAGATCCAGATTGTTTCCCATCCTGCTACCCAGCAAGCCAGGACAAAAATCAAAACACTTCAATATAGCTTTCTGCTTCATGACAATTCATCATTCCTTCCATTCCATTTTCTGAGGTAGCATCTATGGCTTTGTCTTGAAAAATGTGAGGCACAATTATGTGGAGTCAGTAGTTGACAAACGGATGCTAGAACAATGTGGTGAGTGGATTAGGAAGAGTCAATCAGAAAAAAAGTGTTTCAATTGTCCATTTTTGTATTTAAATCCTGACAAAAGCCATGTCTTTGCTTATGGTTGGACATTTAGGTTGGTGTCAGGTGTGTAATTTGTTTGGTGGTCCTTCCTATTCCCAGGAAGTTGTTTGACGATACCTAATGACTGTTGGCTGTATCTCTCTCCCACCTTCCTATCTGGTCTCTTATTGGCCAAGAAACCAATATTTGACTTTTATATGGTGTCTCAGACAGGAAGAGGGAAAGAGTGGGAGCTGCCAAAGTTGTACGGCTTGACATAGTGAAGGCTTAGGAATCCCGGACAGTCACTTCTACTACTGTCTATCCTTTTCACCTCATGAAACATACCAAACCGGACTAGATTCAAAGAAAGGGAAAAATAAACCAAGTAGTGAATTAATGACCATGATGAGGATGAGGAGGATAATCATGATTATGGTGATTTTTTACACACAAATTATTATTGGTACTTCTAGAACTGAGGGTTTTATAAAAATCAAAACTACTTTCCATAAGACCTCAGAATGCTTATTTTTAAATAAGTTTTTTTATTATGTTAATAATGTACAGAGGGGTTACAGTTACATGGGCAAGGTAGTGAGTCCATTTCTCATCCAGGATTCTTGCCTCAGTTTGTTGTTAACATCTACCATTGTATTCTTGCCCATATAAAGTTGTAATGGAATAAGCAGGTATTGTGAATAAAATTTCCTATTAAATAATAGACTAAAATGTATGAAACAACACACATACACACATTTACAGAATATGTAGCCATTTCATCCTTTTAGAAAATTTCGGACTCACTTCCTCTATTTTACCAATTTGTCAAAATGTGTCAAATATATTAAAGCCCTGAGGGAATTACATATCAAACCAATGAAAGAGATTTTATTATATTTATTTATTTTGTCGGTCATGGGGCTTGAACTCTGGGCCTGGACGTTGTCCCTGAGCTCTTCAGTTCAAGGCGAGCACTCTACCGCTTGAGCCACAGCGCCTCTTCCGAGATTTTATTTTTTATTAACTCAAATTGTGCAATGATGGTCTTCACTATTGTATTTTTATATACACATTCAGTGTGCTTTGATTATATTTACCCCACCATCAACCTCTCTGTCTCCCTTCTCATTTCTACTGGTTCTCCCTCTAACCAATTAGTTCCCTTCTGGTTCTATGACTTAAAAATCTTTAAATTCAGAAAGCTTATTGAGTCTTTCGTCATGAGACTAGATGTTGCACTCTTGTGATGATAGCAGTGTGCTACTCTGAAGACTTACTCAGCTGCCAGAGTCAACGCATGACTTAAGATGTCAGATTCTTAGAAGAGGTGGAGAAGGACAGAGGTCATCTTACTTTCTGAGGTTGTAGCACATTTCTAACAGCTTCATTTTAAAGGTTTAAGCACATTTATGTTTAGATTAATGAGTTCAAGGCTATCTTACTGGAATAGTCTTTTAAAAAATACTGAGCATACACCAAGATTTTAAGAAACTTCCTCCCAAAAGACAACCTAATAACAAATCCCTCAGAGAATAATCTCTGGTTTTGTTGTTTGAGGTAATAGAATGTACACATTCAGTTCTAATAGTGAATGTATACAACCTGACAACTTTTATAAAATTAGTATCTTCTTTTAAAACAGTGCCATTTTTAATAGACTGAAATATCCACTTGTTTTGATGGTGAGAAATGTAAATGTAGAAGATGATGAAAATAGGTAAGTTGCCTTATGATTAGAATTAGAATTCTCTAAGGGAGTAAAGAAACCAACAATCACAACAAACCTAGCTTTGCTGGAGTGATAGAAGATTTAAAAACAAAACAAAACACAAAACTGCAAGGTCTCATGCATAGCACAAATTACCAAATTAACCAGAAGCCAAACTGGCTCGAATCTCCATGTCTAGAGCCACAGGCAAGTCATCAAAGGGTATACATTTGAGACCTTATCTTTATTTGCCAGTCAGTGTAACGTCTCAGACACCATAAAGAACATTGATTTTTTTTTATGGGACAAGAAACACTTATTAATGAAAACAATGTTACTTCCAGAAAATGCATTTTCCTAGCGCAGGTATTTCAGGGAAGGGAATTTCTGAGTGGTCACATGTGAGGGGGAGCTGGAGGGATTAGTTCTTTAAACTGGTAGAATTTTTGACCTATGCTGTTAGTCGTGTACATCCTACAATATGAGTTTGCAAAGTTGAAATATTGTTTAGTGTGGAGAGAGTATCAGGTGTCATCAGAATTCCCTTGGAAGTATTTTATTTCCTGTACTTATAGAGGTAAAACAGGTCCTGTTATTTCAATTTGGAGATCACACATCTTCTTACATGCAGGCTCTATTTAGATTCTGTATTTTTGTCAACTCGGACTGGTTGCAGAATTAATCTTGAGGTAACTATTGGATTGGCCTTTCATTGATGGACCTGTTACCTGCTCATCAGACTGAATTTTCATAAGTCTACTTGATTAAGTGGAGCCTGCTTTACATGGCCTCTATTTGCGTGAGCAGCAAGCAGTAGAGTGATAATGAAGAAGCTCACTTTGTAAGCACAGAGGATCGCATTTAACATGATCCCTATCAGTGAAGTTTATTTTGCAGAATTTTCTTTGTGTGTGTGTGTGTTTTAATGTAAAAATACTGTACACAGGGGTTACAGTTATATGAATAAGGTAGTGAGTACATTTCCTAGCTAGCATTGTCACCTCCTCCTTTGTTTTCCCCTACCATCCCTTCCCTCCCACCTCCACAACTCCTCCGTTCCCCTCCCCCCCAGTTGTAAAGTTCATTTCATCATAGTGTCTTGTACATTTCATAGTTACAATGGGTCAACCGGTATCCTTATTTCAGCTTTATGTCCCTTCCCTTCCCCAAATTAGAAAAATAGGTATACAAGATGCAGGGCACCGGAATCAAATACAGTGAAAACAAGGGTTATACCATTGGATAAGAATATACAAAAGAAACAAAAAATCATATGGTACATTATAAATACATTAAAAAAACAACAGCGAGAAAGATAAAACCACTTGTGTCCCTATCTTGGGGTTCATTTCTCTTAGCATCATCTTATATGGTCATTTGTACATAGTTTTGACCTTTTCTGCTTGTCCTAGACTTATACTAGTTATTGCAAATAAGGGAACCCATGGGACCTATGTTTCTTTTGGCCTGTCTTACTTCACTTAATATAATTTTTTCCAAGTCTTTCCATTTCCTAACAAATGGAGCAATGTCATTCTTTCTGATAGAGATATAGAATTCCATTTTATACATATACCACACTTTCTTGATTCATTCATCTACTGAGGATCATCTGGGTTGGTTCCATATCTTAGCTACGGTAAATAATGTTGCAATAAACATAGTTGTGCTGGTAGTTTTAGTAAGCCTTGTTTGTGATCATTTAGGAAAATGTCCAAAAGTGGGATTGTTGGGTCATAGGGGAGCTCTATGTGGAGTCTTTTGAGGAATCTCCATATGGCTTTCCAAAGTGGTTGAACAAGTTTACACTCTCTTCTTTTTAAAAATATTTTTTAGTGTAAAAATACTGTACAGAGAGGTTACAGTTACTTGAGTAAAGTAATGAGTACATTTCCTATTGAGCATTGTTACCTTCTCCTTTGCTTTTCCCCTACCATCCCTTCCCTCCCCACCTCTCCAACTCCTCCCCGCCCAAGTTGTAAAGTTCATTTTCATCATAGTGTCTTGAACATCTCATTGTTACAATGTGTCAACCTATATCCTTTTTTCAGCATTTTGTTATTTCCCTTCCCCTTCTCAAATGAGAAAAGTGTATATACAAGATGCAGGGCACCGGAATCAAATACAGCGAAAACAGGGGTTATACCATTGGGGAAGAACATACAAGAGAAACAAAAAAAAATCACATGGTACATTATAAATACGTTTAAAAAAAGCAAGAAAGAAAAAAACCACTTACACTCCCTTCTTACACTTACAATTTCTTTTTTTTTTGAGATAATATGTTTGAAAAAAACATGTATAGATTGTTTAAGTTAACACTCATTTGACAGCAAGGATTTGCTGAAAAATGAGAAATTTAATATTTGACCCAAAGTAGGACATTAGCAGTGGAGCTGGGGAAAATTCTACTCTGGAACTGTTCCATGACTTTATTTTATAGTACTTTCCATTATTTTATCAGGATTGTATTTCAATAGCAATCTTGCCTAAGGAAACTTCCTCATCATACCTTTTTGAATTAAACTCTACTTCCATGATTATTATTCTTTTCTATTTTCCAGTGCTGTAGATTGAACACAAGGCCCTGAGATTTCTAGGCAGATGCTCTACCACTTCAAGCCACACCTAAACCTCCCTTACAAAGTGTCAGGTTTTATTGTTGTTGTTGTTGTTGGTTGTGGGGCTTGAACTCTGGGCCTTGTCGCTGTCCCTGAACTCTTCAGCTCAAAGTGAATGCTCTGCCCCCTGAGCCATAGCACCATTTCAGTTTTCTGGTGGTTAACTGGAGATAAGAGTCTCATGGATTTTCCTGCCTGGGCTAGCTTTGAACCCTAAGATCTCAGCCTTCTTCAGTAGTTGGGATTACAGGTGTGAGCACCTGGCTAAGTGTCAGTTATTTTTAAGGGAGGGTCTTGTGTTAAGTCCAGGTAAGGTAGACTGCACTTAATGCTCAGGCCAGCCTGAGTTGCAGTCCTTCTACTTATGTTTCCATGTGTCCTTGGGGAAGACAGGTGTGTTCCCTGCACCCAGCCATTGTGTTTTTCCCCATAGCTGAGATAAAGGTGCATATCATCAGGTCGAGCCATTGCTTCAGATAGAATTTCATAGACTTCCCCAGGGTGGTCTTGAACCTTGATTCCCTGATCCTTTTCTCCTAAGTAGCTAGGATTACAGGAATGAGCCACTATACCCAGCCACCATGAATTTTTAATTTTGTTCCCAATTGATGGTTAAAAGGCCAAATTTAAATCCAAACATGCCAAGAAATCATGACACTGACTCTGTAACCATCTAGGTCCTAAGTCAAAGTTTATATTTGCAATCTCCTCTTTCTCAATGACATTCCAGATATGTCTTCCTGTAGTGAGTTCATCTCCTGTGTCCTTATAAATGTGATTCTTTGAATATTGCTCTCCTCAAAGAATTTCCACAAAACTCAAAAGGAAAACAGAGGAAGTCATTCTCCATTTATGATCAATTCGTTAATTTCTTGATTTAATAAATATTTATTATGTGATTAATTTATACCAAATACTCACCTAGAGTATGGAGTAGCAGCGGGCAAAAAGCAAGAATGTGAACAGTTGGAAAATATTCCTCCTCTCATCAACTTCACAAGACTATTTGTGTTCTGAAACACAGAAAATAAACATTTAAATGTGCACCATATCAAGTAAAGAGAGCTAAGAAGAAATACAGAGCAACATAAAGAAAGGGAATTCAAGGTGGGGAAATTGTTAAAGATCCTTACAGAGGTGCAGGCTGGGGATGTTTGAGAAAAGGCAAGAGAATAATACAGCTGAAGAGCTTTCTGAGCTGATGAAAATGACCAGGGCTAATTGCGTACTATAAGGAGTTGCCAGGAGGTGCTGTGGTTCAGAGTGCGAGGCCCGGTCCTTCTGTGCTGTAGGAAATAAAGGAGAAGGGGCGCAGAGTAGAAGATGACACTAGCAATAGTCCAGGTAAAATATTGTGCCCATGTAAAAGTGAAGGAAGAAACAAGAGATATTATGAGAAATGATAAAATTTGTAGTGTGCACCCCCCAAAATCGAGAGTAAATGTGGAAAATGAATGAAACAAAGCAGTTGAATATAATTCTAAACAAAGGAGTTGAACAAAGTTCTAAAGTTGAACTCTACAGCCAAGCAGTTTGTAAGAAATATGTCTATATTTATATTTTTATTGTTATTGGAAAGGTGATGTGCAGAGGGGTGGCAGTTACATACGCCAAGTAATGGGTACATTTCTGTTTGAAAAGTGTCACCCCTCCTCCTTGCCCTTCCAACAAGTTGTATTTTTCATTTTCAACATACTGTCTAGTGAGTGTCACTGTATTTGTTCATACTTTGTCTCACCCTTTCTGTGTCTCTCCCATAACTTCCCCAAATAGATAAACTAACAAGGCACAGAAAACAACAACAACAAACTCTTAATTGCATTTCTTAGAGTTCATTTTGATAAATATTATTTTATATGATCATCTTCACATAGCTATTGAGCCTTTGTGATTCTCTCCTAACTTACATAGATCATTCACACAGTGAGACTAAAGGTTATCTTTAGGACTTAAAATCCAGATGCATACTGTATATTCTAAGAGATGGAAATTAAGAATTTCTGTCTTGGAAATTTGGAGTTAAGAATGGTATCCATCCTAAAGAACAGAAAATTCCTACAATATGGGAAGATTCATAGATCATCTGTCATATTACTGATTTATTACATCTGTATAGAATTTTAAGAAATAACATATCATTATATCTACAAATATTAAAAATGGGCTTAACAAATACAATTATCCAACTGGTTTATTTGAGTTTATCAAGTAATAAAATGAAAGAAATGATGCTTTCCCTTTAAAAACTGAGTTTCCAGTGACATCATGTATGGTACTTCATGATTTAAGAGGATTTAGGCATGGGATATAAAAAGGAAGCCAATTGTTCAATAATTAAATATCCTTGGTTAAAATGTCATTTTTAATGGGATTAAAGATGATATGCTTTTATTTTAGTGTATTGGAAGAAAGAGAATATCCTTAGTTATTCATAAAATAGGAATGGTAATTGAGGGACTGTAGTATGAAGATGTATTTCTTTTCCTTTTTCTTTTGGTTGGTCCTGGGGCTTGAACTCTGGGCATGGGTGCTGTCCCGCAGCTTTTCAGCTCAAGGAGAGTGCTCTACTGCTTGAGCCACAGAACCACTTCCAGTTTTCTAGTAGTTTATGGGAGATGAGAGTCTCACACACTTTCCTGCCTGGGATTGCTTTGACCTGTGATCCTTGAACTGTGAGCCTCCTGAGTAGCTAGGATTACAGGCGTGAGCCCCTGGGGCCCAGCTTGAAGATGTATTTCTATGTGGTAATAGGTGAAAGATATCATAAAATGAAAAAGCAAAAATGATATTTTTTCAGTGATCCTCAGTTTAAAATAATAGAGTAGATCTGTTTTCCCTTTCAGAGATATTGTTTTTTTAAAATTTATCTTTTATTTTTTGTGAACACACTGTACAGAGGGGTTACAATTACATGGGCAGGTTAATGCGTACATTTCTTATCAAGCATTGCAGCCTCCTCCTTTGTTTACCCTTCACATCCCTTCCCAGCCTCCCCCCTCCTCCCAGCCTTCCCTCCTCCCCG
>NW_012267259.1:4890833-4926658 GCF_000151885.1 Dipodomys ordii | reverse complement strand
TGGTTCTTATTCTTGCTCCTGTTGATGTGATGAATAATATTAATTGATTTGCATATATTGAACCAGCTTTGCATCCCTGAAATGAATCCTGTTTGATTGTGGTGTATGATTTTTTGGATGAATTGTTGAAGTCGATTGGCCAAAATTTTGTTGAGAAATTTTGCATCAATGTTAATCAAAGAAATGGGTCTATAGTTCTCTTTCTTTGATGAGTCGCTGCATGGTTTTGGGATGAGGGTTATGATGGCTTCATAGAATGTGTTCGGTAGTGAACTTGCTTTCAGAGATATTGTGAATGGTGGTGTTTCCTACAGGATTGAACAAGCTAGATTTTTTCTAATGATAATAGTTGCCAGTTATTGTTGCTACTTCATGCTTGGCTTTGCCAGGGTAGCCACTCCTTAGCTTCCTTAGCCAGCTCTTCCTTTTCTTCCCCTCACTGAATTTCAGGTTCCTCAAGGTTCTGTTTTGGACACTGTTCTCACTCTGCTTTATCATATCCACAAACATAACTTCAGTAGTTGTCTCTTATCTAGTATTGACAACCCTTCAGGTTTTGCTTTTCTTTCTTTAACTTTTTAGACTTACCCTTTGATTTCTAAACCCTACTACCCATCTGCTACTCCTTTATCTTCGGATAACTCAAAGAATTTTTTGTTTGTGTTTAATCACCCATCACATCTAAGATTAATTATGTCCTCTGTCCAGATCTTCTCTCCCTAGTGTGAGTCAGGTATGACAAAGCTTATGCTGTGTTAATCTTAATAACCTCCTCTCTCATTTACTTTACCAATAATATCCTATAGTCTTGATTTTACCTTCTTATTTCTTGCAGATTTGTCTCCCACCAGTCCCGACATATGTTCTTACTTAAGCCTAATATAGCGTGTTTTCACTGGATACCCTTTCTAATCATTTCTACATGTGTGTGCACACATGCATGTGTGCACGCACACACACACAGTGCCCAAGTCATCTGCACAAGCTAGATCTGACTGACATCATCTGATCAGAGACTTCACTAACATAATGCAGTCACTATACCAATAAACAAACAAACAGCAGCAATAACAAGCCAACAGAGGTTGGCCTCATACTGAGAGTTGTGACAGTGATACTGAGAATGTCAAATTTGGAAGGAAAACTTAGACACATGCAAAGAAACAGGAAAATATGACCCATTCTAGGAAATATGGAAGCAGTGAAATTGCCTGGTAGAGCAACCAGGTATTAGATTTAGTAGAAAAGTATTTCCAAGTGTCAATTCTGGCTGTCTTCCAAGAACTAAGAGTACTCATGACTCAAGAGATAAGGAAAGGTCTGATAAATGTGATATCCAATTTGATATCAATAAAAAGAGACTATACAAAAAATTTGAAGTTGAAATATGAGAAATAAAAATTGCCTTAGAGGAGCTAAATAGTATATTTCCACTAACAACAAACAGCAGACGTAACGGGGATTGTTAATGAGTATACAATTTGAAGAAGAGTGAAGAAAAAGGTGAAGAAGCATGCCTAGGACCTCACAGAAATGTGCGACAGCATCAAGTGCATCAAAATACATAGCTGACTCTCCAAGGATCAATAAGCAGGGGAAAGAACAGAAGAACTACAAAATACTCATTGAAAACACCAAAAAGCTTTAGATAAAAATCAATCAACACATTGAACATCTAAAAGAACTCAGATTCACACAAGTGACCCAGAAGCAGAAGATGCATTGGTTACTCCAAAAGTTTTGGAATCAAAACACAAGAAGGAGAATCTTATGAGCAACAGAAAAAGAATTCATCACTTTCGGGACACTCACAATTAGATGAAGAGTGGATTATTTTTTAGCAAAATACTTGAGGCCATAACATATTTAAAATGCTCAAAGAAAGACATCAAGAATTTTATGTTAGGCTAATCTACCTTCTGAAAGTGAAAAGCCAGGCACTTTTGGCTCATGCCTGTAATATTAGCTACTCAGGAGGCTGAGATTTGAGGATCATGGTTCAAAATCGGCCAGGCCGGGAAGTTTGTGAGACTTATCTCCAATTAATCACACACACACACACACACACACACACACACACAAAAGTAGAGTTGTCAATCAAGTGGAGGAGCACTAGCCTTGAGTACAAAAGATCAGGGACAATCTCCTCAGGCCCAGAGTTCAAGCCCCAGGACTGGCACAAAAAAATGTGAAAACAAAATAAAGGCATTTCAAAACAAACAAAAACTAAGCTTTTGTTGCTAGCAGACCCCACTTTCTACAAATACTGAAATAAATTATTCAGATTTAAGGAAAAAACCTTCCAAGAATAGTTCAAATCTACACAAAAAACCTCCACACAGTTCCAGTCAAGTTAATCATGTAATTTCAAAAGACAATATAAGTAGTATTTTCATCCGTCTTTTTCTTAACATTAAAAAACAAATGAATGAATCAATATGTGTATATATTATTGGTCCTATAACATACAAAATATATTTGGTATAATATAAAATTTTTCTTTTCTTTTTTTTTAATTGTTTTTTTGGGTCCGGTCATGGGGCCTGAACTCTGGGCCTGGGCACTGTCCCTCAGCTCTTCAGCTCCAGGCTAGTGCTTTACCACTTGAGCCACAGTGCCACTTCCGGCTTTTTTCTGTTTGCTTATGTGGTGCTGAGGAATCGAACCCAGGGCCTCAGGCATGCAAGGCAAGCACTCTACCACTGAGCCACCTTCCCAGCCCAAATTTTTCTTTTCTTTTTATTGTGAGAATACCGTACAGAGGAGTTACAATTACATGGGTAAGATAATGAGTACCATAATTAGACCAGACTTCATACCCACAAAAACCATGTAGAATTACATTTCATGTTGGTCCATTTAGAATCACAAAATGAAATAATGGAATTGTTCGTTGGTGAGGATGTGGAGAACCAGAATCTACTTTTATTGCTGGTAGGAATAAAATGGAATAGTTACTTTCGAAAACTGACAATTACTCAAATGACTGAATAGTTATACAGCACAGTATATCCACTCGTAGGTATATTTGTAATAGAAAAGAACACATATGCTCATGCAACAACTTAGATATTGATGGAAATATTGTTCACAATAGATAAAAGGTTAAAACAACCCATATGTCCATCAATGCATGAATGGATAAACACAATGTTAGATAGAATGGAATAGTCAGTGGAATAGTATCTGCACCTATAAAGAAATGAAGTGTTAACATGTGGATGTCATATAAAACACAGTGGTAGAGGAAAGAAATCAGTTATATGAAATATCCGTATAAACAATTTTACAGAACAGAAAGTAGAGCTAAGATGAACTGGGGAACTGGTGGGAAGGGAGAGGGGATGAGGTCTAAAGGTTAAAGGTTTTCTTAGAGAGGAAGAAATGTTCTAACAATGATAGAGGCGTGACTGCATGTATTTGTGTATCTATTAATGTGCCATTGAATTGTATACTTAAATGAACTATATGCAAATCACATCTAAAATGGTTGTGTAAAAGATGAACTACAGCAAGTTGGTGCCAGTGGTTTGATTTAGTCTCAGGCACTGAGATTTTACCTGCTATTGCTTTTGTACCAACAAGGCCAATGATAACACAGTGAGAACAAACACATTTTATGATATTACTGTGAAATAGTTTTGATCTCATGGATCACCTGCAAAGGCGGTGGGACAATCCTCTCCCCCTCCCCCGGCAGCATCAGCCGACTACACTGTTGAAGAGATACAGAGTGACACAGAAAAGCCCTTACATTCTGCTGCGCCACCCTTCTCTGGAGAGAGCTTACTAAGCAAGGTTTCACTTGGATCTAATTCAAGGGTTTTGATTCTCTCAAGGAGCCAAATGTCATCTATATAAATTGTTTTCACCTATAGTGTACCGTCATGGGACCCAGGAGGGGAAGACAAACACATCTCTGGTGTATTTCATTTTCAGTGTGGAATTGCACCAGTACCAATAAATATTTGTGGTGAATGAATCCATCACCCTTTACAAATTACTCTTTGGTTGCATTTCTGATTGCATTGTTACAGGCAATAAACACTGCCAGAGAGCACACCTCTGATGCTTTTTAATCAAATAACAGAATCCTAAAAAGGTCATAACTGTAACTTATAAAAGCACTTTTCACTGGCTGTCCCCCAAAGAAATGAAAGATCAAAATGTGAGCGATTCCCTGAGCAGAAGTGCCATCCAAATAGGAGAATCAAAAACACATTGTTTCAAAGTAAGAAGGCACTGACAATGAGTTGGAAAGAAACAAATTTTCCCTGTGCCCTGTACTTCTCTCTTCTATTTTCTCATTTCATCTAGGTTTGAGAAATTATTTTTTTTAGATTTGAGAAATCAGATCCTCATATCAACATTACCCCATCAATCAGTTTAATAAACAGTTTGGTTTATACCATCTAGAATTTACAAGCTTTTGCTAATCATTTCCCCTAGATTATTTATAACTCTCTGACCATTCCTTGCTTGGAATTTTAGAAGAAAAGACAATGGTATATTTGTTTGAACTTGCAGTCAGGTGCAGTTGCCACATACATAGTTTTATTGATGTACTTGTTTCCTTTATTAGCTAGCTTATTTTGGATTTAAATACAATCTGTCACTTGACAGGCAATTGTTCTTTAGTCTTATCTATCATTTGATCATTATCTAGGAGCATAGAGAAGACTTAGAGGCAAACTAAATAAAATGTTCAGTCATTTAATATTACAAAAAGGAGTAACTGAAATATTGAAAAGCTTCATTTGCCATACTGGGCCCGATGTCTGCAAATGGAGAGAAAGCAAAGTGGAATATGCACCTGTGAATTTCCAGTGGTCAATATCAACTCCCACAGTAGAAAGAAAGTAGGTAATGCCTAAAACTGCCAAGTCCATGCTAGTCAGAAACTATGTAGGCTTGAGATGGAAATGATCATTTTTATGACTTTGCCGTTTGCTGCTTTCCAAAGCAATTGCTTTCAGTGTTATTGGATGTTTTGTCATTTAACTCTATTTCTGAATAATATTCAGCATGGCTTGTACTTTTCCTTCTAATAATGATGATAATTTAGCTTTTTTATCCCCTCCCCAACTTACATATGGGTATTTATAGTCCTTTATTCTCTCCATGTAAGATAACCATGACTTCAGTAAATATTAAGGGTGAAATTTACCCAGATAAATTCTCATCCTGCATGAGACATGCTAAAATGAGATTACATTTTATTTCTATGTGCAATATCTTCTTCCTACCCATGTTTCATCATTGCATGCTTACCTAATTTCTTTTACATAATCAACAATAAGTTCCCAGTCAATAGATTAAAATGCTTTACAGATTTATCGATTTTACTCTACTGGAAACATTCTCTTTTGGAGCCTCTGTCTTACATATTTCTGTTTGGACGGTTAATTTTCTAGACATGCTATCCAGTTCCATTTGCAGAATTCTTCTCACCAGCTTAGCAATTCCCATGGCTTACCTTTGGTGATAAATTCTATGCTTTCACTTTTTGGGGGGTTACCTTGAGTACATTTTCCAATATCTTTCTAGAAATTCTTGTGGTAGAAATACATACTAAAAGATATTCTAGGTCCTATAATGTCCTTGTTCTACTTTTCACCTTAACTAACAGTTTGTCTTGGGAAAAAATATTAGGAAATGTATTCATTACCTTACTTATGTAACTGCAATCCCTCTGTACAATATCTTACAATAAAAATATTATTAAAAAACCTCTTGTACAATTTTGACAGCATTTTCAATTTTTTATTAGTCATGATCACTACGAAAAAATCAAAGGACACATGAAAACTTACTCCTTGTGTGATTCTGGTGTTTTGTTTGTGCTTTTTACATATCTCCAAAAGGTTATTGCACCTTCTCTTGTTATGAATATTCTAAATTTCACAAAAATGTTCTTTGTGAATTTTAAGTTTATGGACCTTGCTAATAATAGTTCAGGTCTATTAAATGTAAAATATGTACACTACCATTTTGGCACTTTTTTGCTTAATAGTTCTAGTGATGCCTTTCTTATTTTTCTTTGAAATCTATTGCTATTGTTAAGAATGGCAGAAGGCAGTCAATCAAGGAATTGTGATCTAAAGAACATGCAGATGTCAGGATAAGCTGGTAACCCGAAGCTTGTCTGACAATGCCAAAAAAGAATGAGAAAGTAAGGACAGGACAAAAAAACTGTGGCCAACCTTACAGGAAGCAGAATAAAACTCACCAATCAGAGAGCCATTCTCAAGGATTCTAATTCTCACTATTTAACCCAAGGTCAAATTCTGTGAGGAGGAAGATGGTTCCTGACGGCTGAAGTGTTGTCTTCCAGTAGTATGTCTATGTCATGTGCTCTCAGTTACCTGCCACATTTCTTTTCTAATAAACATTCCTATCATTTTTATTATATTCGCAGTTAGCCTGAATTCTTTTCTTCCCACATGCAAGGGGACAAGTTTGATTAGTGGCCTCAAGCGTTCTGGTGACATATTTGGTGTACTAGCCAGAAAGTTAGAGATTAAGTATATCTCTATCTATCTATATATTTCTGACTTGGATTTTATCAGATGGTTTACAATGGAAACTCTTTTGCTAGTTCCATAATTTCTTTCTTTTTTCTTCTTTGTGTTAGATTTCCTCAAATTCTTCTGTTGAGTTTCTTAATTCTATTTATCAGAATGCTATTGTTATAGAACTTTGTTCTCAAATCGCTGGGGATAGTGATAATTTTATTTGTATGTATTTTTTCTCTGTATCATCCTGGGATCCTCCAAATTGATTTCTTCCTGTTGGTTTGTTATGTTCACTGCCTTCCCAATTATATGTTTTTCTCAAATGCCTCGTATCTAAGAACAGAATGTCTTAAAAGTCTATGCATGTGGGCTCTATTAACTAAAGTGAAGGATAGTGTAAACCAAAGTCTAAAATAGCTCCATAGAGAAGAGGCTTCTGATAAGCTTCATGGAGAAGTAAGGAGAGGGAGGCCAAAACAGGGAAAGACAAAAAAGATTTTGTGGTATTGAAAGGAACTTATGACTGATTAGATTTAGAGATAAAGTAGTGGGCCATGTCCACATTTCTGACCTGCCCAATCAGGTAGAAAGTGAAGGCCTGGCATTTCCTGGGATGGATCAGAGATAGGAAGCCATTGCTATCCCTTCGTCCAGTCTGGAAAATGCTGCATTCCAAAACAATTGTTCACATTATTCTTATTATCAGATTTTGTAGCTGAGGCCTGAAACATTACCATGTAAGTGATTATGTCTACACAATGACCAGCCATAACTTCCTAGGAGAGGAGTTTGGACTTTCCAGAGAGTAGAGTATTGCTCCTCTGGGCAAAAGGAGAAAGGAAGGAAGAGAAGTGGAAGGTAGAGGCTTTAGCACCTGTCCTTAACTTTTCTTGATTGTAGAGTCATGGAGTAATGAAGACAGATCAGAGTCTTGGGCAGTGTAGCACTGTCTATTACAATCACAAAATAAATCAGAATGTTAATATTTTCCTTGATTCACTTTGGCCATACATTTTTTTCCCCTTTGGTCTGCCCCAAATTCCATAGTATAAATAGTGCTTGCTGGGATACATTCTTCCTCTGTGACTTCCGCTTCTTTTTTCTCAGCCATAAAGCAAGTACCACAGCTGTCCTTGGTGCATGCCAGGATATCTCCCCTGCAAGTTGGCAGCATGCCTTAGACAGGGGACGCATCTTCCCATACCCTAAACTCAACAGTTGCTACTGTAGCCGTCTTATGCCTGGTTCTGGGCCCAGGGTGGCTCCACAGAGCTGCTGAGCACCTTTTCCTAACTTTTGCCATCACCGTGGTGATAAGAACAGTACTTCAGTCTGTACACATTTCTGTATATTCTGAAAACTGGGATTGCCATGCAAAGAGCTAGTAAAAAAATAGTAAAAAATTAATAATAAATAGTAAAAAAAAGTTTAAAAAAAGCAAATGGAAAATGGAAAATTCTAAGACCTAAAAAGAGATTGTAGCCCTGAATCTGGGTATATTGGGGAAACTTTAGATGACAATGGTTGGTAAACATTCTAGAAGATTCTGATAGCTTTTCTGCCAACAGATGGCAACTACAACTTTAGTTCTGCATTAATGTCATGACTTACCCAGTAATATAACTGTGCCCAGTGCAAAGCATATGAAAGGGATATTTACACAATAGGGAACTCTTTTTCTTCATTTTGGCTATCAATTTGAAATACGCGTTATCATGCTATTTTTTTCTACTTTTTTATGGTCAAACATTTAAATGAAGTTACAACTTTTAAAACCAGTCAGCATGTACTGACTTTATTCTTTGCCCAGATTATTGGAAGAAAATATACTGCATCTGCATGACAAAATAAAAGATGATGGATGAATAAATACAAAATCTCCCCCAAAAATTGAAACATGGAGGGGGAATTGAGCATTCTAAAGATGCATACAGATACATCATTTTATTGGCAAGATCACCTGTTTAGATTTTATATCTTAGGGGATTTTTCCACACTCAGTCTGACTATATAGCATGTGGTGCTGATAGTGAGATGACTTGTTTTGTAACTTTTTTTTTTTGGTCTTTCAGGATGCCAAGTTATTTTCTCTGTTGACACATAATTTGCTATTCTTACTCTGAGCCAAATTCATCAAGAAAAAGAAAGGGCAGAGCAGTTTCTCTTTCTTCTAGCTTTATCCACCAAACACAATTTCTATTTATTACCAGATGAAACTAGCTAAAATAAGGATAGTTCTGGTGATGTATTGTTGTGTTTCAATATTTATAATAGCTGGCCCATAATTTGTGGAGGGACTAACACTGTTTATTATTTGTAAAGTCTCAATTTTCTGCAACTATTGACATTTTATTATTTGAAACGAACTATCTATCTTTGTTTAGAAGCCATAGCTCCTATTCAACCTAATTACTTTCCTTTGCAGCTTTAAATTGAGAATAACTTCAGATATTTGGCAGCTTCTTTTATGCCCTGCATGGGTAAAGTTCAGTTACAAGTAGAAGGATGCTATTTACTTAAATTTGACTTTGAGTAAGAATGTCATTCCTGTCTGAACTCTTGAATAATAAGAAAAATCTTCACATTATCTCAGATTACTTGTTCATCATTTGTAAATATAGAAAATATGCTGCATATGCAATGCACATGATAGATGAAATGGAATTTGCTTACAGAATCAACCCTTTCCAGGATGCTTATTTTAATGGAGATCCTAGAAATTTCCAGTGCCAACATTTTTCTTCAGATCATAGGTGTGGAGACTATAATTCTGGAAGACACTAGAAGAAGCCAGTGGGGATTTTAAGCATTACAGGAGAACAAAGAAAAAGCTAAAGATAGGGAGAGTTGGGTTATGATCTTTCCTTTAAGTTAGAGCAGGCACAGGTAACTAGGCGGCTGTAGCTCGTGAGTAGCCACATGAGTTGTGAAAGTCTTGGGGCTTCTGTGATCATGGCTTATTAGAAACAAAAAATGAAATGAATTAGGCCAACTAGGTGTTATAGGAAGTGATGGTTCATTTAGTTCTGAGAAGCCTGGCTAGTGTCCTAGGGCTTGAACCCATGGCCTGGGCAATGTCCTTGAGGTTTTTTGTTTGGTTGGTTTTCTGCTTTTTTCCCCCCTAAGATAGCACTCTGCCATTTGAGCCATACCTCTACATTTGGCTTTTTAAAAAATTGAAAGTCTCATGTACTTTCCTGCCTGGGCTGGCTTTGAACCATAATCCTCAGATCTTAGCATCCTGAGTAGCTAGATTATGTTTGTGAACCATCAGTGCCCAGCCTCCCATAGCATTTTGTTGAGTATTAAAGTCAGCGCCAAAAGCAATTTCAGGAAAATATTATCTGAAGAATAAACATTATGTCCTTAGAATTCTTATACCCAATGAAGAAAATGATGAAGCAGTTGGAGGTTATGGATGTATAGACTAGGATTAACCCAAATAGGTTCAGGATCTCTTTGTATTTTTGTAGCTTAAATGTCAGATATAATATTTTTGTGAAGAAAATTCTTAGTAGAATCCAGTCCCTAATATTTGTTCTGTGTAAATAATGGGGAAGGACAAGGGAGACATGACTCCAGTCACTTGGGGAAATCTACTTCTCTTATTACATGTGATAATGAGGACTTTTATGTTCTAGGTAGATTGACTTTTATGGTCTCCATCCTTTCCACTCCCCTTGCTTTTCCCATTCCTCTTTGCTCTTTCAGAGACTGCATTGGAGCATGTTTTGTCTTCTAAATTTTCTTGGTGTTTCCTTTAGGTAGCCAATTACATTTTCCCAGAACTCTGGGTAGCTCAGAGGAGTCTATGGTTTAATGCTTTCTCCTTTCCTGTGTCTGTCTTTTTGCATGTGTTATTATTTTCTTGCACGTGTCATTAAAAAAATTGTTCATGGAACTTGCATTTCCAGTTTCTGATGCCCTTCATAGTTCTTTCAAATGAAAGTGGGAAATGAAGTATATGCTAGGCACTGAGTTCTTTCCACCAACTTCTTCTTGAATAAAGAAATCTTGGATGAATAATAGACAGCAAATAACATTTTACAACTTTACTTTTTTCACCTGATGCTGAAGATTGAACTCAGGATAGCATTAGGCAAGTGCTCTATCACTGAGAAGTACTGCCATCCCTATAATTTCACTTTGGACTTTTAGCCTTGGGGTTAATCATTATCTCCTATTAACTAAAACCTTCATGTACCCATATGTGACAGAATAGCCAGCATTCTCTCCCTCTCCATTCCTCCTTTCCTTCCTCCTGTCTCTCTCCCTCTCTTCTGTCTCTCCTACCTCATTTGTTTCTAACAGTCATACTTTTTTTCTAAATTTCAGTAGGCTAAATGATTAGTAATACTAAATGTGAAGAAGCTCTTTATATCACTTACATATTCAAATGAGTGTTTCATTGGTATATAGTACTTGAAAATTCTCACTTATGGTCAGTCTCATAACTGCCTGGATAATTAAATGATATGTATTCCTGTTTGCTGCTTACTTTCGTCTCAATAGTCCTAAGTCACTAGAAAGTGTGCACTGATTCTTCTTATTTCTAATATTTCTGTAATTTTGATGAGATTGAATTCAACAATAAACATATAGCACACACTTCTCTTCTTTAAATACTGTTTTGGGGAATGCATTTCTCATGATTCTTAATGAGCATATTTCTGAATCTAGGACATGCCACGACCAAAAATAGATACAGATAAGTGGGTTGGTAAAACAGTAGTGTAGATTAAACCATGGAGTGACAAGCTAGCCTGAACATTGAGGACAATCGATAGACAAGAAAAAGAGTTGTCAAAGGCACATACATATTCAAGAAGTTACTTTTTGGATGAAAAAAAAATGGTGGGTTTTGAAAAGAAATATATGATCATTTTATCACCCCCCCCTAATTAAAAGTTAAATGGGATGCGTGGAAACGACTATCTGCCAACTTTTGTGCCTTCTCTTCCTTTGTATATAATTATTTATCTGAAAGAAGAAGCCGGGCTCCCTGTTGGGGACTCTGTTTCCCAGCTGTCTTGTCTCTAGCTTTAGCCATGCAACTAGTTCTGGGCTATGTCCAGACGCGCATCCACATGGGGTAACTGTAGGAGCAGGTGGGACTCCCACACACTGCCTCCTGGATGGCTGGTGTAGAGAAGCATAGCATCATTGGAAGCCAAGTGTTGAAATGGTGCATCCGTTAGCTGGAAGGGGCCTCAGCCCCAAATCTGTGCTTGTAAATGGACTAAGTACTTTTTCCAGTCTGAGAACATTTCTCTTGGAATCGACATGAAAGAGAAATAAAAGCCTGGCTCACTCCTGTAATCCTAGCTATTCAAGAGGCTGAGATCTGAGGATCACAGTTCAAAGCCAACGGGGACAGCAAAGTCCACGAGACTCTTATCTCCAATTAACCACCAGGAAAAACAAAAAACAAAAAACACTGAAGAGAAGCTGTGGCTCAAAGTGGTAGAGCACTAGCCTTGAGCAAAAAAGATCAGGAGCAGCACCCAGGCCCAAAGTTCAATCCCCGCGACTACCAAAAAATAAATAAATAAAAGAAATAAATAAATAAAGGAAAGAAAACACAAAACCAACCCAACCCCGAAACAACAACAACAAAAGAGGCTCTGAGTCAATGATGAACTATTTTGTGAGTTTTTTCTTTTGTGGGCATTGTGACTGTCGCTAATATTGCTAAGTAATACCGTGAAGAGAGAGCCATGAATGGTGGAGGTCTAAGTAAGAATCGCTCTGCTTTCAAGAGGCCCGGAGTATATGTCAGCGACATCTGGAGAGAAGATTCCAGGGCCAGTAAACATCAAGCTAGCCTCCAGAGTCTGAGAAAACAGAAAAAAAAAGATTTGAAAAACGGTCAATCGAGTTCATTTATATCAAGACTGGATAATGGCTATTTTTTCCCTATTAAAGACAGGTTTTTCAAACATCATTCAAAAGGAATATCTATACTAGATTATGAGTTTTGAGATATTTCATTATCATGGTTAAATGGCTTATGGTTCAGAATAGGACATTATTTTAACATAGAATTAAATTTCTAATGAGAGAGAGTATTTAAAAGATTCTATTAGCTATAAGTATCAGTGTCTATTTAATGGCTGGATGTTCTTCAAAGAGGCTCTAGTTGTCCCAAGGAATTGAGTCAGATTGTAGGTGGTAAAATATCAATTTCTCATAATTAATTAGTTTGCATGAATTCTCTGGTGTCTTAATGATCCAATTAAACTCCTATCACAGGAGTCTTTATACCTTGTATCAGGACTATTCTCTCTATACCTTCTCTGGGGAAACCCAAAGAGCCCTAGTCCCACTATTGACCTTGCTGAAGGAAAATTATAATGATTACTGGGAGCATAACCTCAACTTTCGAAAGATTCTTTTATAGTCTATATTCAAAATAAATGTTTTTTATTTGAAATTTACATGCCCATTAGACATGATTTTGTCTCTTAGTTACAAAAGGCACTTTCATAAGGAGAAAGTGGTATTGAAGATAAGTTTAAAGAGCAATAACAGAAGTTCATGAAAGCCATACATTCTGCAATAAGGGCACTTATTACCTCTGAGTGCAGAGACATTGTCTCCTACTGTTTTTCCTGTGTGTATAAATTAGCTTCTAATATTCTAATGAGAAGATCACAAATTAGGAGCTAATTATGCAGAGATGAATAGGGTGTGACTAGATCTATGTTACGTTACATAAATTAATCTGAGTAGATAATATTTGTCTGATGACTAACATGTGATAAATTGAATAGTCATTAAAAGATAAGTGATACATCTATGTTAAGTGCTGAGTCTAAGTATTATTCAGATTTTTCTGGACCAAAAGATATATTTCCATAAAATACACAGGTAATTGAGACAAATAGTCTTTTTAAAAAATCTGGAAAATCAAGTAATGATCCAGGCAGCATTATAAAGTATACAAAAAGGAAGTATTCGTTTAACTGTCAAAGAAGTCAATAAGTACTGTGTGTTCGGAGAAGGGAGGGTCATTTTTGTCTAGAAAAATTCTTAAGTGAAATGTAACTTATAACAAAATGGAAATATATGTTTAATTGTCAAAGAAGTCAATAAGTACTGTGTGTTCAGAGAAGGGAGGGTCATTTTTGTCTAGAAAAATTCTTAAATGGAATGTAACTTATATGAAAAGTTATAGTTTAAGAAGAAAAGTCTTTTGGTAGGCCCCAAAGAGGAACTAACATTCAAGAGGAGAAAATAAAGTATCAGAACCGAAGTAGGTAAGTTTGAGTTGCCAGGGGTGAAGAGGTTATTAAAGTTTTCTGGGAGATAAGATTGGGGATATAATGTTATAATAGCATGAATGAGAAAATCACTAGATTTTCTAGTGATAAATGGGAGAGGTTGTTCAGCCAGGGCAAAATCAGAAGGCTTATATCAGAAGATGGAAAGTTGAAAGTAGAATTGAACTTTTAAGCTATGACAAGTTTCATTGCTTGACCAAAATCTAGTCAGGCTTCTAGACCTTAGACCTTGAACCCACAAGCACACTTTCATGTAACTTAGCATTACCCAAGAGCTCTACACCTGATGCTTGATGTAGGGTTACTCTCTTTGTCTGATCAGGTTCCTCATCCTCTCACAGTCTACCAGTAATGTTTAGTCATCCTATTAGGGTAGATTAGTCAGAATCCCCCATTATCTCTGATATATCCTTTTAGAATTGTTTTTCATTCACTGGTCTCCAGAGTACCTCTTGGCAATAAATTTCCATTTGCCTAAACTGTATCCAGAGTTCAACCCAATCTCTCTACCACTACAAAATCCCATTTGTGATCCTGATTAAAATTTTCCTTACCACTCTTCCATAAGTAACACTGAACAGATTTTTTCCTTAATAGCTACTGAAAGTTTTAGATAAAAAAATTTATATCAGAGCTACTCTGAGCAGATTTATCTGGATCATAATGAGCAATTAACATGAGTAGAATTCGTGACAGCTAGGTACTAAAGGGAGTATACCAATAGTGAAATTAAGGTAATGGGGAGACTTGAATAGTTTTATTCGGAAAAGAGTTAAAAAAGAGTTGTGAGAGAAAATTGTGGATAGAGAGATAAAAGAAATGAATTCGAGGCTATACAGTGAATTAATTAGCAGGAGAAAGAGAATTAGATATCCTGTATTCAAACTCATTTGGATCTTATATATAAACAAACACTATAAAGACTGGAATGTTTTTTTGTATCCAGGATTAATCCTATTTGTGGTAGCATTAAAAGGTGGGGAGGGATAGAACTGAAATTCTTACCAAAGAGCTATCAAGAGAGCATTCATTTCACCATGTGGGAACACATCATAAGTCCACTTTACCACCTTTCTACTCTTGTGAGAAGATAATGAGCACTTACAAGACATTAAGTCTACTGATGTCTTGACATTAGATTACCTACTTGCTAGCACTATTAGAAATCCATTTTTGGTGCTTATAAATGATCAAGTCTTTGGTATTTGTCTACAGCAGCAGAAACAGATTAATACAATTTCCAAATTCAAATCTCTACAGACATGCTCCTGGGACTAAAAAAACAAAGTAGCTTCACAAAAGATCTGAGGGCATCTGTGAAGGCTTGAAAACTAGTTGAAAAGAAAGAAACATGAATTTGGAGGTGAGAGGTCTAGGCTAATTCACTACATGTGCTGCTGAATGGATCTTTTCTTTAAAATCATGTACTACCCAGTCTTATCTACAAAGTGAAGATAAATCCAATTTATGTGGCAATTTTAACAGCAAATGGAATAGCATATGAATTTAATTCATGACAAACTATTCTTAGAGTACCACTGCTGCATTTGTTCACCCTTTCCCTCTTCATTTTATGTCCTTTCCTTGATTCTTAGAAATTGTGGATACTAAAATAAGAAAATTGTTCTAAGTGAATGAGAGAACAGATGTTTTTATTTTGAATATATATTCATAGATACACCAAGTTTTAAGTAAGGCCTAATGAATCTGTGTCTTAGATAATAATGGTTTTAGTATGGGCAGATATAAGAAACATGGACTCTGAAATGAAAATATTTTCCAATCAATGAGCTAAAAGACACATAGGATATTTTGAGAGATTTAGAACCCATATACTGTATCATTGCCTTCCTCCTAGAGAAAGAAGGAGAATCTGATCAACAAGAGTAGAAAGCTCCTACACAAACATTTAAATCTGCTCATCAAACACAGAAGGAACTGGCCGTGTTTTATGTGATATGATTAGCATACAGCTGTTCACCCATTCATCATCACAGGCCAAGGTTAGAGGGGAAACAACCTGCTCTCACAATGAGTTCCTCAGTGCTTCCATTGCTCCAGCCACTTCTTTGGATTTGAATCAATCAGATCCTCATCACTAGATTCTATGTGAAAGCAGTCATGATGCTTTGAGACTCTCCACACCCCCTAGGAGTCCATAGTTGAAGTCCACAGTCCGTTATACAACTCCAGTTATACAATGTACTTCTTTCCAGACAGAAGAAAAGTCCCTACCAAGTTCTCTTGGGCAATATTGGGGTAAGAAAGCTACAAAGACAATGCAGCAGGCAGTTTCATAAGGTGTCCAGAAGAGGCACGTTTCGGGACTATGGCTCTTGCAAAATCTGAGGTCAAAATTTAATTGCTATTTTCATAGTATTAGGAGGTGGAGCCTAAGGGAGGCATTCCAGTTATGAGGGGTTTGCTTTTCTGGGCGGTGACACTATACAGAAAGCTTGAGGCACCTGGTTGCCCTCTGCTTTTTTCTTGTCTAAAAACACAGTGAGCAGACCTTACCAGCCACCTGGTTTGGGACTTTTAAGTCTCTAGAACCATGAGAAGTAATTTTCTATCCTTTATGAATTATTTAGTGTTGTGTATTCTTTAATAGCAGCATAAATGTGACTAAGAAAGGCAGCATATTCTTCAGCTGACAGACTATAACAAAATGTAATAGATGAGATGGTTGAAACAACAGAAATTTATTTTTCTTTTATAGGCAGAAAAAAGTTTATTGGCGGGAGAGCAAACTGCCTGTCTGCATGAGATGGAGGTATGTGGAGAGAGACTGAAAGGAAAAAAAAGGGAGGAACTTTGTGTTGAGCTGGATTATATAGGGAAAGGCAGGAGGCAGGACCACAGCAGATGCAGAAGTCATCTCAGAGCTTGGGAAACCTCAGAGAAGAGGAAGTGACTTCAGAATCTGGGGTCTTTTGCTGACTCACTGTCAGGTAATTAGCAATCAGGTAATTACTGGTTTCATGAAGGTGAAGTGGAAGGGGGAGGGGCTCTTCTCCCCAGCTGATCTAATATTCCAGGCTTTTGATAGTTATAAATGGGTGATGATTATCTTTGGCTACCTCCTGCTGGCAAGGGGTAGAAGGTAGAATTGTTGTCTAGTCTGGGAGAAGGCAGCAAGTGTCAACTGTTCCTTGTCCTGACTTACTTTAAGTTTCTGTCCAGTGAGAAGACAGGTATAAACATTAGATAGGCATGCTTATTAATTATTTTCTTTTGATCTCCCAGGTCTGGTTAGTTTTGAAAGGGCAGGCACAAAGTGATTCCATTTAGGATGTGATTCCATCCCCTCTTACACCTTTCCATGATCCCTGTCCACCAGGAATAGCTTTGTCCAGGGGCGTAG
Source organism: Dipodomys ordii (assembly GCF_000151885.1). Taxonomy (NCBI): domain Eukaryota; kingdom Metazoa; phylum Chordata; class Mammalia; order Rodentia; family Heteromyidae; genus Dipodomys; species Dipodomys ordii. The sequence continues at coordinate 4,909,496 of NW_012267259.1, read as the reverse complement.
GTGCTTATCGCTGGGATGGCTTGTCCCAGTTGACATGGCTTTTGTCAGTCACAGGGCTTAAACTCAGGGCCTGGGCACTGTTCCTGAGCTCTTTTGCCCAAGGGTAATGCTCTACCACTTTGAGCCACAGTGTCACTTCCAGCATCCTGCTGGTTAATTAGAGATAAAAAATCTCATAAGGATTTTTCTGCCCTGGCCTGTTTTGAACTTTGATCCCCAGATTAAATGAAACTTTGCCCCCTTTACTTCCAATTGAAGCAACAAGGAGATCAATAGACGTATAGTTAAGCAGGGCTTACCTGGAACTTGTCAACAGTAAATACTAGAAGAGTTAAATTTTCCCTCTATGGGTCTGACTAAATAAAGAAGAGGATAAAATCTGTAATGACAAAACTACTATTGAGTTTTGAAGCAGCAACTGATTAAATGATTTAGATAATTTTTAATTAAATATAACACTTTAGGGTACTGATTAAGATCAAAACCATTGTCAGCTCTGTATCCAGGGCAGCTTACATACTTGGGAAACAAATTAGACAGCCAACAATAGCATTTGTGTTAAAAAAGTGTTCATTTGAAAGACTTTGACATAAACAAATACTTAAGAGAACTTTGATAGTCTTAATTGTCCTCTTTTCCTCACTTTGAAACAAATATTTAGGATAATTCTTACTTCTCAAATTCTTTTTATCCAAAGAAAGTCATTTTTAAATTTCCTCTCCAAAGCCACTCTCTACTAACTTTTCCTTTTTACTTTGCACTCCCTTTGCTTTAATTTGCATTTATAATCCTTAGAAAACCTCCTTAAGGGTCTGGGAAGGTGGCTCAGTGGTAGAGTGCTTGCCTTGCATGCATGAGGCCCTGGGTTCAATTCCTCAGCACCACATAAGCAAAAAGAAAAAAGCAGAAGTGGCACTATGGCTCAAGTGGTAGAGCGCTAGTCTTGAGCTGAAGAGCTGAGGGACAGCGCCCAAGCCCAGTTTCAGGCCCCATGACCAGACCCCCCCCAAAAAAAGAAAACCTCTTTAATACAATATAATAATCATTTGAAACATTTGGTAAAGCCCAAATCTGATAACCTTCTTTGAGTTTAAGTTTAAACCTGTCCTTTTTTTTTTTTTTTGGCTGTGTAGTCAGTTAAGTAGTTACAATTGAAGCAAAAAAGCAAATAATTTTAGGAAATACCAATACCCCCAAAAATCAATATTTAAGGCAGAAGCATGTTAGTTTGATAGAAAAAGTTTTTTAATACCATGACAGATTTTGTGCATCAAAATGAGTTTGTTTTGAACATGTTCACACACACACTCACATACTTGTACACAAGTTGTAAGGTATGCTTAGGTTTACAAAAAAAAAAAAAAAAGAAATGGCCATAAATTTTTTGGAATTCCAGGCCCAGAAGACATTTTTACCCATTGGATGATAGAACCATGTGGTCAATGCAAGAAAAAACAGGCAACACCAAACAACATACAAGGCAAAACTCAAAACAAAATTTTTGACAACAACAAACAGAATAACCCAGACCTAGATAGCCAAGAACAGAGTATGTTTAGATATTTTTGGTAGCAAAGGACATTAGATAGGAAAATCTCAATTCCAGGGCCTGCAAAAAGAGGTGGCAACTTTGTTAACAAGACATATGAGCATATGAATGGATCATTGAATGCCTTTCAAATGAGTAGAGGAGTAGTAAGCTTGGTTGAACAGTGAGGGTCGGGTGAGGCTAAACCCTCAAAGCCACCACCTGGCCAAGATGGTGAATTTCTGAACAAGTCATGATGGTAAGAAAACTTGGCAGAGTGTTATTGAGTAAGCACGCAAGCAGACAAGCAGACACACAGCAAACAGACAAACAGGAAGGAAGGGGCACACTCTTAGAGTGTGGGAACTCTCAAAGCAAGACAGAGAGAGAGAGTTTTAAACAATCTCTAGTATGGAGATCATCAGAAAGAGAGGGAGAGAGAGACATAGAGAGTGAGGGAGAGAGAGACAGAGACGGAGACAGGGAGAGATTGAAGTTAACTTTCTAGATGAGATGGCTGGGAAACAGAGGTCGAGAAATCCATTTTTCATAGTTCTGGAGGCTGGAAAGTCAAGGGCAAAGTGCTCTTTATTTAGTTCTTGATGAGCCTTTCTTCCTTGCTTTTATTTGGCTGCTTCTCTCTGAGTTCTGAAAAATGCTTTTCTTTGGTATGTGGAGAGAGAACGAAGTCTCTCTTCCTCTTCACTAAATTTCATTATAAGAGCTCCTTTTAATGTGCCCCAAATATCTCATATTTATGCTACCAGAATTTAGAACTTGGAAACCTGCATTGGGGCATAGTGACATTTGATCCACAAAAGGCAGGATTCAGGTATTTTGGCTGGCATGCATTTTGTACTCAGTATGTCTGCATCATGTGACATAACTATTTGGAAGAGATATTAGGGATGTAAGTCCAAGCTGAGTTCCGGAGCTAACGAGATTGGTCCAAGGCCAGGTTGCATTATTGTAAGAAATTGTACAGAGTAGGTCAAGACTTTTTCAATAGTTTCATTGGGACAGAGACTTATATGTACATATGGACGGTATCCTGAGAAAAAGATAAAGTGTGAAAAGCCAAAAAGCTGTCAAATTAAGCATTAGTTAGAAGACAATTAGCAGAGGCCACTACTCTGTCCATTGAAACAGAAGTTCCAAAGACAAGAATGCACTTACGAATACAGGATCAAATTTGTAATGGAAGGAAGAATGTCACAACATGAAGTGTAATTAAGATACTACACCCTAGAAATCATCGTCAATGCATGGTGGAATGAAAACAAGGAGTCAGGACTAACTGACAGGATTGAATACTAAGGGGCGTGCAGACTAGTGATGAATATGCTTTAAACTCAGGTTTCTTTAGGTAGAGATGACTTTTCTAGTTGGGAAAATGACAGGTGCAATTTCAGGCCCATCTTGAACAAGCCTCACCTAACTGCCAGGGTAAAATGTAGGGTGCATGGTCAAAAATACCACAGAGTAAAACCAACAACAACAAAACTGTTGGACATATCCATTGAGTGGTCTCTCCAGCTGTTCAAAGAGGTTATAATGAGTAGAACAAGAAGCCAAAATTAGTCTGAATGCATCCATGCATCCATTGTCAAAATCAATTTTATTTGTCTTAGTAGTAGACAGCTTTTGCTTTGCTGTTTGGCTGGGCATGGAGTCCAGATTGATTAAATCATCATTCATCATCACACCCACAAAACGTATATGTTTTCTTCCACCTCTCTTCCTCTATCCCCACTTGCTTCTTTTAATGTGGCCTCTTTGTTTAGGGTATTATTAAATGAAGTGATGAGTGCAGGTGATTAGTATGTGGATATGACACAGAAGAAGAAAGCATAAATGGGAAATTCAGAGATAGCAAGCTGTGATAATTCTATTATAGGCTTTGCTTCAGTGGGGTCTCTGGATGGTAAAGACGTAATAAGACAGTAGGGGTCTGTGACTGTACTGACTGAGGGTCTCTGTATGATGTGGCAGGCTCAGTAAATTAGATTTGAAATTCATCATTTTATCAGTAATATTTTATCAGAGGCAATTAGTGTGCAGGCACACAGTTCCCTGGGTTAAATTGCTGAGTTCACCTGGAGTGACTTTACCATCCCCAATCAGCAGCACTTTCCCACAGAGTTCTAATTTAGTTGAATAATATTGTGTTCCTACTAACTTCTCCTTCCTTCACCTCTGGTTCTTCCAGTTGCATTAGGAACAGCCACGGTTTTTAATATAGAAGCAAATTTAAGGCAAACTACTCCAACTAAATAAAAAATGCAATGGTTGTGGTTTCTCTTAACAGGAACTCGGGCATAATTACTACACCATTTCTCTGTTCTATGGTTAAATCCCCAGTTAGTGATATTGCAGCTTGAATCAACTGGAACGGAGGGGGAAGTCCCCTTGTGTTAGAGGTACAAGATGAAATAAAAGAAGAAAAGAATTAAAAAAAATTTACTGTCAACGCACTGGCTTAGCCATGAAGGATTTGTAAATTGACTTCATTGTGTTCTGTAAAGTGTGTGTTCTTCCAGTTGAAGTATTATTTGAATTGATCTGGAAAGCACTTTGAAATGAATCTTCCCCTTGGAGATGGTGGCTGGTATTTTGCCAGGAGGACAAGGAGAGAATTCTTGGATTTTTTCATTTCATCCGAAGATCAGTACTTTCTCTGTTAGTTCTGCTTAGCCCTAAGGTTGTGTTTATAACAAGAACTGAAAGGAAGCAGGAACAGGAGTTGGCCATGGGAACAGATGCAAAGAGTGAATGATAATTAATTATAGCAAAGCTGACATCTCTCCAAGAAGATTTGATAAGGCAGAAGACACTAGGCACACAGAGAAGTAGTTGAATCGAAGCCTTGGTTGTTCAGGTCAAGCACCAGAGAGGACATGACTCAGTGATGGAGCAGGGGTGAGGCTGATGTTCTTACTTGGGGAATTTTATTGTTGAATATAACACACATACAATAAAATGTGCAGGTTTATAGGGTGCTATCTGATGAATTTTCACAAAGAGAATTATATATATGTATATGTATATATATATGTTAACCAGGTCAAAATATGAAACTACCATACACCAAATGGAAGACTCAATGGAATATAAACCCAAAGAACTGGAGAAAATAGATGCAAACTACTCATCTAACATGGGGTTAATATCTAGTGTATATAAAAATATTCAGTGTCAAAAACAAACAAAATCAACCCATTTAAAACAAGCAACAGATCAAAATAGACATTTCTCCAAATACCTATAACTGGTCAATAGTATTGTGAAAAAAATAACCAACTTCATTACTCATTAGGAAAGTGCAAATCAAAACCAGAATGAGATATTAACCCAAACCAGCAAGAATGATTATTATCAAAAAGTCTAACGATAAGAAGAGCTGACAAAAATGTGGAGAAAAGAGAACTGGTGGAGGAAATGATAATTTGTACCACCATTATGGAAAACAGTATGGAGGCTTCCTTTGAGGAGTTCATTGGAATGGGTAATAATATTCAAGGAAAAATGTACCTTACTCATGTAAATGTAACTCCACTGTACAGCATCTTTACAACAAAATAAAATTAAAAAAAATGGAACTACTTTATGATTCAGCCATCCTGCTACTGAGTACCTAAACCAAAGAAAATGAGATCAGTATGTCAAAGAGGCATCTACACTTTTGAGTTTATCACAGCAGTATTTGCAATAGTCAGAAAATGGGACAATATATTGTCTATCATCTAATTAGTGGACAAAGAAAATGTGGTACATAAACAAAAAGCAATATTATTCAGCCCAAAAGTGTTCAAAATCCTGTTATTTGTAACATGAGTAGAACAAAGAATATCTCACTCATTGGTGGAAACTAAAAAAATACCTCATAGACATTTGAGAGTAGAATAGTATTCAGCAGAGACTAGTGGGAATATTAGATAGGTTGATGACAATACATTATAGAGAACAATTATGGATTTCAAAAAGCTATAGAAAAGTTGAGTGTTTTCACCATAAAGAATTAGTAATGTATGATGAGATGTTTTTCTTAATTTACATATTACATAATGAAACATCTCATAGTATCTTATAAATATGTGAAATCCTTAGGTTTTATGTTAGCAAATTTCAGTAATAGTAAGAAGTAATCCTAGTTGAGCATGGCAGGCTCTCATGTCTAATCCCAGCTCCCTGGGAAGTAGATGTTAAAAGGACTACAGTTTGAAGCTAGTCTGGAACCCTCACATCACCCAACATCTTGGTGCAGTATTATGCTTCTATAATCCTAGTTACTTCAGAGGCTGAGATCAGGAGGATAGAGGTTCTAGGATAGCCTGGGGGAAATATAAAGTTTAGAATCCTTCCCACCCCGTATCTCAACAGCCAGAGCTGAGTGTGGTGATATATACCTGTCATTCCAGCTACTGTAGGAAACATAAATAAGCAGACCAAAAGCAAGATCGCATCTTAACATTAACTGAAGCTGGAGGCGGTGTGGCTCGAGTAAGCACAAAGCTCTGAGTTCAGATCCCAGTATTAGAAAACATAACAACAAATTCTTACAATAATCCCATATCATCCATTGTTTTCATGGAGAAATGTAAGTTCAGAGGGGTTGAGCAACTGACATGAGATCGCATAGTGTTAGAAATGCGATGTGAACCTCCGTAGTGCATGACTTCTGCACTGTACGGCATGCCTATATCCCGAATCCTGGAAGGAAGGAAATTGGTATGATGAAAATAACTTCAGGACGGATCAAGTAAGCCTGAAATTAGGTAGTATGAACAAAGGGAACAAAATTGTCCCTAGACTGTGGACTGCATTGCTGGTGGCTGGAACAAGGCTGCTATGTGTGCAGTTATGAGATGCCAGATGAGCACACTTGAGGAGAAACTTGAAATCCCATGAAGGGACAGGGCTGCTCAGATGGGCTTTCCAACTCCCCCGGCTTCTTCCAGAGTCAACTCTCCTACTACTACCCACCAAGAATATACATCTTCCTGCAAAATAGGTGTGTAAACAAGACTATATATTAGCTACTGCTATCCCAGAATTTCATAGCTCTCAAAATATTCAAACTGGTTTTAATACAGTATGAATGGAATCACATTGTGGCTATTCTTTTATTTTTTTTATTGTTTCCTGTCTCTGAATTTCATCTACCTGGAGACACGTATCAGGTCATTTTCCACGGTTATCTGGAATCACCTTATTGGATTCCATTGCTATTCTTCTGTATTCTTTTGGTGGGCATTTGAGTTGTTCCCAGTGTTGACCATTTCAAATGATAGTGCAAAGCTATTCCTGGTGTGTGTTTACATTCGTGTGCGTGGTTATGTTTGTGTGTATATGTACACTAAGGTTCCATGTTTTTGATCGTGTGTCCTTTTCCCTCACTCTTTCCTTCCCTTCTCCTCTCTCTTGTTCACTTGTGGTTCTCATTGCAATGACTTCAATATAGCGCAATGCCTTGCTTCTGATCTCAGCAGTTAAGGTCAGGTTCACTATTACCACATCTTTTCACACATTTCTGAGGCACTCTTTGTCCTTTAGAATTCCAGTTCCATCTGTGTTAGGTATTATTCACTATGCCAGTTAACCATCTAGTCTGCTAGTAAATCTGTCATTGTGTTCTTAATTTCTTTTATTTTCTATTGCTGGAATTTCTATTTAATCTTGTAAAATGTATTCCAATTTACTGGTGAATTTTCCATCTATTCTTTAATTGATTTTATATGTGTATACATCACAATCCCTTAGTGCCCATCTATCATATTTTTTTCATTGTTATGGAATTGGGAATTGAACCTAGAGCCTTGTGCACATTAGGCTATTGCTTTACCACTGAGCTACACTGAGCTCTTTATAACATCCCTAGAACTACTGAATTTCTTTCCCTACATTTTTCTATAATTTTTTATTCAGTTTGTTTGCTGGCATAGCTATTGCTTTGAATCAAATGTCTGAGGTGGGTATAAAAATGTGCAGAGGATTCAGATACCATTATCTTTTCCACAGAGTATTTCTTTGTCTTGTTTTCCTGGAAGGAAGTCAGAGAATATTTCAACCCCTTTGGCCTAGTCTGGATGCGTCTAGTCCAGACTTGCCCTGAGTTCCTGGGCTTGCCTTTCATTATTCCAGCTGCACAGTTGGAAGTGCTTCATAGTGTTCTCCAACCCTTTGGCAGTACTGGAGTTTGAACTCGGGGCCTCATGCTTGCCTAGTAAATACTTTACCTCTTGTGAAACACCTCGAATCTTCTGTGATTTATTTCGGCAGGGTTTTGTGTTGTTGCAGGGTTTGGCTTTGGACTGCTCCCCTTCTGCTTATGCCTCCCACCTATCTGGGGTTCGATGTGGATACCACTGTGCTTGGAGTCGCATTTATTTTAGTATTTTGGAGTCGCTGTCCTTGTTCTTCTCGAGTAGCAAGCATTACAGATGCGTATTGCCATAGATGCCCTTAATATGCCTTGTCTTTGATGAATTCCTTATTTTGATTTTTGCCTCCTCTCCAGGATTTGTGAGGGGAAAAAAAACCACATTTCCTTAGTTCTTTAGTTCCTCTGTCTTGACAGCTACATTGGTCGCCCTTTGTGGCAGATATACGAAGGGGACAATGTGCATAGAATGTCTGGTTTATTTCCCAGGTGTCCTCTTTTCTTCAGAACATGGGTTCTCAAGTCCTGATTGCTTTGGTAACTCCTAGATTAAAGATTTTGCTTTTCCAGCCTTGTGAGACTAGCAACCTCTCTGGGCCACTTCCTTTCTTTTAGCTTCTCTGCCTTCTCTGGTGCAGTATTGCGATTCATCTCAAGAGCAAAATAGCAATGTCTGCATGTCTTGGTTCCTCTCCACTGCTTTCATTTTGTTGCTTTGAGTTTCACTCTGCTTTTGCAATTGTTTTGGGGTGGAATTTTTTTTATATGACACCAGGTACATCATTATAGGCAGAAGTAGAAGTCTAGGATGAAGATTTCCTTCTTTAGCTCATCGGCTTTGACAGTGTACAGCTGCTAAGCTTTATAAATGTGAATCTGCTCATTTCTGAAGTGGATTCAATTCAGATTCCCCTTATTGTTAGGATTAAATCGCTAATGTACATGGAACAGCCAGAGCAGTTGCTAGCATTCTAATAAGGCCAGCATTTTGTATTCCTTTTACTACTAATAATTTTAGATATGCATAATATTTCATCTCACATACGTGGTCCAAACAGGATTGAAGGAATTGGTTATAGCAGTACATCAAATTTGGTTTTGTGTGATTACGGCTCATGTAAGTTGCAGATGATGGAGATTTAGGATGGCCTAAGACCACTGTGTGGAACTCACATAACCAGGAGGTTAAAAAGAAGCCTAGGAAATAGCAGAGATGCCTCAGGCAGATTGTTTAGGTATATATGTATCCCTATAACATAGTATGTTGGATTGAGTGATATATGTAGAATGGAAATGCATCTCTCCCATTCTGGAAGCTGGGGAGCTCTAGATCAATGCTCTGGCTGGATAAGTGTGTCTTCCTTTGAGATGGTGTCTCTTCTGCTGCCTCACATGGCAAAACGGACAGTACCCTTTAACCTCATTCATACGGCACTATGCTCATTCATAGGCTGGAGCCTTCATGACAGTCCCACATTTCTCCCTTCATGAGGATTAGATTTCAACATGGATGTCATCATATTCAGACCATACATAACACAGATAGAGCGAATGACCGAGACTAATGGATCTCTGTCTCATGTCAATTCTATGTATGGGAAATAATAGACCCTAAAAAGCATTCTTCAGAAGAAAGAGACAGAAAGAGAGACAGAGACAGAGAGAAAAACCAGAAGCCAAAGATTAAGCACTAAAAGAGGCACACATAAAGGCTAATAACCCTAGATGGAAAATCTACTTCTCATAGAGCTATTATTCTTAGATATGAATAATAAAAACTTGCCCATTAAAAATTTTTTAAATTGCTTTCATAAATGTGATGTACATCAGAGTTATAGTTGCACAATTCAGGTAAAGAGTACATTTTTTGTTATTACAAATGTGGGGAACCATGTACCTTTAGGTCTGGCTTAGTTTGCTTAATATAATTTTTTCCAAGTCTTTCCATTTCCTTATGAATGGAGTAATGTCATTCTTTCTGATGGAAGCATAGGATTCCATTGTGTATGTACATACTACATTTCATTGATCTATTCATCCACTGAGGGGTATCTGGGTTGATTATATAAACAAGGCTACAATGAGCGTGGCTGTGCTGGTAGAATTAGGGCAGGCTGATTTGTGATTTTTTGGGGTAAATACCCAGGTGTGAGATTGCTGGGTCATAGGGGAGCTCAATGTTTAGTTTTTTTGAGGAACCTCCATACTGCTTTCCAGAGTGGTTGAACAAGCAGAAAATCATAATGGCTCAATATCTATGTGCAGAAGACCTTTCAAAATGATGCTTATTGAAATGAACTCCAAGAAATGGAAACAAAAGGTTTTTTTTTGGATCTGGTTGTGGGGCCTGAACTCTGGGCTTGGGTGCTATCCCTCAGCTCTTCAGCTCAAGGCTAGCGCTCTACCACTTGAGCCACAGCACTACTTCTGGCTCTTTTCTTTTTGCTTATGTGGTCCTGAGGAATCGAACCCACGGCTTCAGGCATGCAAGGCAAGCGCTCTACCACTGAGCCACCTTCCCAGCCCATGGGTTTTTTACTTTACTGTCTGCCATTCTTTCTTTCTTTCTTTCTTTTTTTTTCCTTTTTTTGTCCTTTGGTTTATTCCCTGTTGATACTGTTTTGGTTTCTGTACCCATTGTCTTGTATATAACTTTTCTGATTTGGGGAAGGAAAAAGGAATCACAGAAATGGTGGGACAAAGGGTGAACTGATTCAACAGTGGTACTCAGTAGAGGCTATGTTGGAAATGAACTTTACAACTTGGAGGGGAGAGGAGCTGGGGTGGGGGTGGGGGGATGTGGGAGAAAATGAGAGAAGAAAGAAATGTACTCATTACCTGACTTATGTAACTGTAATCCCTCTGTACATCACCTTTACAGTAACATTTTTTTAAAAAGAAAACAATAACAAAAAGAATGTATTTCTTTTTGGACAATGTCACCTCTCATATCACTCTCTCCCAGCTTTTCCCTCCCATCTCCACCCACAGGTTGAGTTGCTCATTTTCAATGCAATGTCCAGTGAGTGCCATTGTTGCATTTTGTCACTCTTTGTCCCTCCATTTCTGTGCCTCTCCTTACACGCCCAAAGATACATGCATGAGCAAACAGAACAAAAAGAAGAAAACAAAAATAGAAAACATGAGAAAAAGCCTTTGTTTCCTTTCCTGGAGTTCATTTTGATAAATATTATTTTGTATAATCAGATGGATGTAGGTATTGCATCTTTCTGCTCCTCTCCTGAGTATCCTCTTTTGGTCTCACTGTGTATGAATGCCTAGAGACCTGTATAATTTACTATATACTTCCTGTATAATTTACTATATTTAGATCTGGCTTCCACCTAGGAGAGAAAACATGTGCTGTTTTATCTTATTTCGAGTTTAATTTTTGACATGATGAGTTGATGAGTCATTCAACGCAGGTTCCTTGAGTACTCATTATATTTTTATTCTCACATTTAGAAATGTTTTGGAATGTTGTGTATCTGTAGTTTCCACTACTTTGGAGTTTGAGGCAGGAGGATGACTGTGACCCGCAAGTTGGAGATCATCCTGGACAACATAGCAAATTCTGCCCCCTCCTGCAAATCCAAAGGGTGGGAGAATAGAAATAGAGTAAACCCTCACATGTCCACTCAGACCAGCCAGATGAACTTCAGCCAGTTGTTGTAAGTCTTTGTACCCAATATATGGTCATATGCATATAGAGATTGAGCCATTGTGAGCCTCACAGCACAGAATGGGAGATCTTTACATCAGACAAGGGCCTCATGTCTAAAATATACTTAGAGCTCAAACAATTAAACCTTCTAAAAAGAAATCCTCGAAGAAATACCAGCCCCATTAAGAAGTGAGCTAAAGACTTAAAGAGAGACGTCTCTGAAGAAGAAATAAGAATGGCCTATAGACACAGGAAGAAATGCTCAACCTCCCTAGCCATAAAAGAAATGCAAATCAAAACAACACTGAGATTCCATCCCACTCCAGTTAAAATGGCTATTGTCAAGAAAACTAATAATAACAAATGCTGGTGGGTATGTGGCCAAAAGGGAAGACTACTACACAGTTGGTAATAATGTAAACTTGTTCAACCATTCTGGAAAGTAGTAGGGAAGTTCCTCAAAATACTAAACATAGAGCTCTCCTATGACCCAGCAATCCCACTCCTGGGCATTTACCCCAATAATCACAAATCAGCCCATGCTAATTCTACCAGCACAGCCATGTCCATTCCCACCTTATTTCCCATAGCTAAGATATGGAATTAACCCAGATGCCCCTCAGTGAATAAATGGATCAAGAAAATGTTCTTTCCTCATTCCTCCCTTTGCACCTACTTACAACTCACTAGGAATGAACATACATCTTTCCATAAACGCAAATAGAAAGCCACATCTGTTGAATGAATGGCTCAGGTGGAAAGCACCTTAAAATCCCGGAGGAGGAACTAGTATCAGTGAGAGGCACTCCAGAGATAGACTGGCCATGATCAAAGGAATTTAGTCTGTGGAACCAGATGTTAAAAGAAAAAAAAAGATCTGGGTTGGACTCTGTTTTCTTTCAAGCACAAGAATGAAAGCAGGATTTTTCTTGGAATACTCTGTCCCTGACCTCTGTGTCCCCAACTATTTAATCTAGAGACCAAAATTATATGAACTATCTCTGCATTCTCCTTGTGCTGATGACCTGACATTCAGAGCTTTGGGTTCCTTAGAGGCAAGTTCTTGACAAATAAAAGGAAATTCACTCTTTCACTAATCATACAAAGTAACAAGGAAGGAGCATTATTTATCATGGTAGTGACCCTCCTACATTTTCATTAGGAATACTTCTGCTTCATCTGGGTAACCTGTTATTTTAGATGGAAGAATAGTTGAATATGGAAATGTGAGTTACAGCGATGGCACTTGAAGAGTCTGATATCATTTGAAAACTAGCTTTTCCCTTTATTAAGCACTTAATGAGAAAAAAAATCAGAAATTGAGAAAAAAATTTTAGTTTTCATGAGAAATCATGGCAGAGTAGAAAAGGATAGCCTTTCATTTATGAACAAAAAAAATGGAAAGGGACAGTATAATTGAAGGCCCTAGTCCAATAATTAAGGCTATTACTGAAGTCTAATTACTAGAGAATCTAATTATAATTTGTAATGTCCTACCAGATTCAGAATACTTATGGGTTTTTTTAGGTGTCAGTTTTTGAGTTGCTGTTGTTGTTGTATCTTTAAGAAGATTAAAAACAATTAGCTACATATTTGCTTCTAATGTATTTTCCAAAATTATGTGGAAGATAGCTGTTAATCACAAAACATACTGAAAAGAGATATAATTTCCTTGTCTATAGCAAGCAGCATTGTAATCTTAGTTGTTTTCAGTAACAAAATTTTTATGGCTGAAACTTGAGTTTGTTTGCAATTCAGTGCAATGCTTCCGATTGCAATGAAATTTAGCATTCTGTTAGATAATTGGCAAATGTGGAGAGCAATCCAGGAATCTCAGTTAAAACAAATGAAATATGCATAATAAAAAAAGATTTTATAAGGCCCATTGCTTAACTATAGATACTTTTTCTCTGTTTCTATCTCTCTCTGTCTCTGTCTGTCTCTACTCTCTCTCTTTCTCTCTCTCTCACACACACATATATACATGGATACAAATAATAATAGTCTTTCTTTCTCAGAGTGGCTTGATTTTGTGTGTGTGTGTGTGTGTGTGAGAGAGAGAGAGAGAGAGAGAGAGAGAGAGAGAGAGAGAGAGAGAGAGAGTGTGTATGTGTATGTGATATGGTAGTCCTGGGGCTTGATCTCGGAGTCTTGGTACTGTACCTGAGGGTTTTTTTTTTCCTTTCTTTTCTCAAGGCTAGCACCCTACTATTTGAGTCACAGTTCCATTTCTGGCTTTTTGATGGCTAAATGGAGATAAGAGTCTCACAGTCTTTTCTGCTCCAGTTGGTTTTGAAATGTAACCCTTACATCTCAGCCTCTTAAGTTACTAGGATGATAGGTATGAGTCACTGGTGCCTGGCTCAGGTTGATTTTTTTTTTTGGGGTCCGGTCGTGGGGCCTGAACTCTGGGCCTGGGCGCTGTCCCTCAGCTCTTCAGCTCAAGGCTAGCACTTTACCACTTGAGCCACAGTGCCACTTCTGGCTTTTATACTTTTTGCTTATGTGGGGCTGAGGAATCGAACCCAGGGCCTCAGGCATGCAAGCCAAGCACTCTACAACTGAACCACCTTATTTTTAATTCAGGTAATAATCATTGCTGACTTAAAAATGATCTGTTGCATTGTGGAATGACTTCAAGAACTTTTATTTTGTTTTGTTTTGGTCATGGGACTTGAACTCTGGGCCTGGCGCTGTCCCTGAGCTCTTCAACTCAAGTTTAGTCCTCTACCATTTGAGCCACTTCTGGTTTTCTGGTGGTTAATGGGAGATAAGAGTCTCATGATCTTTCCTGCCCAGGCTGGCTTTGAACCACGATCCTCAGATCTCAGCCTCCTGAGTAGCTAGGAGTACAGGTGTGAGCCATAGCATCTGGCTTTTAAGATTTTTACTTCAAGAGAATGACTAAGGACATTGGTCTCTTTATAGATCTGAAGTGTTGATTGCAAACTCTAACTTTTCTGTAGGCTAATGCAAGCTTTTTTTTTGTATGAGTTTTCTGTAATTATTACAAGGAATTTATCACAAAGACAATAGCTTAAAGCAACATACATTTCTAATCTCACTGTCCATGGATCCTAAGTCCAGGCATAGGGTGGCTTGACTGTCTTCTTTGCAAACATGCTGTGAGGCCCAAATCATGGTATGAGTAGAGGTGTGTTCAGTATCATAGGATCTGGGGGGAGATTTGTTTGAGAGCTTATTTAAGATGCTGCCAGAATTCAATTCCTCATCATATTTTCCACATGACATCTCCATCTCTAAGCCAGCAACAGTGAGTTGAGTTTTTCTCACTGTTCCACAGCTCTCAGGCTTCCTCTTTTACCTTATGGCCTCATGTAATATTACAACATGACAATCTAGGATAATCTACATTAAGGTAACTGCTAAGCAAGCTTAATCATGCTTGAGGAATTCCTCCTACCATATCATATAATGTAGCCACAGATTTAGTCCTAAAGGGCAAAGGTCTTGGGAGCCAAAATTCTGAGATCAGGATTTCAAGAGGTATCAGTCAAGAAAAGAAATAAAAATGTAAGAAGCTTGATGCTGATTATAATGCAATTTCCCCCCTCAACCTCACCCCTTAAATACAGCAGGGAGGGGAACTAAAGTCAGACAAAGTGCAGAATAATGTGAGGCGATTGTGGGGTGGTCTAGCTTTTGCTTAGGAATTGCTATAGAGAAATATGGCATTCAACAAGAACCCATCTTCTAAAGAACTAACTGCACACAGGAAGTCTGTCTTGTCCCAGTGTGCAGCATGCCAAGTGATCTGCTATGTCACCAAGTACAAATACTGGTTTTTGTTTGCTTTTCCTTTTTTCTGTCTTGCCTACTAAGGGCTTAATCGTCACCAATAAAATGTCAACACTTGCTTTTGGTAATGGCTTCAAGAAAATCTAGGCTAAGATAACTGCTACCCAGCACAAGGTTAAAGAAAGCAATTTTCAGAATAATTTCAAGTAAATGTGTTTATTCCTGAGCTAATAACTCTGGTTAGAATAGAACATGCCAAAGATTTAAGCTCAACATGGCTCTTTCCTGGAGCTGGTGAAGGACAATGCAACCTAATCTACTCAGCTGAAAAAAATGGAAGGTCTTGACAATGGAGAATGATCTGGCAATTTGCTGATGTCTTTTAATGGATTGCAAATACCTTCAGAAAAATACATATGATTTTCTCATCCCAGCACAACTATTGCTTTTATATCCTTTTCTCTGTGACAAGTCCTTTATCCGTGAACTAAATATTGTATTACTTTGTAAACATTGCTTAATGTTTATCATTTTGTAGCATACATTTTGATTTTATAGTATGCCCTTGATAAAATTTTAATAACTAATGTTGCATGGAATATACCATAATTCACTTAATCAATTATTTGCTATTAAAATTTTAGGCTCTCATTATTTTTTTTGCTTATTTTCTTTATTGATTTGATATTACATATGTTATAAAGAAAATGTACCTGGGTAATATTCCTACTTTTTATCTAAGTGTGTTGATATCTATACTTATCCCAATATAGCAACAAATTAAGAAATAGAATTTGCCTGTGTTACATAACTGACTCTCTTATTGAATTCACTGCTGTTTTCTCTCCACCAATTTACTTAGAGTCAACTCAATTAACTGATTGATGTTGTGCATATGTGAGAAAAACGGTATGACCTCCATGCAAAATGTGGAATTTAAGAGAAATGAAATGAACTAGACTCTGTCCCTCAGCTCTTCAGCTCAAGGCTAGCACTCTACCACTTGAGCCACAGTGCCACTTCCGGTTTTTTTTATTTTTTCTGCTTATGTGGTGCTGAGGAATCAAACCCAGGGCCTCATGCATGCAAGGCAAGCACTCTACCACTGAGCCACCTTCCCAGCCCCATGAAATGAACCTTTTAGAATTAAACTAATGGAATCTGTAGGTACAATTCACCTGGGTATTTATTATAGGAATCAAGGGTCTATATCAAATCTAGTTTAAATGCTCAATGATAGTTACACAGATAGGGTCCTAGTGTTCATCGGTGGATAAGATTAATCAACTGTGTAAACAGCCAAAGATATTATTTATTAATAAATGAGTCTAGTATTTGAGACAACTCTTGTGAGCTGATAAAGATGACCTTAGGGAGTGAAAATATGTATGAGTTATTTAGAAGTCAGGAACCAGATCAATTATACCGCATCCAGCTTAAGTTGACATACAAAAAAGATAGTCATGAGATGTCCCAAAGCTTGGCTCTGGTCAGTACTCATTTCTCATTTGTTTGGGCAAGGGGCTTTGCTGCTTCATGCTGTCACAGGACTAAAGGAAAACCTGCAGATTCTTAATGAAATCATTGGTCTGGAATTTGGTTGATAAAGTCATCATGAGGGGGGACTCTTCTCTGTATTGACAGGAAGTGCTCAGACATTGGCACCATCTATGCCTAGGGATTTTGTGTATACCAAGAAAACTAAGGGAAGGAAACTGGCAGAGTACATAGTTCCACATGGTCAAGTAAAAGACAGTGTTCTCTAGGTTAATACAATGGGAGACTGATTTATTTTTTCCTCTTGGCTTGGTTACATTACCATCCTGTTGTTACAAGATACTTTGTAAATGGTAACCTCAGGATGGGCCAGAATATGTGAATTTTCAAAAATGGACACCCAGATTGGCAACATATCAAATGTTGAGCTAAGTGGAGTGGATTCAGAATAGGAAGTTAAATAGTTTTTTCTCCTGATGTGATCAAGTTGCCACAGCAACATAAAGGCTCATTTAGCATATTTGAATGCATAATGCTGCCAACTTTTTTAAAGTAGAAAGTCAAAGTTACCTAAAGATCAGTTCAGTTCATGCTGATTTCAGAATGAAAGATAACAAATTAAGTAGTTGTTTAAAGGTAAAATATTGGCAAAAGAACAAATGACTTTGGCCTTGGGAGGCTTCAATGTCAAGTGTTCCAATAGCTTTTGTTCTTCTCAATGTTTTTCTCAAATAATTTAGATTCTACTATATGTAATCCATCAAAATGAGGTGATGTGTAAAATATTTAAAAAGATTAGCATGGACAAAAATAGCACTTTTCCAAGGCCTTCTGCTGGGGCTAGACATTCACCTATTCTTGAGGACTGTGTGAGGTTTCAGAGATCACAGGAAGGTTGCTCTGGGTGGGATAAATGAAGGACAAAAACGTCAAACAGTAACTCCTAAATGTATTTCCAAAAGTAGCTCAGTGTTTTAACACAGATACATGTCTTTCAGTCACCGTCTGACTTCCAGCACTGCTTCAAAGGCAATATCAAGCTTTTGATTGGAGCTTGAATCTGTGTTAGGGAGGCAGCAATTAGATGGCACTTGGACTGAACAGAATGAGAAAATTCTGAATTGTTTGGGACAATAAGGTGAATTCCCAATGGATTGAGGAATTAGGTTGCATAAGCAAGGTGACAATTTATTTATAAGGACTTCATTGTGATTTGTGCAGAGAAAAACCCATATTCCCTGGTTTACACACAAATAAATGGGTAAATAAAATCATGTGTGGGCAAAAAGCCAAAGGAGTCAATGAGCTCAGCCATACTGGCTCTTTTTATTTGTAGTTCTCTTCTATTGTATATATGCACACACACACACACACACACACACACACACACACACACACACACACACACACAGAGCACTATTTGTGACTTACTGCTGATTGGAAATATGCATTATCCTGCTTATCCTGACCCACTGACCATATAATTGTCACTAGCTAAAACCTAAGGAGAAGGTTTCTTTTGAGATAGTTTATTTCAGCTTTTTGGCAATATCTTTTCCCCCTCTACAATCTCTGAAGACAAGAGCAGTGAGAGTGGATGGTTATATAATTTTAAATACAGTTATAAGAACAAATATTCAAAGAATTGGTGAACTGTTTGCCTTTGACCTTTCCAATTCCAGAAAATGTTTATGATAGATATATTAATGCCCGCCTCACTGCCCAATGAAGAGTGGAGTCCAGTAACTCTGTCTTTTGATTATCTCACTGCTAGTCAAATCCTGTTGCCTGAGATGTTCACAGGGTACATCAATTTGAGTCTCTTGAGGCTTTTGGGACCAATATAAAAACTTACATGCTATAGGAAAGATGGCAAATAAGTTTGATACATAAACTTTACATTAAAAGTGATATATTAGTTTCTGTCAGGCAAGCTGGTTCTCAAGAAGATGGCTAGGTAAGCCATAAAAGAAATGCAAATCAAAACAACATTGAGATACCACCTCACCCCAGTTAGAATGGCTATAATCAAGAACTCTAATAACAACAGATGCT
>NW_012267259.1:4850878-4890073 GCF_000151885.1 Dipodomys ordii | reverse complement strand
CAAAGGAGGAGGCAACAATGCTTGATAAGAAATGTACTCATTATCTTGCCCATGTAATTGTAACCCCTCTGTACAGTATTTTCACAATAAAAAAATAAAAGAAAATAAAAAAAAGAAGATGGCTAGGTAAACTTTTTCTTGGTGGTAGGAAATACAAGTATGCCCATGCTACTGATATGGTCAGTTGCCATAGTAACTTAAAGGCTCAATTACCATATTTGAGTGCCTAATGCTGCCCATTTTTAAAATGAAAATTGAAAGTAGCCTTTTCTGCCTCCAGGACAGGCTAAATGCAAAGAGAGGTGAAGCAAGGACATTTCCGTCTTCACGCTAAGGATGGAGGGCTGAGAATACACACCTCTTGGTGTAAGGGACAGCTGCCCTTCCATCTCTTTGTATGGATTACATGTTCAGTTGATTTCAGCTCTGTTTCTTTAGACTCCTAAGCAAGGCTAACTAAACTGACAAAGCAAATATATTATTAGAACTTTCAAAATGTTTACATATTGATGTCTTTTTTGCTATTTTCTTATTTCTTCTAAGAGTAGACATTATTTTTAAAAGACCTAAAGTTACAAATTTGGGGACACAACTTTGTAAAAGGTGGTTAAGCTGTTATCTTCCCTAACTGTGTAAGATGATTGAATCTTCTCAAATTCACTCTACGTGTCTAATGTGTTTGAATGCTTACAATTCAATCTTGAGTTACCTGTTAGGACATTATTTCTGGATAAAAGATTTGAAATTGGATGTTACAGGTCATAGATCTGCATTTATATATTCATTTCATGCTTCAGAAAGCTAGCTTTTTTATAATATTTGATTACCAAATGATCTTGTATATAAAAATATATATGTGTGCATGCTGGTAGTTGTTTCAGTATGGGGGGGGGGTAGGAGGAAGCTAGAAATTGGATGGTCTAGAGATAAAACATAAAGACCAAAGTCATTATCAATTGTTTAAGGTGAATCCATTTACTTCCTTTTAAAGTTCATTTCAAAAGAATGAACTTTCTAAAATGTAAGTCGTATAATAGCCATGGGAGAACTGGTTAATACAAACTCCTTTAAATAAATGGGTTATAAAAATAATTGCCACAGGAGGCAGTTTCATTGGTGCCTTTCTGGTGTCTTTGCGAGTGGAATTCTGCAAGCCAGTTTTTTAATGGACATGAGTGCTATGGCTAAGTGTTTTCTCAGCAAGCAAGGGACTACTGACAAGAGAAGAGCTCAGCCGGGACAGGAAATGACAGAACACTGAAATGCAATTGCTTAGTGATTGCAGTTTGTGTTGAAAAATGTTTGGGTATGGCAGGTGGCACCAAATATACTATAAAATATCTTGGTTTTCCTGACGAAGTGAAGTTTATGCTACTGTGTTGGACAAGTCATTGGTATGTTAAAATATAACCCAATACAACTTTGATTTTTAAATTTGGATGTATTTTTGCCGGTGTGGTCTTGGAAGCTTTTGTTGATAACCATCTGTTAGAAAATTGGAATAAGTTTAACAGAAGCTGAAGGAAGAAAGAAAATGAATACCATACATTTTGTCTCTGTATATTCACAGTTTCTGAAGGGAGAAGATATTCAAGGAAGATAACTTATCTGTGTTGATTATGTACAGGCTTTGTTCTTGTCTTTATTCCCTAAACAATCCATTATAAAAACTGCTTACATAACATTCATTTTGCATTATACACTGTAAGTAATCTAGAAAGATATAAAGCATAGGAAAGGGTATGCTTAGGCTTCATGTAAGTGCTATGTCATGTTATGTTAGCTACTGAACATTAAAGGAGTCTGGTATCCATTGGAGGTGGATGGCCTGTAACCAATCCCCTGATGGTACCTAGGGATAAATAAATATTTGTGAAAATCAGTATCATAAAATGGCAAGCACTCCCATTTGTTCTGAAGTACCTCTAGATTTTATCACATGCTATAGGGATTGCTGGGAAGATGCTTCCTTGGCTGTCATTTTGGGAAATTGAGTAAATGCAAGCTATGTACTCCTCATGGAATAGAGGAAAATGTTTTAAGTGGACATATGTGATTGAAAATAAAACTAAAAGTAAACTCTAAGAGTCTGTTAGGAAGAATCATATCATATCATTTATAAAGAAATGCATGGACCTGAAAAAAGTTAGGTTAATGGAAGCACGTCAGGTACAGAGAGAAAAAGGACTTATATCTTCTCTCATATGTAGAAGCTAGTTCAAATGTATAAACGTACCAGTAAACAACAGGGGGTTGCATGCAAGTGCTTTTGAATGCATTAACTGAAGTATGGTGTTTGCAGAGGAGAACTGAAATGGTGTAATTCCTTAGAACAATAAACTCACAGTCCAACCAAACAAATACCAGGAAACTGGTACTGGTACTTGAAAGTTGTTGGTGGATGGAGGGAAGAGGATGGGGGCAGACAAAGAAGAGAGGAAGGGAGAGAATATTCAATGCATATACTATGAAATTAAGACAATTGAGGAGAGAGGGGTGAGAGAGAATAACAACAAGACTGACATCGCTTAGGATGCCTGGTATTAATAAACTGACCTGCGGAATGGTACCTCCTACATATAATGACGTAAAACAAACAACATGTAAATATAAGTGCTCTGGAGCAAGGTACCTTATGAATATAAGGCAAGACATTAGTGTTCAGCCCTGGGCCTCCTGCAGATATAGTCAAATTAAGATAAGATTGTAGTGGATGAAATTGTTCTTGACACCAATGATGAATGTCTATAAGACACTGCAGAGACACTGGGTATAGACAGAGGCAGAGACCAAGGACTCCCTCAACACAGCAAGGAAACCCAAGTATAGCCAGCAGGAACCCCCTAAAGAGAAAGGTATGGAATAAACAACTCTCTTTCACAATGAACAATCTCTATGAACACCTTGCCTTTGGACTTAAAATTTTCAAACCAATAAGCCAATTTCTGTTGCTTTAAACTTTCAGATTTGTGATATTTTGTCACTGCAGTACCAGAAAACAAATATACATATATAAAGAGTCTTATGAAAGAGAGATAATCAGAGATGAGCATAAGAAAGAATACATGTTAATTTCTATAATCCCTTCTTAGTGATTAAAATTCCCTATTGTTTTCCCAAAGTAATTGTGGGGGGGGGAGGGTCTCATTCAGTTCCAGTCACCACAAACTTAGGTGGAACTCTTAAAACATCAGAGATATACCTGTTTTTGTAGCAAACCAATTTGAAGACCTGGCATGTGAACCTATAAAATTTATCATGATAAATCCAGTTCCCATGGATCTTGCTTATATGAGGATTAATGTCTCATTCTCAGCATATTTTATTTCCCTGAGTCTAATGTCAATAAGAATGTCAAAAAGGAAAAAAGAGCTAAGTAGAAAATTAATCTAAGAAATGAAGTATTTATGATAAAGGCATTTAGAAAATAGCTTGTAAAATTGACTTTCCAGTCCTAAATGTTAGGGTGGCAACACTGAATATCTTACCAATAATTCTCATTCATTCTAAGAAGATTTATCAACTCTACTTCTATTTAGAGGAAAGAAAATAACTAACATTATATTGAAGTTTTAATATAAGTGACAAAATAGAAAAAACCAATTCATCAAATCAATGTTCTAATATTTTAAAATTGGATGCAGAGAAATATCAGCAGTGTGTGTGTGTGTGTGTGTGTGTGTGTGTGTGTGTGTGTGTATTGCTTTGTAATTAAAAAAAAAATCACCTAAGCTACACTTAAAGACCTTGTGTTAGGAATAACACAGAACACTGGAATACTGCAAAAGGCTTGATGTTGTTGAATCCAAGAGGACAGAGTTTTAGGACTCAGAAAAAAGCAAATTGAAAATGGGTAGTTTTCTGGCAAAAACTTAGTCACATTGATTTTAGGAACAGAAATACAATATTTAATTATGTAAGTTTGCCTGGCATCAACTTCTTAGAAATGAGAAAGATGCATCTGAGTATAGTCAAAGTACTTGATGCACAATGGAACAATAAAGTTTGTTGAGACTGGGTTTTTGAAAGGCAAGGAGGGGAAGAGAGAGAAAGAGAGATGGGAAGACTGATTAAGGTAGATTTTATGCATACATAGACATGGCAAAATGAAACCCCTTGTGCAACTAATTGGCACTAATAAAAATGTAAAAAAAGAACAATAATAGAAACTAAATAAGAGAAAGAGGCAACTGAATTGTGCCATTCTTCTTCTTTTTTTTTTTTTGCCAGTCCTGGCCTTGAACTCAGGGCCTACTACTCTACCACTTGAGCCACAACACCACTTCTGGCTTTTTTTCTGAGTAATTTATTGGATTTAAGAGTCTCATGTACTTTCCTACCCAGGCTAGCTTCCAACTGTGATCCTCAAAGTTCATCCTCCTAAGTAGTGAGTATTACAGGCATGAGCTTCTAGCTCATGGCTGTACCACATCTCTTGATAAACTAACTTAAAGCCATTTGGCCCCATTCATGGGATCTTTAGGTACTCAATGATTTGGGGTGTGACAAAGCTAACAGTGCTCTGTCATCAACCTTCTAAACCTAATTTCAGATTACAATTTAAATTGTTTCCCTAATGCCATTGTTTTATTCAGGAAAAGTGACCTGCACCTTCAGAATGAAGGAAAAAATTCTGTATCAAGGAGCTAATTCAGAGGAAACAACCATGCACATAAATCACTATTAGTGTTGATATTTGAATAAATTAATTTAAAGCTAAGAAAGTTCCTATTATATAGTGATGCCTCTAAGTTACTTTTCTTAATGAACAATCATTAGAACAAAAGGGAAAGAAACAGAAAGAGAAAAAGGAAAGGATTTGTCCAACAAATGTCACAAATGTGGATACAAATATCTACTTGTGTGACTACCCTAATTAATTTCCTCATGCCCATTGCCTATTAGAATACTATTCTGGAATTTGATAATAGATCCTGCAAAAGTCCTGAAAAGATGAGAGATTCTGTCTCCTTTGAGCATCAGACTTTCAGCGAAGTATAAAAGAATCTTGAATTCCAAGGACCAGAAGACCTTGGGTTCAGAAATGGAAAGGACATTCCTCTAACTAGATCAGGTATATTATTCCTCATGCTTGACGTAGAGCAGACAATATCTCCTAATGTGATTCCTTTGCTCAAATAATGAGTCTTGCACTGAAATCAAGGAAGGCATGGAGTGAATGCTTATTTTTAAAAAATTCTACCTTAAGTGATTTCTGTTGTTCATTTGATTTGGAGTAAGCTCTTATTTTGCTGTTGATGTAATGTGAAGACGTGTGAGTGCTCTCTGGATTGAGTAACCTCAGTATCTTGACTTGGAAGTTACACCATTTTAATGAAGTCTTCAAACTTAAAATTTCAATTTTGTCTTTTTCTCAGTAAAATATCAGCTAGAGTTCAGCTGAATCAATCAATCTTAAAGAAGTTAACAGAATACCTCCCGCACATAATTTAGCAGTGCCACAAATAAATTGTGGTTTAAATTTCAGTCAGCAATAATTGAGTGAAACAATAATTCAGCTAATAAATGGATGAGGAAGAGGATTGTAAGAATATGTTTATTCTAAGTAAACCTTAGAACAAACTAAAGAGAATTTATGAAAGATGAAAGGACTTTGGAATTTTTGTGCTCTTTAAGATGAAACCAAAGCAGAATATTTCAATTTTCACCACATGATATCATTATGAAGGAGGTTAAGTATGGTCCCAAAAGATTTGGAATGATTAATTGAGGGAGTCTTAAAAATTTATCTTTTAGTAATTTATTAATTCATGAAAAGTTGAGGAAGGATAAATGGTAGAGATTCAGAAAATTGGAAAATAAATTTTATTGAGAATGATGGAATGTGTACATATATGAGGCATATTAAGTATCTACACAACTTTTCCTTTTGACAGTCAAACTACAAAATATTCTCTTTTGCCTGTCAAATTTCCACTCTAATTTGAGTAAGTATGGGAGAAAAGAATGAAAAGTTTATAAAATGGCAGAATTACAGACTTCAGAATATTCTAGAAATCTTTTTTAATCATTTCCAGTTATAAAATGGCACTGGTGCCGGGTGCTGGTGGCTCATGCCTGTAATCCTAGCTACTCACGAGGCTGAGATCTGAGGATCGCGGTTCAAAGCCAGCCCGGGCAAGAGAGACCGTGAGACTCCTATCTCCAATAAACCACCAGAAAACCGGAAGTGGCGCTGTAGCTCAAGTGGTAGAGTGCTCGCCTTGAGCTGAAGCCCTGGGTTTGATTCCTCAGCACCACATAAGCAGAAAAAATAAAAAAAACCGGAAGTGGCGCTGTAGCTCAAGTGGTAGAGTGCTCGCCTTGAGCTGAAGAGCTGAGGGACAGCGCCCAGGCCCAGAGTTCAAGCCCCACGGCCGACCAAAAAAAAAAAAAAAAATGGCACTGGTAACTGGATAGATACTAATTTGAGAAAGAATATATTTGAATAACTATAAACGATTTGCAATGAACTGATGAGTTTCAAGGAATGAAAAGTATATGAGATAAAAATATAATTGAAGGCAGGAGCCCAAAGGAAAAAGAATGAAACAGTGGACTAGATTTCATGTGAAAAATGCCATGAATGAACATTTGGATATATTATCACACTTTCATGTATTTTCACACTTTAACTTTATTCTACTTTGGAGATTCAAAAAATTGAAGTGTTTTCTAACTGGTAGTTTCCCTAGTCATTTGATAGAAACAAATTAAGGCCTTCAAGTAACCCACTTTCATCTTTAGTTGTAAATATTTCCCACCATAATAACTAAGAACATAAGGAAACAAAGCACTGTGAGCAATAACCAGCAGAAAAAGACTCAGAATCCTAGGAGAATTACTAATTTTATCTTGCCTGTGGCACTAAATGAAAGCATGAACATTTACAATTTAGCAAAATAAGAAATATTGGAACAGATCTTAGAGACTATTGACAGGAATTGTGGAAGAACTCTCTGAAAAGTACAGGTAATTGGTGCTTTGTTCTACTTCTAGTATACAATGTTAAGAGCTGTGCTTGTAGTCAGTGAAGGCTGAGAATGATAAATGTTATACTGAGTGAATGGTTTTGTTCTCCACAATCCATTTCTGTGCTGATTACATATTGCCAAGATCAGATGGGCTAATCCTCAGCTGAAACCCAGACTAAGTGCAATATGTATCTTGATGGGTGGAAAAAAGATGGGCAACTAGCAAACTTTCATAACCTTCTCATTCAGATAGGAACTTCTAATCTGTGTAACCCCTAATGTAGATTTTGAAATTATATGCTGCTGATCTTAAAATGCCTGTGTTTCTGTCATGCCTTCTGATTGCATTGATGGTCTATGTTTTTGAAGTAAGTAAATCATTTTACATTAAGTGTATGAGGAATCTGGGTCTTGTCATTTAATCAATTCAAATGAATGTTATTATTTTTCATGTGGTAGTCATGTGATCACATGAATTAGGCTTATTACAAGAAAGTAAGAAAACACCAACATTCCCTTAGTCTATAAGTTCTTTAATTTTGGCTCTCTGCTCAGTATAGTCCATCCAAGGTGGAGGGGACACAATGTCTGGAAAAAATGGAAAAAATTAACTGATGACTGGAATCTCTGGGAGTTTGTTCCTTTGGGGAAATGTTTCATCACAATATCCTCTGGGCTTATTTTTGTTGCATAAATGGTGTGCTTTCTTACTTATGTATTTATTGAGTGTCAGTTTTGAATCCTGGAGAAGGACACATTGCATTGATCTCTGTTAAATGTTAAAAATATTCTAGGTCTATATGAAGCAAAGCCATGATGATGGCTAATGAGGCATGGAGCATTTTCACTGGCTTTATAATATAACTAAAATGTACCAAAAAGAAGGCTGAAATGAAAGGGAATAATAGTATCTGGTAGGACACAATTTAGGGAACCAATATGAAAATTGAAGTACAGTAGATCAAAATAAGAGCCATCTTTATGAGATTAGTTGGTGATACTATTCCTTGAAACTAACTACACAAAGAATAGTTGAAGAACCACTGGGCATCTGTAGATATGATATCATCTTAAAATATTAGAAAGATGCGGAATAAGGAAGAGATTGAAATTGAGTTTGTGCCTATAGAAATTAAGAATACGATACTCTGACTTGAATTAGTGGACAGAAACTTAGAAGTAGACATGCTTTAGATCACATACTGGTAAAAAAAAATAAAGATAGCCTCTTTAAAAAGTGGAGCAAGGAAAGTTAGATATGGATAAATGGAAGACAGACTAGATCTCTTTATCTAGCTGTGTGCAAAAGACAACTCCAAGTAGATCACTGAATTGAATGTAAGATAGAAACTTTGAAATTACTAGAGCAAACCACAGGGGAAACACATTAAGATATAGGCATAGACTTTCTGAACAGAATTCTAATAGCTCAGGGAATAATGGTAGAAATTATCACTTGGATTGCCTCAAATGAAGAAACTTCTGCAAATAAAGTGAAGAGACATTCAACAGGAAGGGAGAAATTCTTTGCCACCTGTTTATCTGACAGAGGATTAATGTCCAGAATACATAAGGAACAAAAAAATTAAACTGTGAAAACTCAATTAATTTAATCAATAATGAACAAATGGCCCAATAAGCCCTTCTCAAAAAAGAAGTATAAACATCTGGTATCTGACCATCGTAGAAATAAAAATCAAAACAATGCTTGGTAGGAAATGTACTCATTGCCTTGCTCATGTAACTATAACCTCTCTGTACAGTATTTTTACAATAAAAATGTGTTAAAAATCAAAACTCTTTAAAAATTCTATTTTAACCCAGCCAGAATGTCTATCAGAAAGAAAACAAAATAAGACCCCAAATGATGTTTTATAAATAGGAATAATATTACCCTTATGCACAACTGGTGGATATTAGTTCAACCACTTTGGAAATTCATATTATTTCAAAAATAAAACTAATAATGTAGTTATATTATTTCAGGTCATATTCCCACAAAGAACCAAAGCCGTCTTATTATACAGATAACAGCATTCTTATGTCTACCTGACACTGTTTACAATAACAAAGATATGGAAGCCGCTTAGGTGCCCATAAAAAAACGAATAAAGAGGGCTGGGAAGGTGGCTCAGCGGTAGAGCACTTACCTTGCATGCATGAGGCTCTGGGTTCGATTCCTCAGCACCACATAAGCAGAAAATAAGAAAGCCGGAAGTGGTGCTATGGCTTAAGTGGTAGAGCACTAGCCCTGAGCTGAAGAGCTGAGGGACAGCGCCCAGGCCCAGAGTTCAGGCCCCACGAATGGACACCCCCCAAAAAAATGAACAAAGAAAATGTGATGTGTATTCACAGTATAGTTGTGCTAGGCATGGCTCAAAGACAAGTATTACATGTTTTCTCTGATGTGTGGAACATAGGGAAAAAAGAAAGATACAGACATTGAAGCGTATCTATTAGGGCTATGGAAGAGGAGAAGTGGGGAAGAAAATGAGAGAGAACAAAAGAAAAGGTAAAAAAATCATCCAAGCCTATTACATGCTTGCATAAAAGCTATTATTCTGTGCAATTAACGTATGATAAATAAGGAAAGAATTTTTCTAATGGGCAGTAGTTTCAGAGTATGGGAATACAAAGGAGGAAAAAACAACAACTCTGATGACCTCTATGTTCGAGCCTCACAAAATAAGAGTTGGCCCAGATGGTCCTAAGCACTAAGTTTTCATAATCCTAGTTTACTTACAGATGGCCTCACAGATTGTTTCCTATTTCATGGAGAGTTTTATAATCCATAATGAACTGAGATTTATAAAGTTTCCACATTATATTGGAAATAAGGTTTTATATCAGAGCTTTTAACTTTATCCAGTGTGGAGTCTCCTGTGCTTGCATTTAATATAAACTTCTGGTTCTGAAACTTTTAGCAGATCAGAATGGCTCAAGAAAGGAAAGGGAAATAATAAAGAAAAAAGACTCAACAATGTTGTACTGCACTCAAGAAAACAAAACTCCCAATGGATGCCAGTGTCTCACACTTGTCATTGTAGCTACTCATGTTGCCGAGATCTGAGGATCGAGGGTTGAAGCCAGCCCACACAGAAATATCTGTAAGACTCTTTTTTTTCTTTTTTTGGTCAGTCATGGGACTTGAACTCTGGGCCTGGGCACTGTCCCTCAGCTCTTCAGCTCAAGGCTGGTGCTCTACAACTTGAGTCACAGTGCCACTTCCAGTTTTCTGAGTGGTTTATTAGAGATAAGAGTCTCATGGACTTTTCCTGTCTCAGCTGGCTTTTTAAATTTTTTTTTATTTTAAAAATAAGCTCTTTAGTGTGAAAATACTGTACAGAGGGGTTACAGTTATATGAGCAAGGTAATGAGTACATTTCTTATCCAGCATTGTTGCCTCCTCCTTTGTTTTTCCCCTACCATCCCCATCCCTTCCACCTCCACAACTACTTCCTAAATTGTAAAGTTCATTTTTCAACATAGTGTCTTGTACATCTCATTGTTGCAATGGGTCAATCTGTATCCTATGTCCCTCCCCCATGGTATAACCCCTGTTTTCACTGTATTTGATGTTGGTATAATTTGGGGAGGGAAGGGAAAAAACAAAATGTTTAAACCGGGCTGGCTTTGAACCATGATCCTCAGATCTCAGCCTCCTGGGTAGCTAGGATTATAGGTGTGAGACACTGGCGCCTGGCTGTAAGACTTTTATATCCACTTAACTGGGAAAATCCAGAAGTGGAGGTGTGGCTCAAGTGGTAGAGCCTTAAGAGACAGTGATAGAGCTTAGGCTGAAACCCCAGAACCAGTGCTGGAGCATATGTGGGCAGACACACACACACACACACACACACACACACACACACACACACACACACACACACACACACACACACACACACTCTGTTTCAGTCAATTTTACTAGTGGACTTCTTAAACAATTAAAAAGAACTATATGTATTTCTTAACATTGAACATTTTCACTGTAATTTTAAATAACCACTAAAATACCATGTCAGTGAATAGAAAGTTATCAAAATGTAAAATTAAATGATTTATGATTAGATTTCCAAAATAGTAGAAAGGAATATAGTAATTTTTCCCTTCATTCAAAGTAATAAAACTCAATAAAAATGTCATAACAACTATTTGGAGACCTTGTGCATTGATTATTATAGATGTTATACAGTAGCTAACATTATCAATACAAAGGATTCATAGGATAATATCTTTGTGACACAGAACTAGGCAAAGATTCCATAAATATAAAAACATGAATTTATGAAAGAATTACTGTGATGAGATCTCATTAAAAATGAAAGCCTTCACTCTACAAAACTAAGAAAAAGAGGCAAACCACAACCTGGAAAAAAGTGTTTACAAACCACACCTGATAATAATCTTATATTCTGAGCTCATTAAAGACTCTAAGAAAACAGTAATACAAAGATAAACCAATGAAAAATGGGAAAAAAGAATGTGGATAAACTCATGAAATACAAGAATCATTAATGAATACAAGATGCTCAGCATCACCAGTTAGCAAGGAAATAAAAATGAAGACTCAGATGAGAAATCACTACAATCCTTCTTGTATGACTAAAGTTAAAAACCGTGTGAAATCCAGTGCAGAGGATCACATCTTGTGATTCAAATTTGTTCAAAGGCCGAGATCGGGAGAATTGCAGTTTGAGGGCAGCTGTGGAAAAAGGTTGGTGAGACACCCTATGTCAACGAAATGAGGTGGGGGAGTGGGTACATGACACACATTTGTCAGCTGTGTAGAAAGTATAAGTAGGAGGATCATAGTCCAGGCCTTCCCAGACAGAAAACAAAGACCTTAGAATGAAAGCAAAGGTTCTAGCTTCTTTATCATTATACCAACACTTTCCATAACTCCACACCTGCTAGACCAACCAGGTCAGGATAAAGGACACTGGCATCTGTCTTTATTCCAAATTCACCAAGTTACCCTCCATGTAGCAGCCATCAGTGACAATTCCTGATCTAGAACCTTGTGTCTGAAAGTCATTTCTTAGAGAAATGGTCTAGAACTAATTGCAAATTTCTTGGTTTTATAGAAAAGAAAATAGCTAGCAAAAATCAGTGTCAAGTAAGACAAAGTATTGCAAGATACCTCACATATGGAATTTAGATCCCAAAAGAAAATGAGTGAATGAATGAACAAAAGTAAAATGGGACTGTTGTTTAAGAAAGGAATTCTGTAGGAAGATAAGTATGTTAGAGAGTCTGTAGGGGAGTGAATATGATCAAAATTCTTCATATACATGTATGAAAGTAGAATGATGAAACTCACTAAAAGTATTTTTTAATTTATTTTGTTATCTTTAAGTAGTTGTAAAAGCCTAACCATGACACTTAACCATGCATCATGATCACTGTCACCCCATCCCTCACCCATTCTTACCCATCCCTCCAAACCCATTCCTTCCCTCATTTTTCTTAATTTTCTAAGATATATATTGAACTCTTGACTGTATTCTCTGCCCCCGCTTCTCCTCTTTATTCATCTACCTCTCTCCTCTTGACACCACTGGAGATGTAACAATATCAAACTTCAAATTTTTCTTCAAACTCTATGGAGCTATAGTAATGAAAACCGATTAATACTGGTACAAAAACAGGCCTGTGGACAAATGGCACACAATAGAAGACCCAGAAACTCATAGACCTATAGCCGTCTAATCGTTGATAAGGGAGCCAATAACATAGGCTGGAAAACTGACACCATTTTAAACAAATGGTGTTGGTAAAACTGGATATCCACATGTAAAAAAACTAAAACTAAATCCTTACATATCACCTTGTACCAGCATCAATTCAAAATGGACCAGGACCTCAGTGGAAACCATGAAACTATTTCAGAAAGGAGTAGGACTCTGTCACATACTTGGGAACTATGTGAGTAAAGGCCCAAAAGCACAACAAATCAAAAAGTTTTGATAAATGGCATTGCATGAAACTTAAACATTCCTGCATGGCAAGGGACATTGCCAATAAGTAAAAAAGACAGTCTAGAGAACTGAAGGACATTTTTGTCAACCAGACATCAGACAAGAGCCTATTATTCAGAATATATAGAAAACTTAAAATTAAATAGTGAAAGAATCAACAATCCAATTAATAAATGGGCTAATGGGCTGAAGAGAGACTTCTCAGAAGAAATAAAAATGGCCAATCGACACATGAAGAAATGCTCATCATCTCTGGCCATTAAGGAAATGCAAATGGAATTATTATTTTTAAAGAAACTTGGTCTATTTATTTATTTTTATTTTATTGTGAAAATATCATACAGATGGATTACAATTACATGGGCAAGGTATTCAGTACATTTCTTATCAAGCATAATGGTGCCTCCTCCTTTGTTTCCCCTTCCCATCCCTTCCCATCTCCCCCCTTACCCCGTCCCTCTCCACAAAAGTTGTAAAGTTCATTTTTTGACATAACGACTTGTACATCTCATTGTTGCAATGGGTCCACCTGTATCCCTATTTAAACTATTTTTTCCCTTCCCTACCAACATCAAATACAGTGAAAACAGGGGTTATACCGTGGGGGAGGGAATACAAAGTAACAAAGAAATCATCTTATAAATATGTTAGAAACAATAGCAAGAAAGAAAAAAACATTTGAATCCTTGTTTTGGGGTTCATTTCTCATAACATCAACTTATCTGACCATTTCTTCTTGTCTCAGACATATACTAGTTATTACAAATAAGGGAAGCCGTGGGACCTGTGTTTCTTTGGGCCTGGCTTACTTCACTTAATATAATTTTTTCAAAATCTTTCATTTCCTAACAAATGGGGGCAACGTCATTCTTTCTGATGGAGGCATAGAATTCCATTATGTACATGTACCACATTTTCTTGATCCATTCATCTACTGAGGGTCATCTGGGTTGGTTCCATATCTTAGCTATGGTAAATACTGCTGCAGGAAACATAATTGTGCTGCTAGCTTTAGTGTGGTCTTGCTTGTGATCATTTGGGTAAATGCCCAAAAGGACCAGATGGATTTACAGTGGAATTCTACAAGGCCTTCAAAGCAGAGCTCATACCAATACTCCTCCAACTCTTCAATGAAATTAAAAGAGACTACCGAACTCATTCTATGAAGCCATAACCCTCATCCCAAAACCAGGAAGGGACTCATCAAAGAAAGAGAACTATAAACTCATTTCTTTGATGAATATTGATGCAACACTTCTCAACAAAATTTTAGTCAATCGACTTCAACAATTCATCCAAAAAATCATACACCATGATCAAACAGGATTCATTTCAGGGATGCAAAGCTGGTTCAATATACACAAATGGAATTATTTTTAAAAGGAAGGCTAAGAAAAAGCAACAGAGGGAGTCAATTTGCTCAAAGTGCTTTATATGCACATATGAAAACATCACCATGGAACCCTTTGTACAATTAATATACACTAATTAATAAAGAGAAAAACTGAACCTCATTGGGTGGCTTAGATTTTCTGTTTTCAACCATTTTAAAAAGCAAAAAAAGTAGCAAAGGAAAGAAAACTGTTTGTCTCAGCTATTTCTCAAATTTAAAATAAATACTTAAATGAATTGTAATCCAAAACATAATTATGTTCCTTTTATAAAAATCTTTTTTGTTTCC
This sequence comes from Dipodomys ordii, assembly GCF_000151885.1. Lineage (NCBI taxonomy): Eukaryota > Metazoa > Chordata > Mammalia > Rodentia > Heteromyidae > Dipodomys > Dipodomys ordii. The sequence continues at coordinate 4,875,437 of NW_012267259.1, read as the reverse complement.
CTTTTCTGGGGATTTGAAGGTTAGGAAACAAATGTATCCTAGCTTATTCAAAGGTCAAGCCAAGTAATTTAGACTTTAAACAATATAGCGCTTTCTGATTAATTGCTTGCTAAAACTCGGAGCTTATATCTAGCTAAGCTGTTTTTTCCCTCATTTTCTGTTTTGCCTCCTGTTCCAGTTCAAGAAAAAGTAAAGGAAAATAACCTGTTCTCATAAAAAAAGTTACTAAAAAGAAACAAAATGTATTGCAATTTGCTAGCAATATCTGTACTAGAATTTAAATTTAATAATATGAATAGACTGTGACATTGTAGTTATTGTTTAAATTTATTGTTATTGTAAAGGTGATATATAGAAGGGGTATGGTTACTTGAGTCAAACAAAGAGTACATTTCTTTTTGAACCATGTCACCTTGCTCTCTCCCAGTTTCCCTTCCATCACCACCCCACAAGCTGTATAGTTCATTTTCAACATAGGTCTGGTGAGTAAAACTGCTGCATTTGTTCACTATTTACATCACTACTTCTGTGTCACCCTTTTACCCTCCCTAAGACATACGAATGAACAAACAAGACAAAGGAAATAAAAATCAAAACTACAACAAAGAAAAAAATTAAAAGAATAAACCTCTTGTTTCTACTTCCTAGAGTTCATTTCAATAAATATTGGTTTGTATGATCAGAGGCACAAAGCTATTATACCTAGGTGATCCTTTCCTGTGTGAATGGCTGTGCAATTTATCATGTCCCAGTGTATTTTTTTCATTCACCATCCAATATGTGTACTTGTAGATTGATTCCAGTATGCATTATTATCGGGGTTTCTCCCTAGCATTTGTATTGTTAAACCAGGTGACAGGTGACAGGGCTTCAGAATTTAAAGGAAAAAATGGATTTGCTTCCAATATTTTGAACAGGCTCCATCATTGTTGCAGGTCAGATGAGCAAAATTACTTTAAAAAAAATTTAGGGCCAATCCAGGGACTTAAACTCAAGGCCTGGGTTCTGTCCTTGAGCTTTTGAGCTAAAGGCTAGTGTTCTGCCACTTTGAGCCATGGTTCCATTTCCAGCTTTTTTGGTGGTTAATTGAAGATAAGCCCAGACTGGCTTTAAACTTTGATCTTCAGCTCTTAGCGTCCTGAGTAGCTACAATTACAGCCGTGAGCTACTGGAGCCCAGCAGATTACTTTGTTTATACTCACTTTAAACATACAAGCAGAAAAGATCTGGAATCTCTATCTTTTGTGTTAATGTCTCCAGATATCCTGGAAAAGCTCTAATCTGTGCTAGTGAGCAACTCAGCTTCATCATTGGAAATTTATTTTTTGTCTATTAAGGAAAAAAATGTCTTGCTATGGAACTTCTTTAATAATTATAGTTTATATCTTTTTAAATCTATGTGTACATCTGCCCATATTTTAATTTTTTTTCTGTTCAGTCTGTCAATACTCTGCCCTTCCCCTTGACTAACCTGTGTCCTATGTACATAATTTTCACCTGTCATACATTGACTTATTCATTCTTCTCTTTCAATTTGCTAAGTTTTTGAAATCCCTGAGCTCTTCATCTATGTAAACTATCTAAATTTTCATACCCTTCTTCTCTCATTCTTGTCAGTATCCTCTGTGAGTTAAAAATAACTAGACAAGATGTGTGGCCAAGAATGCTAAAGCATCATTTATTTCCTTCCATCTCAAACAAATAATTCTCAAAAATCTCATGTGTATACATTTTCTCTTCATGATTCTTACTTTAGCACCTGCCAACAATGCAATTAAAGTTTCCTTATGGGAAGCATAATGTAGACTCAGATACACAATATTTGGAGTATCATATAGCTTAAGTTGGGTGGGCTTTTAATTATCCTTTATTTGCTTGCTTCTTTATTTCTCACATGCCAAGAGAACCACCTAGGACAGGGTTACATTTGGTGTAGATAATGTAAGGCAGCTAACTGATATGGTCTTGTTGTCACGATCTAATCCTTTGTGCTCACCACTGTGAGCATTTTTTTTAGCCTTGGCCATTCAATCTCCATGCGGAGAGTTAAACTCTCACACTAAGTCTTCCAAGACACAGATGTTGGCCTACATATAGTACTAGCTATTATTTTTGAAAAATGGGAAAGCACATATGATATTTGATTCTTCCTCCTGAGCTAGACAGCTGCCTTCCTAATTCAGATACAATAGTCACTGTTCGATCCTGGACATATACAACAAATGTTTGTGCAATGACACATTTAAAAAATACATTTCTGTATAAACATCAAAAGATGTACTATTTACACGCACTTCTATGTTCCTGTATATAATGGTATGCATAATTATAACCTAAGTAAGATAAGCTAGTAAGTCAAATTCAGTACTTTTGTCTGAATGTTTAATGCTACAGTAATATAAGGAAACCAAACTTCCATTGTATCATAATTAATGTAGGTTATTGCCAATAATATAATGTTACTTTTACATTGCAGTATTAACTCTTGAGTTGTTCTAGTTTTGGTAGGCTATTTCTATGGTAGTCTACTTTTGATCTCTTTGACTGGATGTACTCTCTGTAATAATCTGCCAGCCAGCACCCACCATGGTACCCACATATTTTAAAAATAACAGCTTCTCTTTCAGTTTCTTTGCCCAAAGCCCTCTTAAATAGCAATTCTCTTATTCTGACCTTATAGTTCTAATTTCATGAGTCTCTTTCCCCCTTAAAGGATTCTTGAGAAACCTCTTCTGTCTCAGTTCCACACCTGGAGTTCAGAGGGAGGCATATAGTGACACATTGATAAAGACAGCTCTGGAATTCGCTAGAAGATGGAGGGATGATGTGTCCACCCAGAAAAATTGATGCCAGTCATATCTACCTTTGACAAAGGGGGATAGTAGGGAAAACTGAGGTAAAAGAAGCAGACATTTACGCAAGCTGCCCCCCTGACAACTCTGCCCCGTTTCTAATGTCTACTTCTAGAGCCAGCTCTAGCTCTCATGGAATTCCACAGAAAGTTATATTCAACTAGCATCTTATGGCCATATTGTGTTTAAGCTGTGTATGGGTCCCTGGGGTAAACAGTTATCAAAACCAAGTCACATGAGGCAGGACACAGAGGAGGCAGAAACATACAATAACTGAGCATGAGTGCTGTCCAAATGGGGAAAATAGTTCTATGTTGAGACTGAATAGGTAGATGGAGGGACTCTAACTCAGATTCAAGGGTTGAAGGGTGGTATCCTGAAGAACATGGCATTTCTGTTGAGATCTCAAAGGACAAGTCAAAATTAGCCAGGGGAATAATAATGGTGTGTATTAGGAAAACATGGATAGAGGAAGAGGAGAAAGCTTTATCACATGATTTCTCTCATTCTCCTCTTTTTCCCCTGAAAACACATCAAATGTCACATTCCTGTTGACATTGCCTAAAGTGGCTAAAATAGTGGGTATGTCATTTTGAGATCAAGTACTTCAAGTGCACATTTCTCTGAGTCTTTTCTCTCTGAGTCTTTACCTTGTTTTTTTTTAAACTCTTGGCAAAGTATAAATTGCAATAAAAGATTCTTTCCTGCTTTAGTGTGACAAGTTCCTAATGTACATAGCATATAAGAAACATGAAGTCACATGAAATCTAGATTCAGAAGTAGATGCCACATTCATCTATTCTTGGATTGGAACAAGCTTGAGACCGTGTTTAAAAATGAAAAAGAAAGTATGCTAGCTTCTATTTTTAAAATATAAGATTGGTTTGGGAAGGGAAAAGAAAGAGTAACAGAGAAGATGTCTGATCAAGGTCTGTTATGTGCATATGTGACATGTCAAAATAAAATCTTTACAAATAATGGATGCTGATTACCAATATAAAAATATGTCCACAGCTTTTACAATTAGAACATTTGGTTTCAGCTGAACAAGTTTTGAAAGCACTAGGATTATGTGTTGGTGAGGAGACAGGAGAGCAGCAAAGGGGAATAGCTGTCAGAAGTGGGAGAGAGAGAAATTGATTTCTTCTTTACTTTGAGTTTTATTTTTAAGTAGTGGTACACAGGAGTTGCCATTCAACAAAGTAGTATATGAGTACAATATCTTCACTATGGAATTTTTCAACTCTCAGTTGCCTAAAGCTATGTAAATCTCTCAGTGGAGATGGCCAGGTCTCTCCTCCCAATCCTATTGGCTCTGCAACCCATTTACCATAAGTCACCATTAACTTCTTATAAAATTAATATTTTCTACTTTCTATAAAATACTGTATATTTTAGCCACACAACGGACAAGGGTCTCATATCTAAAGTTTACTTGGAACTCAAAAAATTAAACCCCCCAACAACAAATCCTCAAAGAAACAACTGCCCAATAAATAAGTGGGCGAAAGACTTAAAGAGAAACTTCTCTAAAGAAGAAAGAAGGATGGCCAATAAGCACATGAAGAAATGTTCAACATCCCTAGCCATAAAAGAAATGCAAATCAAAACAACATTGAGATATCACCTCACCCCAGAAAGAACGGCAAAAATCAAGAACTCTAATAAAAACAGATGCTGGAGGGGATGTGGACAGAAAGGAACCTTACTTCATTGTTGGTGGGAATGTAAACTTGTTCAACCACTTTGGAAAGCAGTATGGAGGTTCCTCAAAAGACTTCACATAGAACTCCCCTATGACCCAGCAATCCCACTTTTGGGCATTTACCCAAATGTTTACAAACAAGACCACACTAAAGCTACCAGCACAACTATGTTTATTGCAGCATTATTTACCATAGCTAAGATATGGAACCAACCCAGATGTCCCTCAGTAGATGAATGGATCAAGAAAATGTGGTATATATACACAATGGAATTCTATGCCTCCATCAGAAAGAATGACATTGCCCATTTGTTAGGAAATGGAAAAACTTGGAAAAATATATATAAAGTGAAGTAAGCCAGGCCCAAAGAAACATAGGTCCCATGGTTTCCCTTATTTGCAATATCTAGTATATGTACGAGTCAAGCAGAAAAGGTCAGATAATGTGATGTCAGGAAATTGAACCCTTAGATATGTATCTTAATTTTTTTCTTTCATGCATGTGTTTCTAATGCACTTATAAGATTATCTCTTTGTTGCTTTGTATGTCCCTCCCCCACAGTATAACCCCTGCTTTCACTATATTTGATGTCAGTATAACTTGAGGAGGAGATGGGGAAAAACCAGTTGTTTAAGGATACAGGTGGACCTGTTGCAACAATGAGAAGTACAAGTTGTCATGTCCAAAACGAGCTTTACAACGTTGGTGGGGGGGGGGGGGGAGGAGGGGAAGGAGAAAGATTGGGATTGGGGGGAGGGGGAAGGCTGGGAAGGGATGTGAAGGGTAAACAAAAGGAGGAGGTGGCAATGCTGGGTAAGAAATGTACGCATTATCCTGCCCATGTAATTGTAACCCCTCTGTACAGTATCTTCACAAATAAAATAAAATAAAAAAATACTGTATATTTGCTTTTGCCCTTCAATGACATATCATCTTATTAATGCCAAGACATTGCAGTAGCATTCTAAATATAGCCTACCAGGGAGTGAGGAGTTTCTCCTAATGTCCAGTATATCATTTAGGAGAGAATATTAAACAAACTGGTAACAAGTCATGAGGATCAATTTAATGAAGAAGGTTTGATATATATATATATGCATGCATATAAAAATTGTTCTCAGAATTCACTATTTCAGGCACTGAGATAATTAACATTCATGGGGTTGTTAATGAGAAATACTCCCAGTGCAAGACTTTCTTGAGAAGTAGAGAGAATTCCAAAGTCTTAGCTAGACATGGTAGTTATGCACACTTCAGCTTTTGCTTTCTTAAATGAATGTGAAAGGGCTAGCTAATCACCAGGAAAATAAGGATGTAATGTCAACATTTTTTTCGTTCTCCCTTCTTAGAATAGTTAATGGGTTCATATATATAATTATATACATATAAATGTATATATGTTCATATATAATTATAATCATATGTGTATAATTATATTGGGATATCATATTATCAAAAATATTTCTGCCAATGTTCCACATTTAAATATAGTTTTGGATATTTAGAGAAGAAAAATCCTTATCAGATAGCTGAATGTTGGAATCTAAATCCAGAGGAGCACAAAATGTATCCTTCTTTAGAAATCATGTTAATTTAATTTGTTGTTGTTGTCATTTTGTTTGTTTGTTTGCTTTTTTTTAATGGTCGTGGGGCTTGAAGTCAGAGCCTGGTCACTGTCCTTGAGCATTTTTGCTCAAGAGGAGCACTCTACTACTTGAGCCACAGTTCTACTTCCAAGCATTTGGTGATTATTTGGAGATAGATCACATGGATTTTGTCTCATGGCTGGCTTTGAATTTCGACCCTCAGATCTCAGCCTCCTAAGTAGCTATGACTACAGGCTTGTGAGCCACCAGTGCCTGGCTTCCCTACAGTCTTAATGCTCAGTACTACCATGTGTGCTTAGTATGTACACATTCTAGGTTCAATACCCAGAACTCTAATTCTACCTCTACCTCTCCCACAAAAAAGAGAAAAAAAAATGTGGTCTTTCGAAAACTCATCTAATTTAAATGAGGTTAATGCCCTCATTTTAGATTGAGTGCTAATATTAAAAAAAATGTACCCTTGTAAAAAGTGATAATTTGGACCTAGAGACATGTGATTGCAACGATGTATCCACAAACAAGGAATACTGAGCATCGCTGGCCAATGGCTGCAACTATGATCTCTCCCCAGATTTTCCATAGAAAGCATCGCTCTACCCAAGCCTGGTTTCAGACCTCTGATCTGAGCTGTGATGCCATAAATATCTGTTGTTGGAAGCTTCCAAGATTTGGAACTTCATTACAGCAGCCCTAGAACATGAGTGTAGCAACCTTATATCTTAATATACAACCTTCAAATTCAGACATGTGTCCCTTTAGCCATTTCCTGCCATGTCTAAGAGGTTTACTCTCTGATCCTGAGAAATTCTTTGTGTTTTATTTTGCATATCTGTAAATTATCTGCCAATATCTTTGAGATTAAGGCTTTTCTGAAGAAGAATGCCAATGTTAGCACACATGAATTACTAGTAGTGTTAATTACTGTTTCCACTATTAGTATTATGGGGCTGTCCTTGGTTGTTACTATAAAAATTTGTATAATCATATAAAGTAAAGATACTGCTTGTAGGTTTCAGTTAAAATTTTTGTCATTCCTAGGTTTCATGACATGTGGTAATTGGGTGTTTTGATCTAGTTAGTGATGATTTAGTGAAACCCATTGCAATATTGGTGGTTGAGAGTCACTTTTTGTATTAATTAAAACATATATGTTGACATTTAAGACTTGCAATGTCATCTCAAGTTGTGTGTTCTGAAATTCAAAGTTCATGAAAATCTTGGGATATATTCCATTAGAAGTATGATGTTGTTTATTTTAAAGTACATAATAATACTTGTATTAGCAACAAACCACAGCATGACTTCCCAAGATACTAAAAGGAGTTTCTTAAAAATTCTTAAACATTTCCTTTGTGTTCTTATCATTAAGCTGTAGACTACCAAAGTGTTTACTTTGGAAGTTGTCCAAATATGTGGCAGTTAAAACTACATATGTTAATTATATATGTTCATATATAGTAAGTTTGGAAAGCAATGTTTGCAACCACCCGACTGTCCATCTATTCTAACGATCTCTGTTTATGGAATGGTACATCTTCTTCATGGATATAGGTCCCTTTAGAAGGGCACTGATTTCATTCATAAGAGCCTCACCATTCACCTAAGTTCCTTCCAAATTCCCTATCATATTTGGAATTGGATTTGGAACATATTCTTCTTCAGCAAATTGTTTTCCTCATATAACAGCTAACAATTCAAGTTAATTGTAGAAAATAAAATAATATAGCTAAAACACAATAAAACCACATGTAATATTCATTTGGTAATATTTGGTGGATTTGTTTCCAATAATTTTCACACATTTTAAAATTCAAAATTAGGATGTCGTTACGCATACCCACACATAGGCACACATAATTGTTCAGTCATCATATATCCTAAGTTCATGAGTAATCCTTTTGTCAAGTGTAGTAGAACACATGGGGGAGCTGTGGGAGATAAAACCAGAGAGAAAAGATAGAGGAAAATTTCCCAGGATCCTGTGAACATTCCAGTACTGAGTGAAAGGAAAGATCACCCAATGGGAATGGAATGGACAGTGAGCAAAAATGGGCAAGGAGAGACCAGTCTGCCATCAGCTGGGAGGGTTATGCCATTTGGTAGTGATGGATTGAGAAGCGTTGCTTTCTCAGTGCACCGAGGATGCTCCATTCGTTAACACCAGTTCACCTTCATGATTTCTCAACTTTATGGTGGTGTTACAAAATATCCAGGACAAGCTGTACTTCTAATGATGAGTTTTGATCTTCCCTTTGACTAGTGACTTCCTTTTGGCACTGTGCAGCAGCAGCAAGCCCCGGCTCTGAGTCAGGCATGGGATTATGAGGCCCACAGCCAATATTCTACAGCCTCAGTGTTGCTAAGCTCTGATTTTTGGTCAGTCGTATGGATTCATATTCACTTGTGATTTAGAGTATTTGCAGCGAACAGTGGGTTTTTCTGGAAACAGTACGTCATAAGACAAGGAGCATCTGGATATTGACCATAGTGACAACAAGGGTGCTCATTGGTTGGGTGGTGGAAGAAAGGGAGCTGATGATGAACAGAACATGTTCTGGCTTGAGCAACTGAAATGGGAAACCCTTGGGAAGGTGTGGCAGATGTGGGGAAGGCATGTTGGTAGTTGAGGTCAGGACTTTGTAGGAACTCACTCAAGTCCAGGACCTATTGGCCATTCCAGGGAAAAGGTTGGTACTTTTAAATAAAATGATGCCCAGGGTTTTAGGGAGTGTTTGTGAAGTAAATCCAATTTGTGTCAGAGAGTAGAGATATACTTTGCAGCCACGGATTCATTAGACTACCTCAGGAATGAATTCACAGCGAGAGATGATCTGAGGACTGAGCCTGAAGCACTTAAATCTTTATCGTTTAAGATGATGAGGTAAACCAGCTAGCCTTGAAGGAGAACCCAGAGAGAGTAGGTAGGATAAAAACCATAAAAACTGATTCAAGAAGCAGAACTATTTGTCAGATTCTGTAGAAAGGCAGTGATATCATTTGGATTATCAAAATGTTATATAAATATTTTCACAGAAATTATCAGAGCCACCAGAACAGCAATTTAACTGGCTTCTTTGGTCCCCCAGTATCTAGACATTTCTGCTGTATTGCTGGCATTAATGATCATTAATTAGGTCAGATTTAGAGAACATAGACAGCTGTCTACAATGTGTTAACAGGGCAGGAACAAAGCATGTTCAGGACCTTAGTACACAGGAACTCTGCCGCTAGTATTTCAGAGCTGGCTGGAGATACAAGAAATGTACCTTATTATCAAAGCTGACCCTCATGACTCTTATATCTCTCCCAGGAAGAGTAGAGATCTTTTGTGTGATCTTATTGCTAACAACGAGCAAGAAGAAACCTTGTTAGTTTTTTCCCCCCTTTATTCTCCCCTTTTGCCTTTGGCTGAGACCGATCACATATGTTAGATAAGGCAACTTTTTTGAGTACAAAATGTTAGTGCCCTTCAACACAAAACTTTTTCTAGCAAAATGTTGATCCTTCCAATTTAAATTTCTTTCCAAATGTTAATGCATCCTGGTTCCTGAGTTGAGCACAGCATTGTGTGTCTGTGTGTCTGTGTATAATAGATATGTGGCTATATATTAGATATGCATTCTAATTCAAGCACACACAGTAACTTGTGCCATAGTTTATATCTTTTGCAAAGTGAAACTTAATGGAGCATATAGATGACATTTTAAAAGCGTGAATAGAGCTGTTCACTCTTTTATTTCTATTTTCTCTTAAAACTGTGGAAATGTTATCTAAAAAACTTTGAAGTACTATCATCCTTATTTTGATTTAAAGTATCATTTTCTACTAATTAACACTCATGATTTCTGAATGTATAGTTTAATCCCAAAAGCATTATCTTCCTTTCCAAATTCTTTTAAGATATCCAATAGTACATCTGATTGACAAAGGAATGAGACTTGATTGGCCTCCCCTGGCCAACTAGTAATAATTAGATTTGCAGACAGAACAATTGAAACTTTTGGAAAGTCATTTGCCTACTCTACTCTACTCTAAAGGAGCAAGTAGTGTAAAAAGTTCTGAGAGAAAGATGTGTATAAGTTTCTAATAATGTTCATAAATATGTTACATTCTTTTCCAAAATTTATACAATAAAGGTTTTGTAACCTGTAGGCTCTGATGATGAACAAACATTTAAATTGTGCCTTGTAAACAATACCCTCAAATGCATGTTAATTGTTCACTGTATAGCACAAGTATTATATTAGTGTTGTAATTAATATATTTAAATATGTTTATCATTCAGAAATTTAGCAATGTCTGCCCCATTTGTTAGGAAATGGAAAGACTTGGAAAAAATTATATTAAGTGAAGTAAGCCAGGCCCAAAGAAACATAGGTCCCATGGTTTCCCTTATTTGCAATAACTAGTATATGTATGAGTCAAGCAGCAAAGGTCAGACAAGTTGATGTTAGAGGAATGAACCCCAAGATAAGTATTCAAATGTTTTTTGCTTTTTTCCTTTCATGCAATTGTTTCTATCATATTTATAAGATATGCTTATAAAATGTTGCTTTATATGTCTCTTCCCCACAGTATAACCCATACTTTCACTGTTTTTGATGTTGGTATAATTTGTGGAGGGGAAGGGAAAAAACAAATCGTTTAACTAGGGATACAGGTGGACTCATTGCAACAATGAGATGTACAAGATGTTATGTCGAAAAAAAACTTTGCAACTTTGGTGGGGTGGGGGGTGGGGGGAGGTGGTGGTAGGGGGGGTGTAGGGGTGCAGAGGGGAAGGGATGGTATGGAGAAACAAAGGAGGAGGCGTCAATGCTTGATACGAAATGTACTCACTATCTTGCCCATGTAACTGTAACCCCTCTGTATGGTATTTTCACAATAAAATAAATAAATAAACAAATAAATAAATTTAGCAATGTCAAACTAATGTAAAATCTTTAAATCTATAAAATTAGTAAGGTAGATATCTTACCAAAAGAGTTTTTAACAAAGTAATTGGACAGCATATACTTCATATATAAAGGTTAAATGTTTGAGCCTCTAAATTGTTCTCCACCTGTAAATTTAAGAGTGACGACATGATATGAATGTTGTTAAGGACCACAATTTGAGGTAGAACAGCAGTTTCTGATTAGAGGTAAGGTGTTGTGGGCATGCTTGGTGAGCTGTGGCTTGGTGTATGTAATCAACCTGCTGGAACCTGACTGTTGGGTGTGCCAGGCTGAGTTACAAACTGACTGTGATGGTTAATTTTATGGACCAACTTTAGTGGGCTATGAAGTACCCAGATATTTGGTTAAACACCATCCTGGATGTGTCTAGCACTTGAAATAGTAGAGATATCAAAGCTGATTGGTTACCTTTTCCAATGGGGATGCACCTCATTGAGTCCATTGAAGATGTAGTAAAAGAATTAAGTAAAAGAATTCATTCATTCATATTCTCTCTCTCTTTCTCTCTCTCTCTTCATGACCTTGACATGAGATAGATATTGATCTTCTTTGAGATAAGAGTAGAACTTATACTATTGGATATTCTAGGTCTTCATCTTGCAGTTACTGTTATTGATACTTCTCAGCCTCAGTAATCAAATGAATCAATTCCATATAATCTCTCCTTCCCTTTCCTTGTTCTCTGTCTACACACACACACTAATAATAATAATAATAATAACACTTAAATTAATGTACTGGAGTTAGGGAAAAAGCTAAGATTCTATAAGTCTCAACAGACAGGTTCAATCAACCACATGTCCTGAGAGGTATAGTCAGGATTCTAGACAGGAAAGGAGCTTTACTGTCAGTGTGGCCATACTGGGATAAATAAAAGATGTCTACTGACCTAATAAAACCTTTTTCAGGATACTTGCAAGTGTCCCCACTTTAAATAGGGAAGAAATAAAATCAGGGAGCAAGAAGTATGCATAGGTAAGCAGCCTTGGTCAAACTGATAATTATGTTGACAGATAATTGACAGATTGTAATTAATTGATTGATATGGTTAAAACAAAATTAGCCATGCAGACCTTTGGGTAAGAGCAATGCTGTTGCTTGAGGGGGAGGGTTCAAATTTGTCACATGATAATTATTGATCAGACCTATTGTTCCTGTAATTTAAAATGACTTGAGGTAGAAAAGCCTGAGAGGAAAGTACAGTCTGAAAGTAAACATGGAGATGGTTTCTTCTTAGTAAACTAAGGGCAATGACTGGAGATTTTAGGAACCCTTCTAGAGGACTAAAAGAGAAAAAAAATCTCATAATGTAAAAGCTGGTGTTTGATAATCTGTTAATTTTGATGTCCCTATGACATCTTACTTTTGACAATTACAGCCTCAAGAATAGAGAATTGCCAACTTCAGATGTATACCTTCTATATTATCAAAATGTCTATACATAGAGTTGTTCAGGGGTCTAAACTGAAATTTAATGTGGTAAAGTATACAATGAAGGCAGAAATTTTGTCCTTTTATTCTGTTTTTACCTACCATAAGGCACTTGCTGGCCAAGTGACAAATTATTGCTTATAGCAAAAACAACCCTAAGTACGTACCCATTGTCGCTCTTGTTTCCCTTGAGCAGTATACTACCTGTGCATGATACTTAAAGTAATGTGACTGACACAAATAATCAACAAAATAATTTACAATCACTATATCTAGTCTAGAAAAAAAGATTACAACATGGTATCAAATAATCATATGTTTTAAAAGAGTATCTAGAACTGATAGAAACTTGTCAAAGTCTCAGCATATATAAAGATTCTAATTAATAGTAACATTTATTATGTAAAATAACATCTTTTTTAAGTCAAGACTCATGAGGAACATAAATGTATTTTCTCTATTCAAAAGACTGAATTTATGTATAACTTACCTCTTGTTAAAAATAAAGAGACTCAAAATTATGAATTAACACCAACAAAGAGAAAAATGATATACCAAGCAAGAATTCACCTTTACCTTACTTTCAAATGATGGTCTATAAGCTAACAAAACACAAGATAGCTTCAGTTAAGTCTGACTTATTTTCCTAATCAAAATATTTATGTTTTTCAGCAGATTACTAACAATTTCATAACATTGAATTGTTCTAGGTAAATAATTCACCCCCACTTTTTTATCCTCCATGCATCCATCCATTCATCCATCTCTGCCTCCCTCCCTCCCTCCTTCCTTCTCTACCACTGGTAAATTTCAAGTAATGGAGGATGTGTGCAAATTTAGATGATGTCCTCAAGCTATGTTTATGTCATTTAAAGGTGACATTTGAGCAAAGGATTGGAGGAGGGAGGCAAGTTAGAAAAGGTATATCTTATAGAAAAGGGTCCCAAATAGAACACAGAATAAAGGAGTTATCTCTATAAATAATCTTCATTATTAATTCCCAATGTCAAGAAAAAAAATCACTGTGAAATGTTGCACTAAATGTTTAAATTTCCTTTTATGACTTCAAACTCCCAATACCCCTAACATCTTGAGTAATTTTTTCTCTTGGGAAAATAGCAATAAAAATTAATAATGACAACTTTTGTCCTTAAGTAGATGTGACATGATCCATGTGAATTCATCCGAAAATGGTAACTTTAACAAGGTTGAAACAACTAGAGTCATAAAATACTGCCAAGCTCTAATGAGAAATCTGTATGTGAGATCAGGATGCCAGAATAGTGTTCAAGGTGGCTGTTGAAGGATGACCTTGACCACAAACCCTCCTCAAAGAGAATACTAGAGTGAGGACCAGAAAGCACTATCGTAATCACAGATAGCCTAGGCCTGGGACTGGAGGGATCTGGAAGATCTATCATTTTTGAAACTAAGTACCTGTTGGGGAGGTGAGAACACCCCAATTTCTGCCTTACAAACTGGTGGAGAGTCCAATTTGGATTGTACAGGTGCAGAAACATTCTACCCTTCAGGACCATGGAAGACAAATTCTGAAGCAGAAATGTTTACCAAGCCAAAACTTTGTGACATAGTTAATGTAATAAGGATTCAAATGTTTTTTTCTTTTTTGCGATTGTTTCTAACATATTTAAAAGATGATTTCTTTGTTGCTTTGTATGTCCCTCCCCCATGGTATAACCCGTGTTTTCACTGTATTTGATGTTGCTATAATTTGTGGAGGGGAAGGGAAAAAACAAATTGTTTAATAGGGATACAGGTGGACCCATTGCAACAATGAGATGTACAAGTCGTTATGTTGAAAAACGAACTGTACAACTTTGGTGTGTGTGTGTGGGGGTGGAGAATGGGGATGAGGATGGGAAGGGGAAACAAAGGAGGAGGCAACAATGCTTGAAATGCACTCATTACCTTGCCCATGTAATTGTAACCCCTCTGTATGGTATTTTCACACAAAAAAAGAAAAATATAGAAACAATCTTTTAAAAGATGGAGATCTTAAAATATGTGTATTTTCCTCATTTAAAAAAATGTGATAATTGCTGGGCGCAGGTGGCTCATGCCTGTAATCCTAGCTACTCAGGAGGCTGAGATCTGAGGATCACAGTTCAAAGCCAGCCCAGGCAGGAAAATCCATGACACTTTTATCTCCAACTAACCAACAGAAAACCGGAAGGGGTGGTGTGGCTCAAGTGGTAGAGTGTTAACCTTGAACTGAAGAGTACAGGGACAGCTCCCATGTCCAGAGTGCAAGCCCCATGACTGACCCCCCCCCACAAAAGTGAAACTTAAAATGTAATTTCAAGAATCTCACTTACCTAGTCACCCAACAGTTCTCAAGAACATTTTTCCTTTCTCAACTATGTCTCCTTTTTAAAAATTTTAATATCTTTCTATGTGCATGCATGTGCACATATGTGTATGTATGTATGTATGTAGGAGAAACATAAAGGCAGAGAGATTTTCTTTAGCTGGCTATTTATCTTATATCTTGTCCATTTTAAGTAGAATTTAGCTACACTCTACTTGTGTGCTGTGGACGTCCATGCTTTGGAGTACATGCTCTGTTACTGTTTTCACTGAGGAAAAGTTCTTAAGCAAATCACAGAAAGGGGAAATGTACAGGCCCATGGGGAATAGAATTATTTTCCTCATGTCACAGCCCTCTTCCTTTCACCTTGTAGCATAGAGCTCAAAAGCTACTGGGGAAGAAGTTAACTAAATGTACATAAAGAGCAAAGAAACTTCCTAGGAAGACAATGATCAAGAACGGGACACAATCTGGGGTGTGGCAGGTAGTAGTAAGGAGGAACTGAATGTCAACAGTGACCAAGATCTTGATGCAATTGAGGATGTGGTGGTGATGAAGAGCTGTCTGTAGGCATAGGCTAACAAAGTACAGCCTCAGAAACCACACAGTGATGGACAACAAGCAACTTAGTACAACTGAACAAGAAATTAACCATGAGAAGGAATATAGAGTTGGGTATAAACAGGGCCTCAGGTGTACTAAGGAAGAACTAGTCTTGGGCATAGTCTGATGCTGAGTAAACAAAAGTCCTCTACCTACTCAAGCTTATTCTTCAGGGCATTTTCTGAGACAGTGACCACCTGCTTTAATAGGAAGTAAGAAACTTCTGTTATTGAAACTTTTTAACAATTCTAGGAATCTTGCTTTTCATCATCTTCAAAAATCATTATGTCTTGGGCTTGGATATGTACTGCTGGTTTCTTCAATAATGGGAAAATTGAATGCAACTCTGATCTATGCTTGTGCAGTTAGGGTCTCAGGAGTTGGTGACAAAATGCGGTGTCACAATATGTCAGTTGTATGTTCCACTACACCTTGTCATGGTTGTGTCATTCCCCAGCCTCCAAGGGCTTGGGCTGTAATTCTAACGAGGACAAACTTTTGTCATGTGGGAAATCTCAGGGTACAGAAGAAAGGAAAACAATTCTCTCAATGTTAGAGAGACACTTAATGTCACCTAATATTGACTATTAAAGATTTTCCACCTTTATTTTTTGGTCCAAAGTTGGTATAACATCACCAAACAGCTTGGAATAAAGGATTTCTTTCTCTCCCTCCCTCCTTTCCTATCTTCCTCCCTTCCTCCTTCCCTCCTTTTCTTCCTTCTTCCTTCTGCTCTCTCTTTGTTCCTTTTCTATCTGTCTGTCCATCTTTTTTGGTAAGAAACTTTTACTTAACATACTTGAGGATAATTTTCAGTGAATGACAAGTTTTCTTACAGAAGAAAATCTGATTATTTGAAATAATAGGATTCTTTCTGCAATACCTACCATTCAGTGAACTGGATAGAACTTCAACCAAGTTCTCCAAGTGGCTAAACTAGTGCACTTTGTCCTAGCATGCAGTACTTTTAGTGTTTTCTACATCATATTCAAGAGCTATTTATACTGTGATTAAAGTTTGGGACTTTTTTGATATTCAGTAAGCATATTTATTTTTCTGATAAGAAACCATCCCATCTCCATTTACAGAATGTATATCTATCTTTATAAATTTTTGTTGGCAACCTGGCCTGCTTATTTGCAAATTTATTAGATGTGTTTTTCACTAAGCATGGTTAAATACAATAATAATTTCTATGAAAACTTAAACAAATTTTCAAAAATAAAATCTTTAAATCACTCATCACGCAGCTCAGTTGATGCAGTGGGGCTCTCAGTCTGTTGGGTGGTATTGACAGTGTTTTGAAATCATGTGTGATTTGCTGAGTGGTTCTCTTAATTCATGAAAACATACCACTGCAAAAACAAATCACACCCCTCAAGCAAGGTGCACATTACAGTAATCCTCCCAAACCATAAAGGATATGTAGTAGGCTTAATTTAAGTGATAAAGTATAAATTTTTAGATGTGTTGAAAGGAAGTATGTCATTAGAGGAAGTTAGATTGGATTATAGGGAAAATGAATCATTTATCCACAATCTACTTTACATCACTTAAATCTACATCCTGAGCATGCAAGTTTTCCTCAATGCTCACACCATGGAATCATATACCAGGATACCAAGGGTCTCTTATACTGGGGATTGAATGCGGTGCCTCTTGCTTGCTGGGAAAACACTGAATACTTGAGTCATATTCCCAAGTCCTCCTTGTTTTAGTTACTTGTTCAGATAGTGCCTCATGCTGTTGCTCAGGCTAGCCTAGCACTGATTCTGCTATGGCCCCATTCTGAATGGCTGGGAATATAGGCATGGGACAAAGTGGTCCCCCATATAGTTGCAATATGACCACTTGCAAAATGGATGTATATTCTGCAAATTAGCTTTGCATTATTGTGAAATGTTTCATATGCAAATGTTTATTTGTGTTTGAAATACATTTTCCTTGCTCTAAGAAAATTCAAAATCACATTAGTGAGAGAAAAGGAAGTACTTTCAGATTTTTTAAAAATGTAATTTCAATTTACTAGTTCTTAAGCAGCCATAAAAGCAGAAAATGGTCTTAAAATTTTTTATTATCTATATATGAAAAGAGTGTTTTTTGATGTGACTCTCAAGGATATGAGGGAAGATTATCATTAAAAATCATGATTAGGAATTGCCTGTAGGCAGCTCATTCATAAAATCAAACATAAAATCTCATTCTCACACAAGCAAGCTCAGGTTCCTTGTTAAAGAAAAAATTGAAAAGACTACTGGAGTTTTATATAAATTCAATACTTAATACCCTTCTGTTACTTTTATTCTATTTTGCTAACATTGTTATGTTACATTAAAAAGGTAATAACTATTTTCCCAAAGCCCAATATAAGTCCTCCCATGTCTACTCAAGTTTATCCTAGGGGGTTATGTTGTGAGAATGATTTTTTTACCTTGGAATTGATTGATGGGCACTCCTATGATCACCATTGAATGCTGATGAGCAAAATGGAATTTCATTTTGCTTTATTTTTATGTACTTATTGAAAATAATTAAAATTTAAACTGGTACATGTATGCACAAAAAGTGTGCAGTTATGGGTAGCATGTGATGTTTTGGTAGAAACATGTTATACAATACATAACTGTGCAAATTAACTATGTGAACTCAAATGCTTATCATTTCTTCAGGATAAAAATTAAGTATCCTTTCTTCTCACTTTGAGATATGCAGAACACCTTTTTTTTCCCCCATGACAGGCACCTTACTGTGCAATAGCACAGTAGCAATAGCAATTCTAACTACAATTTAGGAGCCATTGATCAGCCTTTCCCTGCTCTTCCTTCCTCACTAATTTTTAAATCATGCTGTCCATCTCATAGAACAAATGTGTGTTATAATAGCCAGAGTCTTGTGAGTTTTCTCTTAAAAATACTTTTAAGATGAATAGGTGCCAATTGCTATATAACAGAAATATCTTTGTGTGGCTTCATACAAAGGGTTCTCTCATCATTCCTTGGAATACAGCTATGTCTGTGGGAAGAAGTGGATACATCTACATAAAGCATAGGATTCCTCTTTGGAAGGAAGTGAGCAAAATCTCTGCCTAATTCTCATTGGAGGTTCATTTTTATTATAATGAACTTCTGTGATGGATTAACATGGCTCCAACTAAGTTCTTCTTTATTGATTCTGAGGAGGAATTCATTTTTATTAGAAACAAAATATAGTTTTGTGACCGGGATTAATGACTACCTAAGTTATGAAGAGAGGAATTATTTAGGTCCAATATTTTTCAAAGCAGAAGAGCTTTCCTGATTTAGATGCTTTGAAATAGAAGCTATATTTAATAATAAGTTATAATATTTATAAATATAGATAGCTAAAGCTATGTACATTTATTTATGTATAATTACTCATGTATAGTATGCATATTTATATAATATTTGTATATTATAAATGTACTATATGTATATACACAACACAAACACATAGGGATAAAGTGTGAATTCTTACCTAGTAGTTGAATAGAATAATTCCTCAATGGAATGTAATATTAAAAGTGTTGTGATAATTTTTCCT
The DNA here is from genome assembly GCF_000151885.1 of Dipodomys ordii. Taxonomy (NCBI): domain Eukaryota; kingdom Metazoa; phylum Chordata; class Mammalia; order Rodentia; family Heteromyidae; genus Dipodomys; species Dipodomys ordii. The sequence goes on along the minus strand of NW_012267259.1, from coordinate 4,856,390 downwards.
CTAATCTAAAAGTATAGCAAACCAATGTATAAACCACCCAAACCAACCATCTAAATCAACAAAATGACCAACAGACCAAACAAACTAACTAACATCCTGCCAGCTCCAATACTGGGATTTGTTTCAAATCTTCAAAGCTTTGTAAGACAAATTTTGAAGGAAAACAGTGACAGTTTACAATGGGGCTCTATGTTGATAGATTGAAATCAGCACTTGTGTTTGCTTAGCATCAATAAACAGAGATGGTTTCTTTGGAAGATTTCTTTGGAGAGAAGGGAGCAAGGAAGGAAGGAGGAAGAGCAAAAGAGAAGGAGGAAATGGGAAATGGGAGAGGGAGAAGAAGGAGAGAGACAAAGAGACAGAGGGACAGAGACAGAGAACTTCAAGTTGGTCAAAAATGCCCTTGGTTAATGAATTAAAATATTATAAGGTGATTTTTCTGGTGAAAGATATCGTTGATAAAATAATGGTCAATTATATGAGACACGTTAAGCATCAAGGCCCATTTTGGAGGAAATTAGATATGTTTACATTTCCTCATGGGAGAAATGTCTAACTTCAGAAGCAACTAAAGTAAATAACTAGAACATAAGAAAAGTATTTGAATGTCATTGTAAAGACAAAAAATTTTAAGTTTCAGAAAAAATATTTATTATTGATAACTTCACAAGTTGATTGCATTATCTACCAAATCTCTCTGTATGAACACGGATATGCTCATGAAAACACACATACACAAAATCCTGTGTGTCCTTTTCTTTGAATGTATAAAAGTACATATGTTTCGTTAATTAATATTGTACAGATAACTCCTGAATGGGTTAGCTTCTAATGAGTTTTTGATTTGTTCATTTGTTTATTTTCTGCCAGCTTAAAGTATTTGATAATGAGTTATAAAAACTCCTCACCAGCTCTACAATCCAGATAAAGAGCACCTGTCAAGGAAGGCTACCTGAACAAAACAAGGCGTCCTCCTTCCTATCAGCTGGTGATATTTTACATTCACACCAAAGACAATGGCACATGTGGACATGCTTGATTACATTCTCCTTATCCTGATTGTTGTATTCTGATTGTTGTATGCATACATACATTTTGCTTTTCAACTGGAAAGGATGAGCTCTTTTCTTGTGAACTTGGCAAGCTGGGTATTCCTAGTGCTATATTATTATACTCTAGGGAACACTTGAGGGTTATAAATCCATTACAGTGTGGACCTTCACCTGAATCTTGACCGTCAACATCATCAGTTTTGATAAAGGACGAAAAACGGTTGGAAAACGATCAGGAAATGTTCTAATCAAGATGAATCCTGTAACTACTACACCAAACATTGAGAGTAGAAGTTTAATATCTGTCTGTATAACTGCACCAATACAAACACAAATTGTAACTAATTCAGGAATGGGGCATTCTTTTTCCTTCAAAGCCATATTTCTAAGGAATGGTATGTGTACTTACTAAACATTGCATTTTGGATTTAGAATTACAAATCAAATGAATGGCTTATCACTTTCATCTTAATTCTCTTTATTTCCATGTTGAAAAGATAATCTTTGCAGAATGCGAGCATAATTTAAATAAAGCTGATACATTTGGATTTCTGCTAACAACGCTTCTTTGCACAAAAAGGTTTCCTACAGCTTTGAGAAGAACAAAGGGAACTGATAGCTTATCAAGTAAGCTTGGGCAATGTAGGTGAAACATCAGTACATTAAGTTAGTCTCTAACTACTTTTCTGGATTGTAATCTTTCCCCTCATGGACTACATAAGGCATAAATAATAAATGGGGACTAGCATAAGGTCTTGTGCAAGATTTACGGTGGTCTGTAATGCAGATGTTTTGTTAGTTTGGGCCATTCTAATGTTTGGACAGAGTGAAAGAGTCCCATGACCCACATCTGGGATGTTAATTCCCACTAGACTCAACTTCTAACTGGTGACAGGATTTAGTTACAGGTGACCAATCTTTTGACGAATTTTCATTAAGCCCGTGGGGCATGATTTTTATCTCTGAGATATAGCAGCTTGTATAGGTAAGAGCTCATTCCCTGACCCCTTACCCCTGCATGACTGTGGCAGAGGAGATAAGGTAGAAAGGGAACTATTGCTCTTTTCTTCAAATTATGTCATAAGCAAAGTCATGTCTGCAATCATGACATATATTTCTTAATTTTTTTGTTTGAAATTCCCCCCCCCCCCACGGTGGGGATTGAACTCAAGGTCTTGTTCCTTCCCTATCAATAACCATCACGTGTTGACGCTTTTTTGCATTTAGTTCTTACTATTATAACTCCATAGTTCAAATTCCTGACTATCCAATTAAATTTTTCATCCCTGAAACTATGGAAGCACTATTATACTCTACAGTACTCTGCCTGGTTATTATCCTTAGCAGCCATTAACTCCCACATGAAGGAAAGAAGTTATGAGATTTTTTTCTTTGTATATTTCCAATAGGAGAAAAATGAAAAGTAACTCTAAAAGAGGAATAAAAGCTCAGTTATGAGATGGAAAGTTGCTGTATTATTTTCATGTACCAGAACTGGGGGAGCATTGGAAAAACCCAGTTGATAAACAATTTTGCTCATTTGGAGTAAAGAATAAAAAGTCTTACTAAATTTATTGGAATATGAGTAAACGAGCAAAATTAAGAAAGCACCTTAAGGTGGAAATGAGCTCATCCTTAATTTATCTGACAAAATACATTAGCAATTAGACAGACAGAGACATAGATATATACTTAAAAGAATTCCTGTGTCAAACAGAAACAAGCAGACTGCAATTTTTCTGTAAATGGATTTTTAAACCACAAGTACCAAACACTTCCCTATTGCACCCTACAAAACATAATTACATCTGAAGAGCTAGGAACTCTCCAGACACGTATGAAACTTGAAACTCCCTGAAGATTGTATTGGCTTAAAGTTTAAATGGGTTAAGGAAGCTTTTTAGAAAAATCCCTTAATGATTGAGTCATAATTGGTCATTTACAGGCAATTAGAGATTTAGAGGTAGTGGTCTTGTGAGGATTATGGAATAGGAAAAGACAAAATCCTTTTTAGGGTAGTTTCAAGTGCCATTCTGCCCAATTCTCTTCATACACACAGAATTTCTAAGCATCTTCATACTCTGGAACATTTTATGTATTTGAATTCTTAACATAGTCCCCATGAAATTCAGTAGCTGGCCCAGGCTAAATTTAATGTAGTAGTAGGTAATCTTTTCCTCATAGATGAATTAGACAGTAAATATTAGCATGCTAGGGAAGGCAGGAAGTCATTCCTAGAGTTTATTTTGCAAAAAAAATAGATTTATGATTTTATACTTCTACAATCTTCTTTATGTATTCTCTTTACCATACATTCTCCACTAATAATATGCATAATTATTGAAACTATAAGGCATGCTTTGCAGTGATTAAAAATAAAGGGGAAAGAGTCATGAGAAAGGCCAGAAAAAATTCATTTTGACCTTTTTGTGTCTGTTACATTCCAGGTCTAACAAGATTTAAGGATGTAATAGGCTGGTTGCAAACAATGTCCCAGGTCCACTACTCATTATTTTATTCACAACCTTTACAAGGAGATTTTGTGGTTCCTCTGATGAAGATATTATCTGTCCAACCATTTTTAAGATTGTTTTTGCATGATGGTAGATTTTATGAGTCATTTTGACTGGACTAAGTAGTGCCAAGATAGCTAGTAAAACTTTTTTTTTAGTAAGAAAGTTTCTAGAAGAGATGAGTAGTTGAATTATTAGAGTGAGGAAAGATTTTCCTCAAGACAACAAGCAGGTACTCTTACATTCTCTGAGGACTTAACTAGAGCAAAAAGCATGGAGGATGAATTTGAATTTTTTTTGAGGGGGGGTCCAGTTGTGGGGCCTGAATTCTGGGCCTGGGCACTGTCCCTCAGCTCTTCAGCTCAAGGCTAGCGCTCTACCACTTGAGCCACAGCACCACTTCCAGCTTTTTTCTTTTTGCTTATGTGGTGCTGAGGAATTGAACCCATGGCCTCAGGCATGCAAGGCAAGAGCTCCACCACTGATCCACCTTGAAGATACTGTATAGAGGGGTTACAGTTACATAGGTAAGGTAATGAGTACGTTTCCTATCGAACATTGTTACCCCCTCCTTTGTTTTTCTCCTACCATCTCTTCCCTTCCAACCCCCCCATCTCCTCCCTCCTCCCTCCCCCGAAGTTGTAAAGTTCATTTTCAACATAGTGTCTTGTACATTTCATTGTTACAATGGGTCAACCTGTGTCCTTGTTTCAGCATTTTGTTATTTCCCTCCCCCTCCCCAAATTAGAAAAAAATGTATTCAAGATGCAGGGCACCAGAATCAAATATAGTGAAAACAGAGGTTATACCATTGGGGAAGAACATACAAAAGAAACAAAAAAATCACATAGTGCATTAATACAACAGCGACAAAGAAAAATAAACCACCTTTTTGTGTCAGAGCTGGGCCGTCTGTCCCTTCCTTGGTGTAACAACTCTTGTGAGTCACAGGGCTACAGATTTGGGTGGAAACTTATCATTGACTCTTCAGCCACTCAGGCTTTCAAGTTTATGCAAAGATGACAACTTTAAAAAGCTATAATTAGTGAGTAGCGTCATAGTTACTTTCTTCCTTCACTATTTCCTTAGTGGTATTGTTTTGTAACAAGTAGTCACAGATCAAATTCCAGATTCTAACGAAATGAACAAAAGACTAAAACTAAAAAATGATATAAAGCTGATCATTTGTAGTCCACATGCTGTGCGCTTTCCTATGTGACAAGTTCCAAAGAAGAGAATAAACTAATCAAACAAAAAGTGAAGGAACAATTCCAACTAGTAAAATTATTAGAGTTGCTTTGGGTATGATGTATAGATTGATGTGTATCTGCACAAAAATAGTGACATTTCATACTGGGATAATTGGCCAATTTCATATCCCACCAAACTAGTCTGCTTTTAGAAAAAGGCAACAGAACAGAGATTTCCTTTAAAACTTCATACACAATTAGTCTCTATGAATTATGTGACTATGCTTACAGACACAAAGTTCTTTAAAAGAATAAATCTTGTTTAAATATTTTTATTAAGGCATTGTACTAATACTTTCTCCTGAGGTTGGAATCATTTCTATTGCTTTGGATAGCACAGGTGTCTGAAATACATCATAACCTTGGACAAGGTCATTACTCAAACAGTCATTACTCAGAGACTTTGCACATCCTCCTTGCCCAGCCTTTAGCTTAAGTTTCCTTAATAACAAGTGAATTCTACATTTACAGTATAATTCTACATTCATTACTCATAGTATAATTATAATATTGAAATTTATCCTATATTATGGTAATGCTTCAGTGGTAGTTTAAATAGGAAACTTGCTAGATTTTTTTTTAAATTTTATTTTATTTTATTTGTGAACAAACTGTACAGAGGGGTTACAATTGCATGGGCAGGATAATGCGTACATTTCTTACCAAGCATTGCAGCCTCCTCCTTTGTTTACCCTTC